>NW_019174305.1:4563023-4643941 GCF_002260705.1 Seriola dumerili | reverse complement strand
GTGTGTCCAGATTCCAGACACAGTGTGGTCGCTCCATGGTATTCTTGCAACATTTCCTATTGCCTGTTTTTACCAGCCTGGCTTTTGTCTGCCTCGCACATTTGTTCCCTCTCTTCCAGCCCAGGACAACAAAACTTCTGCACGCTGTAGGAGAAGAAACACATCCCCGAGAACAAAAAAAAACCGTTGTTTATCGATGTATCTGAGCGACGTAACATCAGAAACCACATATTTACACACAACGCATTTTTTATACCTCATGGATCCCAAGTGAACATAATATCCGAGCACGATAGACACTGATAGTGCAAGATATACGTATTACGTTTACACAAACAACTTGACAACTTTATACATTCTAGCGCAGAGCAGAAGACTAGAACCAGTCTTGGGAAGCTTAAACCCCAAAAAAAAAAAAAAAAAATTCTCCGTTGCAGCCACAGGTTCAAATGTGTTCACATTCATTTGCTGCGAGGCTGATATCTCTCGATATTGACTCTGCTTTTTTCTTTTGTTCTTCTTCTTCTTTCTACAGAGTGAAAAATATAATTAGCATGGACTGCGCAATCGAAGGCCAATATAACAATAGAAAATCAACTTTTCTACTTTCAAAAAATATAAAAAAAGAAAAAAAAAAAAGGAAAAACGGAGCGCTTTTCCCAAACTGCAATCTCCATGACTCGAGTGATTGACTGCTTCACAAACTTGCGCACAGCTCAGTGTTACACCCACACCATTTAGCCCTGTCTGTACCAAAACCAATTACAGTTCAACACGTATCAACGGCTCCCATGCCCAGCACTTCTTGACTGAAATTCCATCCTGATGCCTCAGATGTTTTGGCTCAACAAACTGTAACTCGTGGAACAAAAAAGTGACCTCACAGTGGAGGCAAGAAAACCCTGAAAATTGTTCAGAAACGCTTGTGAGGATCTCTCGCATTTTTCATTGTTAAATTTTTGCCTTTACTTTCTGCCAGTTTGTGTTTACCCTCAAAAACAAAAACACGTCGATTACTATTATAGCAGCCCTGTTGATTTTGAGAATGCGAATAGCATGGCACTCCAATGAAAACAAATTTGCCCCTATTCTTTTCAGTTTGACGCAAACAACTTTACTCGAGCATGCGCAGAGGATAGAGGATTCCTGCATTTAAATTATGTAGAGTCTGTTGCTATAAGACGGGAACAGAGGCGATCCTCCAGTCTTTCACAATCTGAGCTGCTGTATAAATAAATACAGATGTACGTTAAACAACATCAGGTTTGTGAAGCTAAGTTAAAAGGATACAGCATGCTCTCAATATTTAACCTTTAAGGCATTTACAAAGCCTGTCTTCAGTGCTTGCCACATTACTGGAAGCCGGCGCCTGTCACAGATTGGAACTTGAAGGTTACTAATTATACTCATTGAAGGTATTGGCCATCTGGGGTCAATTGTAAAGTCATATGTACAGCTATAATACAGTATAAAACACACGTATCTGTGGTAAAAAAAAAAAAAAACACCACACATGCATTCAGCTTGAATGGACTGCACTAATTTAGAACATTGGTAGGAAAAAATGCATTTTTCAATAGATGCCATGACTCCGTACACTATAATAAGATTAAGACACCAGGATTCCATAGGTTTACTCATATTTTTTTTTAGATTAGATTAGATTAGATTCAACTTTATTGTCATTGCACAGAGTACACGTACTAAGACAACGAAATATGCAGTTAGTATCTAACCAGAAGCTGCAAAAGAGCAGTTAAAGTGCAAGTGTGTGCTGTGTACAGGTATGTAAAGTGAGCGGTGTGCATAAGTAAAAGTGGGATGTGCATATGTTAGGGACAATAACAACCAATTAATAATAATAATATAATGATTGATCGAAATAAATAGATACTTTATTCATCCCCATTCTACTTTCAAATTGTCCACTAGCATTAAATATATATATACATATATACTATATACATTATATATATATAGTATACGTCTCATATAGCCACTGCCTTTGAACTGAGCGTTATAGTAACCGGATGGCCGTGGCGAACAAAACCCACTCTATTAACTGCACTATTATCTCAATAAATAATAACAAAACTAACAAACTTTAATTATATTGACACTTTTCTTAACAAGGTTGTAGGATTAAGGATTTAATTGAAAACAGCAACCTAAAACAAAAAGAACAAAAAACTAAAACAGATGTAAGTTACAAAAATAATAAATTATCCGTATCATGGGAAAATAAAACATATCAACATAAGATAAAAAGTCTATCTGATAAAAACTTTAAGAAGATCATGTAACAGTGGGCTCAAAAGCAAGCCTGGTATAGCAATTAGACTGATCCACGAGTCTTTGTTTATTTGTCTTCCATGTAATAGCAGTTAGCTTGCAGGTAGCGTTCCGCTCCCTACGAAGATATACAAGCAGACTATAACTAAGACACAATGCACGCGTACCTGTAGAGCGGACTTCCAATGTCACCTACGGTGAGCTAGGCCAATATCATCAGCAAGAAGTTCTCCTTCTGAATGTCTGCATTTAGAATGACCTTAAGCTTTGACGAAACCGTACGACATTCCACTTAATCAAAGTAAATTAGCAGCGCACCATAGGTACAGGTGCTGTTCATCATCTCAGTGGACATATAGATGCGTAGTGATTCAGCATTGACATTTACATTCTTGTCTACACTGGTCTCGTGTAGACTAAAATCATTGATCACTCCTGACAGAGCTTCGTCTGCTTTCATCAACTTAATCATGCGCATCTTGACTTTTGGATAGAATGACATCGGTGTCATCTTGTACACTTGCTTGCACACTTCTTCCGCTTCATGACACTTCACGTGTCGATTCTGACAAACCATAGAGAGACATTTGAAGGAGCTACTTTAGCTTGCACAGTTGAAGACTGATGGATAAGGAACAGAGTCTGGAAGAATGCGTCTCTTCTGCGGCTTGAGACAAATCCAAGACAAACGTCTCATTCAAACCTAAGGCTTTCAAAAAGCTACAGAAGTAATGGAAAGTTTAATCACGACGCTGTCGTATAATATATTTAGTACTGAAAACACACACAACACTATATACTCATATTTTCAACAAGGAATTTTCTGATATGCCAAACTAACAGTGCTGGTCGTTCTTTATTTCTCTGCGACAGCTCGATGACCTATTCAGTTGCACATATTGATCTTCTCTGCCTAGCTTCAACATTCAGATAGGCTGCAGTCTTGGCTGTCATTCAAAACGATTAATACCAGCATAATAGATTAATGGTATTTTACATAAAATGGTAACGTGTGTCACAACATTATCATTACAAAATGAAGCTAATGGAACCAATGTCGTGCTACCAGATGAAACCCTAGACATGGCTATTATTAACTCCTTCCACTTGTAGAGAAACGTCTTGTTTGGTAAAGACCCCACGCAAAAATTCACATCATCATCACTTTTTATAAGTTTCCTCTATCTCTATCTGAAAATGAAAATGCAAAGATCGCACCATGACAGTAAAATATGACCTCGGTATCACAATGACAATATCTGTCAAATTAATTGCAGTATGGATTTTTTTTTTTTTACATTCATTCAGCCCTTGGTTATATATGTTTCATAATCCACCAGTAATTGAGTTTTTAAAACTAGAATTTACCTCCTCACAGTTGTTCTCCTCCGCCACTCAGGGATAAGTAGTTCAGATTACATCCCCTTTTAATTCTCACAGGTTATAGAATAATATATGACCATTTATGTAAAATGTTGTCATAATTACTTTGTGAGTGTAGGCTATTGCCTAGGAAAGTGTTTGTGAGGTCACAATGATCTTGACTTCTGACCACCAAAAAATCGTAAATAAGTCGTCCTTTGAGTTCACAGCGGACATTTGTGCCAATCAGTTGAAGAAAGCACCTGAGTCATCCATGAGCGCGTACTTGTTTCAGAGAATTACACTTCCACAAGGCCAAAAACCACCATTCTGTATTTGGTCACCGTGACTTTGACCTCTGACCTTTAAACATTTTGACCACCCAAAAAACCAATCAATTTCATCCTGATCCCTGTGAATATTTGCTGCTAAATTTGACAGGGATTCCCTGCAGAGTTCTCAAGATATTATGTTTCAACAAGGGCCAAAACCCACAGTTTGTGAAGGTCAGTGTGACCTTGCACCTTTTTTACCTCTTGACCACCAAAAATCTAAATCACGTTCATCTTATGAAGTCCTAGTGCTAATGTCTGTTGCCAAATTTGAAAAAATTTCCCGTCCAAGGTGATTATTGGCAATCGGTCCACGAGAATTGGGTACAGACAGACAACGCGAAAACAATCTGCTCCAGCTCTGGCTGTCAGTCGAAGGTGCTGAGGCAATAAACCATCAAAACCGCCACTTCAACGAACTTCACTTTTGCGTTACACAAACTGCCAGTGGCGGTTAGCAGTCTGGCGAGTGATGGTTTCTTAGGTCTGGCCATTATGCAGTTCTCCCCCGAGTTGATGGAGAGGCTAGCCTAGCTCACTGGAGTCACTCCAGCTCTCCACAACAGTCCACACATCAGGTTAGGTTAACTGGACGACTGCCAGAACCGTCCGGCTAGAATGTGAGTGTTGAATGGTTGTTGAGTCATCTAATGTGTCAGCCTCATGTGACAGGACTTGTGAGACCCATGCCAGGGTGTACCGCCGCACTTGCCAGTAGTCAGCTGCCATGACCCCCAGAGGATTAAGCAGTACAGCTCAACTGGAGGAAGTGAGGAGGAGAGTGAGGAGGAAGGATGAGAGGAGCGGTTGTAGTATATACAAGCTTGGGTTTGCATCATATGCTTTTCTAGAAGCGGAACGTTAAACATAACAAGCACTCTTCTTACTCAATCTGTTATGGTAACATTGTACTCTGTAAAGTTAATTGCGAAGAACTCAGATGTGTTTAAACATTTGTTTTAAAAAATAGAATTAACACAGATCCGGCAACATCATGAGTGGTAAATTTGGTTTTAAAAGATAAAACAAATGGTCAGCTAAAACTGTCCATTAATGAATATTTATTTATTTATTTATATTTATATTTTCTTTATTAACTCTTATTTCACCAGTTTACATAATTCAACTCCATGGCGTTTCATGTTTGAACCAAATCCGCTCACACTGTTATATCGTAGCAATGTTACCCACTTCTACACCTTGGGTTTAATTCTTTAAACAGTTTGTTAATCAGGCTAATCTCGTTGGTTTGTTTACAGCCTGTCCAAAGGTCTGACTGGACATGGTTCTACTCCATTTTCTAGCTCAGAGCACATAAAAGTAGAAATGGTTCACGGACCATTATAACCCTTCAAAAATAAAAACTCAAAAATTGTCATAAAGCTCATAGTTATCCTTTAACCTTATACATTTCATATCACCAAAAGCCCTGAATGGTAGTAGATGTTAAACTTATAATAAATGACTAATCTTAATAGTCATTTATTTAAAGGCCAGTCGTATCTTGTATGCATATCTCTGATCGGTGCTAACACTTTGGATAGTAAGAAAATTGGACATCATGTGTAGGTCTTCACGCTTTTTGTTGCTCGCAAGTGTCTGTCTACATGGGATCCATCTGGCGGCTATATCTCCTGTGATGATATTGTGTAGTGTCTTTGATACTGGACAAAGTCAGATGTATCCCTGGTTTCAATCATTCCTGTCCACTCATGAGACATGAGGACTCACTGACATTGAGGTAAAATTAAGCAGAGCAAAAAATAAAACAGAAAGAATGTTTTTTTTGTCATTTATCATACCAACATTCAAAGCAAGGACTGTTTGCAGTGACAGCGAGGACTGACAGCAAAGGCCAACTTGCAGGGAAAAGGGAAAAACCGCGACCAGCCAGACCAGGAGGCGTCCCGTGAACTCAGTTTCACACGCGAGACCTTCTTGCAACGATTGAGCGTTGAGAAAGTCATTCAGCTTGAGAGCATTTCAAACCCACATTCCTCTGCTTTCACAATCAGATATAATTAGTGTTTTTTGTTTGCTCTGTCAGTGGCGTTGGGGGGTGGGAGGGTGAGAGAGGTGTGCAGTTCACAACAGTGAGATATGTTTGCTGTGCATAATGGGAATGTTTGGACCAGGTCCAACACCATTACAGACCAGCTCTGTCCTGCCAAAAAGGCCAAAGTTTTATTCTGTGCATTTTTTGCCTCTATTGTGACAGACACCGTGAGAGATACAGAGAAAGAAGAGGAGAGAGGGGAGCTAGGGCTGCAGGTTGGATTCGAACCCATAGCCACTGCGGTCACATGACATAAGCCCAATATGTTGGTACACGCTCCACCAAGTGATAGCCAACCAGGGCGTCCTCGGAAGCATATCACTGACATCTCCACATTAGATTAGATTCGATTAGATCAACTTTGTGCAGAGTACAGGTGCAAAGCCAATGAAATGTAGTTAGCATCTAACCAGAAGTGCAAAAAATAGAATATTTACCAGATAAGTGCAGGTTAAAAGTGTAAGTGCTACACCATAAGTGATGTTATATCTTACAATATGTTACAGTGTGGACAGTGGAGAGTTACAGTATACAAAAAAATATATATGTAACTATTTTAAATATGTATGTAGAGAGTGGACAGAGTGTGGATGTAAGGTTACAGATGAACAGCACATAGTTATTTATGCGGAGTATTAAATAGCATATGTAGAGTTGGTTATACGTGCAGTAACATTAATTGAAACTTAATTTTGAACAATGTTAGGTGGTTCAGTCAGTGCAAAATATGAATAGAGCAAATAAACATTATCATAAAAGTCTCTGTAAACAATTGCAGTTAATGAGAGGCAATGATGCCATTGGAGTGGTGTGTGGAGTTCAGCAGGGTCACATGCCTCAGGGAAAAAAACTCTTCCTGAACCTGCTGATGTGCGGGAGCGGAGCTCCTGTAATGCCTGCCAGATGGGAGGAGGGTGAAAAGACCAGGGTTAGTGGTCCTTGATATAATAATAATTTCTCCCCAGCCCAGGCACCGTTTTATAGTAAATGTTCTCGATGGTGTGTAACTGGGTGCTGGGATCCGTTGGGCAGTTTTCACCAGCCGCTGGAGTGCTTTACGGTCTGATGCAGATCAGTTGCCATTACCACACTGCGATACAGTTTTGTGAGTATCCTCTTCAATGCTACAGCGGTGGAAGTCCACCAGTATCCTGGGACACAGTTGAACTTTCTTAATGCTCTGTAGGAAGTTAAACGCACGTTGCATCTTTTTGACCAGGATATGGGAGTTTAGAGACCAGGTGAGATCATCGAGAATGTGGATCGCAAAGGAACTTAGGCTTGCCATGTGCTTTTTGATATAGATGGGGTGTGTCCATGGCTCCTAGCCCTGCCTGAAGTCCATGATGGTCTCCTTGGTCTTCTGGGTTGTTAAGCACCAAGTGCTGTTAGGCGCACCACACAAACCAGGTGCTGAACCTCATCCCTGTGGGCTGTTGTCTCCTCTAATCAGACCTACCACCGTGGTGTCATTCTGCAAAACTTGATTTATGGTTGTTGAAGCCATGAAAGGAATGCAGTCACGGCGGTGAACAGGGAGTACAGAAGAGGCTCAGCACGCAGCCTTGTGTCAACCCGTTTCACGGTTCATAGTGGAGGAGGAGAGGTTGTTTAACTTATCAGACTGGGGTCTCTTTGTCAGAAAGTCCAAGCGAGCATAGAAGTACTGAGCTTGTCGGGGAGGGAGGCAGAGTTGGTTGGTGTTTTTTTTTGTGATTGTCTGTATACCTTGCCACATGCCCTGCGGTCAGAGGAGTTAAAGTGCTCTTCAATCCTCTGTTTGTAACTGTGTTTAGCCTTGAGATCCCCCTCCTCAGGTTGGCCCTAGTTGAGCTGTAAGCCTCCTGGTCTGGCTGAACTGAAGGCTGCACCTCTTGCTTGAGCAGTAGCGAACCTCTCTGTTCAATCCAGGGCTTCTGATTGGGGAAAGTTCTTATTTTTTGTGTGTTTAATCTGTTGTCACTCTGTCCATATAACTTGTTAATGTTATCCAGGACAGAGTTTGATTGTAAGTTTCAATGTTAACTCTGAGAATCTGTGGTGGCCTGGGTAGCAAACATACTCCAGTCTGTGAGCTGGAATTGGTGCTGTAGAGTAGAGTCAGCGCCCTTCCAAACCAGATCTTGTTGGTCCTCCTTGTGAGTTTCATGCGAATGATGACCGGGGGTACTAAGGGAGCAAGAACAAAGAGAGATGGTCACACTGTCCCAGGGTAGGGGAGAGGTGTGACTTTGTAGGCATCAGTCACACTGGTGTAAACATGGTTCAAATTTTTATGTCACCTTGTGATACAGGAGACATTCTAATGAAACTTTGGAAGTACAGATCTCAAAGTGCAGTGAAAAGTCCCAGCAACAATAAAGGCCCCATCCGCGGTGCATGGTCTGCACAGCCTGCTTAAATAGCAGCACAAAGTTCTTTCATGGCCACTTTTGCATTAGGCATCTGGAGGATGTAAACTTGCAGCAGCACCAATGCAAGTAAACTTACATGGTAGGTAGAAGGCCTGCGCTTAATAATCAGATACTCCAGATCGCAGAGCAATGTGTTTTAGCAATGATAGAATCTGTGCGCCATGTTTTGTTTACATAAAATGCATAACATAACCACCTTTGCTTTTACATGAGGCTGCTGCTACTCTGTCAGCCCCTGAAGACAGTGAACCCCTCCGGATCCACCATGCTGTTTGGAACATCGTTGCTGAGCCATGTTTCCGTGAAGAACATGAAACTGCAGTCCATGAGCCTTGTCTGTATGAGGGTCCAGATCTTTAGTTCGTCCAGCTTGTTCACCAGAGACTGCACATTGGGGAGTAAGATGCTAGGTTGCTTTGGCCGGTGTGGGTTTAGCCTCAGCGTAGCTCGCAGACTTCCGTGCTTACCCCGTATTTGTTTACAATCCTGACACCAACGCCGGACACTTCTATCAATAGTTCGTTTCTCGGTGTCCTTCCCAGCTTTGGAGGTAGCTTGTTGAAGTCGAAAGGATATGAACGATGTTTGTGCAGTGATGATTAATGTCAAGTAGTGTCTGTCTGTCGTACCTTAGGTTCCCACGAGTGTATCAAACGAAAGCACAAGAGATAGTAGAAGTAAATAAACACCATATCGCAAAAACTGGTGAGATGCTAAGCCTTGTGATGTGCACACTCTTCCATCTTGCTACTTCTACATGACAGGCTATATAATTATATAGTTATATTTTATATAGTTTTAGTTAGTATAGTGCACCAAAGTTGGAAATTTTGAGAATGTTGTCCTGTGAAAAATGAGCCCACATGTCGTTTGTGCAGCAGCTTGTTATAACCCATATTTACATATTTTCATATTTTTGTTTGGCAACATCTAGTGGTCGTAGTAATTATGACAGGAGCAAAGGGAAGAGTGCGGTGACATAGTATAAAGAGAGACAAAGTCCGTGTCAGGAGGAGGTTGTGGTGGATGGATGGGCCAACAAAACACAGGAACATGACACATGAGATCGGTGTTCGATTCCCATGTGAAACCAGAAGTTTATATTGTTTCTATTATTTATGACCGTTTGTTGTTATTATTGTAACCATGACAACAAAGATGGTCTGATGTTGAGGAAGTACTTATTTTAACCTAAGCATGGTCTTTTCCTAAACCTAAGCAAGTAGTTTTGTGCCTAAACCTAACCAAGCCTTGACTGTTGTTAGAGTTACCACGGCAACATCAGTACACCACTCTTGGTACAGTCGCACGTTTATTGGTGACCGTGACAACCGATGTCCGGTATGCATGCTGCCATAGGGGCACTATTTCAGGAGACACTCCTATGGGTCGTATCAGAGGGTTGGAAAAAAATAAGTTTAGTTGTTTAGGTTGGAGGAGTTTGTATGCTTGTGGCTTTATTGAATCCAGTCTGAAGCACCTGACAGCACATTCACATTCATCCTGCGCCAAGACATCATTGTAGTTTTGGAAAAACTCACTGAACCGAGTAATTCAATTAATAATTATTGAATAAAGTCACATCTAGGTCTTCATAAGAACCACTGAAACATTTAATCTTTTGACGTCGCTGTGTCAGAATTATACACGAAAATTGTTACAACCCATCTACACTCGTGGAAACAAAGAGAGAGAGAGAGAGAGAGAGAGAAAGAAATACAACTGAGCAAACAAATACCTGCTGAGTTCGTGGTAGTGGCAAAGCAGCATTGAGATTCTGAGAAAAAGGTTACATGCAAAGAGCAGTCTCACAGTGGGACCTGTGGCATTGCTCAGATGGATGTACAACATGCACTGGGAGAGCGTTATTTACAGTATGAAATGTCAGGCATTAAGTACTTTGGTCTGTCAGTCAGATGGATTCAGGCTGACATATTGTCTATCAGTGTAAGACATTTACTCTTGAGCTTCCAGAGACACAGAATGTGTCCTGCTGGAACATGTCTAACAAAAGCAAACAGGAGCAGGTAAATTATAAAATGAAACCCTGCAAAGACAACAGTAGTTTCTTCACACAGACACACAAATAATATATCAAAAGACTTTGTTACCAACTAATGAGGAGTTGATCACATGGTACTCTTTGAAACGTGAGAAACTCACTCACATATGCTGTCCCAGTTGACAGTCTCACACTACCTTTCTAGGTGTTGAGGGAGTCTATTTATGGTTGTGTGTGCATTCTCATAGCCATGGCAACACCCAATTTACCACCAACCCAAAGATATGTTTCACCAAAGTGACATTTCTGCTGTGCACTAATGTTCTCTCTACACCATCGAACCTTCATCATTTGGTAATTTGCCAACATTGGAGGGCCGGCAACACCACCACTGAGTTGTGACTTGACCAATAAAATATTTACTTCCTGTTCATCCAGGGTGTCAAAAATCAAACATGTAATTTAGAACAGACATACACTACGCTAAATTGTATTTTGCTGCAAGGAAAAGTGATTAGGTTAGATGACAGTAGAACTCACCCTTCATACAGTACAGTATTATCTGATTCTTTCTAAATATGAAACTAGTTCTTGACGAAAAAGGACAGTGCTTTGAAGGTTGTGTTAGAATTATATTTTAGCTAATGGGCGATGACTTTGGTCCAGGCAGAAATTTCACAACAACAGTTGGATGGATTTCTACCATACTTGGTTGAAGCCTACTTGATGGATTGGAACAAATTTTGGTAGAGGCCTTCATGGTTCCCAGAGGATGAATCTTATTGACTTTGCTGATCAATTGTCTTTTCCTCAACCTCCACCATAAGCTCGACATTTGTGGTTTTTTAGTGAAATGTTTCAATAACTATTGACTGAAAACTGATGACTTGTGCGATCCCCTAACTTTCAACCAGTGCCACCATTAGGTCAAAATTTCAGTGTGTTCAATATTTTGGTGAATTTTTATGACCAAATTCCTGCAAAACTAATGACATTCACATTAACCATAGCTCGACTTTGTGTTTTGTGCTAATAAGCAAATGTTAGCATGCTAATATGCTAAATTATGATGGTAAACATTGGTTAATCTTACCTTATCTTAAAACCAAAAAGGTAAGTGGACTGAAAATTTATAAATTATATACTAAACTATTCAGTTGGCTTCTTCCAGACCAACACTTTAGTGAAAACAAATTTATATTTTTGTATAACAATACAAAACACATTCTGATTTAAACTACCAAACTATGTCACAAGTGTAAATACAGATCCTATAAGGAAATAAAAATATTTGTTCTTCTGCTTCACACTATGAAAAAGCAGAAAGAAAATACTGTTTGTAGTGCAAACACTGTAGAATATGTTTTTTTATATTGTAACTATACTTAATTACACTGTTTGTTAATGTTGTTTTTCTACTTACTATCTACGCGTAGTACTTAATGCTCCTTCTGCTCTTGTTGCAAGAGGCCCTTGTCTACTTAAAGCACAGTTGTCTTACAGCAAACACAATGAAATCTGGATCAGTATCAGTTTTAACTATTTACCAGCTGTGACAACGGGACTGGTCTTGTTTTCACCTTGTGGGTCTTTGTGTGTGTGTGTGTGTGTGTGTGTGTGTGTGTGTATGTGTGTGTGTGTGTGTGTGTGTTTCATCATGGTGAAATGTAGTCCTGGACATATTCACCACGATAGCGCCACAAACTGCAAAATACGGTCACAAAACTTCACACATGTGTAGCTGACATCAAAATGAAAGCCTGGTTCGAAGATGGGTTTGGTCCGACCCATGAGTAGTCATGTAATAATGTAGTAATGACAATTGATCACTCAAGTAATACCGTAGTAACAACTACTGAGTATTCACACGAAATGGTCTCTAGTCTTCACTTTCAAATATTTTTGGTAAAAATGGAAAAGTCTGGAAAACGATATGCCTTTACTACCCTCTTAACCATTAATTATGAATGAAAGATATGTTTTCTCCAACACACCACTGGGCCTGAGTCATAGGTGGGGCCATGTGGGTTGACTCCCTGATCAGCTGACTGATGGAATTCACTTCCCAACATGTCTTCATCACCACATCTGAACAGCTTTCTCGGAGCTCATGCTCATGTGTATTTGTTCATTTCTAAAAGTGTGGACCATTTGCTGACTTTGCACCTTGTCTCTTGGCCAAACTCATCTGGCGTACCTCCGCTGCGGAGTCTAATCTGTGTGCTTTCAGACCTGTTACTTAGCACATCCTGGTGAGAGGAGAGAATTAAAAAAAACAATACAAAAGACACATTGAAATGACAAACATAACCAAAGCCACTGTGTGGGCTGAGCGATCCTTCGGGTACATACCTGGGAGAGATCAGGCAGGCGGACGCTGTCATGCTCCGCCAAGCAGCGTTTACTCGCCATCAGGCTGCATATGCCCATAAACAAACTGGGTTCCCAGTCCCTCTCTCTCTTTCTGGAACAACAATCCCACGTGAGATGCTCACAAATAAGTCGTTATTTCCTTAAGTCTGAAGTTATATGCTAGAAAACTCTCGAGAGTAGTCAGAGTCCTCCTGTGGGCAGGCTCTCGACAAAAAAAATATACACTTTGTGGGTAAAATGTAGTGGCTCTCTCAGTCAAGCCTGTGAGACCTCGGGAATGCACACTTTATTTCAGTAAGTACCCTTAAGTGCTCCAGAGAGCTTCGTCCTTATTGCGCCCACCTTTCTGTTTTACTCTCTTCAGTCCTGTTTCAGTCATGCAATGACATTCTGCCCACTTGTGTCTTTACAGGCCACTCAATTTTTGGTGCCTTCAACTTACAGTAAGTGGGGAGAATTTGTTTTACAACCACAGAAATTCATTGACACAGCTTACTACAGAAGCCCTGATACAGGAGGATGGTGGTTTGTAGACTCTTGTCCTTCGTTAAGAAGATTTATTGTAATTATCTGCAAATTTTGCATCCTTTTTTCGAGTAATAGTTTATTTATTTCTGTGTGATTCACTCATGGCATTAGTCATTCTGCTTAAGTACGGTTAGGGAGACCATAGAGTTTTATCAAATGAAAGTCCAGTATCAAATATGCCCATCTAAATCTATTCAGCTTTGAAGTTTTGATCATATTCTGTTTGCTGAGAAGACACAAATACACTTTTAACTGGTCTCATAATTATTGCTACATCCTGAAAATAAGAAGATCATAAGATATGAAATGTTGATTAAATATACAATGGGGACCAAAAGTCTGGGACCACTTAGCCATTAAATATCTGAAGAATTCAAATAACAGGTGTACCGTTGTTATTTTTCGTGAAGTACTTTCTTCAACGAGGTCAATATTCTGAACCATAAAGTTGACAAACTCAAACTACATGATGTATAAGAGTTTGTGAATAGGCAGATATAAAATATTGAGACCTAGCAAACACTGGTGATATGCTACATGCAAGAGCTAGGTTAGGTGTTTCCCACTGCTTCCAGTTTTTATGCTATGCTAGACTAAATGCCTCCTAGATGTTAAAAAGACAATAACCGAGTTTCATTTTGGTATTCGGACAAGTTAATTACAAGATTATGGAACAAAAACTGGTATAATGAGCTCTCGTTTTAACCCACAAAAGTATTTTTAACTCGACTGCAAATGCGAGGCCAGCCGTATTATTGTGAATGTTGCTGACTGACTGACTGACTGACTGACTGACTGATGATATTTCCACCACTGGTCAGCAGAGTGCCAAGCCGCAGTCTAATGAGCCACCCTGGTTTCCCGGCTGCTTGGAAACTGCAGGGAAGAGGGGGAACGCTTCCAATACACTGATACACTGAGCCTCGCCTCCATTACAGCAAATAAATTACTTTCATCACATGTGTCATTATTACTAAAGGAGGCAGAAGAATAATTACACATAAGACACACTGAGCAGAGAGAGCAGGAGAGAGGGAGGGAGAGAGAGAAGTCATTGGTAACGAGGCTTCGTACTAACGACTATGACCAACTCTACATATCAAACAGAGGGAGTTAGACATAAAGACCAGCCTTTAATCAAAGTCCGTTACGTTCTGGAGTTGAAGTAAATAAAGACTTATTGTGGATCCAGACGGAGGCTGTGAGCTGAGTGAGAGACTAAATAAGAAATATAGTCTGTCTCAGGGCGGTCCAGTCATATACTAGGTTTTGATCTAGTCTAGATCATGTTTAGTGTCATACAGTATAGTTCCTTAAATGTTTTGTACATTACTTTTGCTAATAGGAGCTTGGAGAAATAAAACATTTGATGAAAGATGTGTTAGATTTGGAGCTAAAGAAATCTAAGCTTGCTATCAGAACCAAAACCTTTGACCTTTAGCCTTGACCTGTATACTGCACATGATTGTCTAAGCCAGGAGTCAGCACGTAGGGTTGTCCTTGTGCCAACTTTTCTGTAATCGATTAGATGGCGGGCCAGAACATAATCAAAGGCTAATTTAAGACATTGATAAAAATGCAACTGGAATTTACTTTGTTGCTGTTCACATATGTGGCATTGTGGCCACAGCCGCAGATAAGGGTGGTAAAGAGATCATGTAATCTTTTTGGGCAGAATCGCAATCCATGATCTTGTTCATCATCTGCATTCTGTTTCCGCTCTGATTTTATTCTGAAAGTCCTGACCAGAAGTTGTGATTCCTATCTTTCTGCTACTTTGACGCTTGTTTCAGATGTTTGTAAGCTCGTCCACCCGAAGTCATATATTACACTTTTGACTGACTGGTTTACTGAACCCGTGTTATTTTTTTCATATCACACATTGTATGTCCGCTCCATCAGAGGTTTGTCATGCAAGCGATAGAACCTTTGGGGCTTACTTTCACAACATTTCAGAATAAAAGCTCACAGTAGCTTGAAATAAAACATTAATGCAAAAAAAAAAAAAAAAAATTGCGCTTTTATTTTCTAGGCAGAATCACTAAAGAGGAAGCGATTCTGCGGGTAATTGTTTCTGCTTGGACAGAGATCTATTTTAGTAACGGGGATCTATTGTTTTTAGATTTAAGAAATCATATTATCAAAATAATCTCACGTTCCGGATATCATTGCTGGTGGGCCAATTCTGCCAGCAGGCCGCCAGTTGCCGACCAATGGTCTAAGCTCTTGTACTTTACACTGAAGTGGCATTATCTCTACACATACATCAGTTCATCTGTATTTTTGCTTTGGCTGGTGACATTACTGCAGCTGTCCAACTGCCCTGTGATGTGATTGACACTTTGATGTGAATAATGGCATTCCAGGTAATTGGTATGTGGGAGAGAGGAGCTCTGCACGCTATTGTGAGAGCAGTGAAGCATGGCTCAGACGCAGAACTGCAAGGCGGAGCGCACTCACACATCACACACATTTTGTCTGGACATTTGTGACAGTTAGGGGAGTAAATGTAATTTCTACACAACACCGAGTGTATTAAGTTAGAGCAAAGAGTTAAAATTACTTTGGAATATCTGAAAAAGTCAGATTTGCAGGATGGAGTTCATGGAGATAAGATGGGATTCAGTTGCTGGACATGGTGTTTATATATTATCTGCTTCCTTTGAAACCTCTTCCCCCTCATAGCAATTCAGATTGACAAGGATGATTCTCCCAGCTATTGCTAGGTATAGTCAGTTTCTGGGGGCAGAGAGTCCCATCTAACCCGCTGATCAGGTTCAGAATTGCATGGGACATTTCTGTGGCACAAATTGAATCCCTGGCAATCTGTAAACCGCAGGAATGTGTCTGAAAGTGAAGATGAAAAAGGTGTTTTTCAGGAGCCCAGCACCTTGACTGAGAGAAGCAGATGAGATGGCTGGTCAAGTTAATTGACCAAGTCTGATATAACATGGATTCACAGAGTGGTGGAAATGGCAGAGAAAGACCTTGAACAACACAAAGGAGAGCAGGAGAGCAATGGAATCTCTTCTTCTTAACACACACTGGTTGTTGTTTTTGATAAGCAGCTGTTTTTTCCCCCCCCGCGCTGTCTGCATGTGTAACAAAATAAGACTTAAGAAGAGACCTTGTGTTGCCCACTCATGCTCTTGAAAGCTACATGGTACATACCAAATACTTCATGTTCAGTAGTAAAAACAACTGAGCCTTTTTTCTCTCTGTCCTTACAACAGCCCCCACACACTTTCTGGCTTTGCTCGTGCAGATGACCCAATACAGAAATTCACAAATTTTTTAATCAGTCTGTATCACATTGCTATTTAATATGAGCAGTATGTGTTCCCGCTTCCTTGTGCAAATGCTGCTACTTGAAAAAACAAACAAACAGTACAATCAATGATATTTAGAACTTTTTGCTGAAATTCATTTTCTCTCATCTTCCTCTAATCTTGCTGGGTGGTGAAGTTCACGCAATATTTATTTTTAAGCAGCCAAGGAGAGTGGTGCACGGGTTTGTGTGTATCTACTGTATATTTGTGTGTATCCTGCAGCACCAGCTGCTGTACCACAGAGTAAATTACCATGTGTGATAAGCCAAAGAAAAAATGTCAAACTCACCTTTTTGAGTAGTAAAGTAAAGCCTCCTGTTTTGAATATTCATACATTTAGATCTATTAACACCATTAGAAAAGTTACAAATAATTCTTTTTCCACTGTGTGACTCACAGCCAAGTTAATACTTCCATTAAATGGAAGTGCATGATGCCAAATTAGTGCTGAAAATCAATTGAATTGGTAATGAAAACATCACAGTACAGAGTACTCACTTAAAGCTGAACCTATAATCATGATGTTTGTTGATGGAAAAATACTTCATACAGCTGAAGATTGCAGATGAATCTAAATGAACACTTGCTGCAGAGGTGCAATTTCTGACGTTTTTTCTGAAACTTAGGTCTAAAAAAATGAGGTTAGTCTTACGTTTCAGCACCAGTAACTATGATCTTTTAGCCTTAAAGTTGCTAAGCTAGCGAGTGTTTTCAAGTCCATCTATAGTGATTCTCTCAGAGTTAATCAAGCTTTCATTAGTTTAACCTGCAGGAGTTTCTGATAGCTGCTGTGACATGTTCTGTTGCAACAGAGGAAATAAATTCATGACGGGTTGAAAAAGAGTTCACAGCGTCTCCTGACGTCTTTACAGCAGAAATACACACGGGAGAAAATCTGTCAAACAGCCAACAGTTACGTCTGTCACAGGTGATGAGCTGAGAAAGACTGAAGTCTGCGAAATGTTAATGTCAGGGAAAATAATTATGCGAGAGGAATGACAGCGAGAGAGAATGGTGACGCTACAGAAACTCAGTCATTGTCATTTTTAAATGGGAGCATGAGAAAATCGTAGTTCAAATCCATTCACTATAAGTCTTGTTTTGCCAGAGATATTTTGTATGGCACACAGTGCGATCACTCATATAAGTGTGAAGGATTACTTCAAGAGCACTTACTTCATCAGTGAGCATTCATGTACTGCACTGCTCAAGGGGCAGGCTTTACCTGTAGGGATACATACGTCTTGGATGGAGGAGTGGGGGGTGGGAGCTGGACATGAGAAATTTGTTATCATTCATATTGTTTCCTTTTGTGATATTAATATTGCGCCATTTCATATCTAGATAAGGACATGATATATATCGTTCAGGCCTAGAAACGCCCTGCAGGTGGTGTCCATGTGTTTTATGAACCAGTAATACAAAGTCACTTCCTGCTTTTTGGCAGGGCCCATCTGCGTATAGAGTCATCCTTGAAAAGACACACCGGGGACAGATGAAGACATCTGGAGATACAGTACCTGCCACATCTGCTAATGTCGAAACACATTTACCTCAACCCTGTCATTACCATGTGAATTACCATTTATCCCTCGGATGACGCTTTGATCGGCCCGGCTCCTCGTGTCACAGCTCTTGAAGCCAGCATCCAGCCATCACAGCCCATTAGACGGCAGCAAAGTACAGCTGTTGACACTGCAGCTAAAGAACCGATGCTGGATCATGTTTAGAAAATAAAATCTACTATTAGCAGCTCAGGAACATGCAGAGAGAACCCAACACATTTGCAAGATAGTGGAACAATGAAATATATATCAGCTAAAAAAAAAAACATGGTGGGGATGGAATTACTGGAACTCTATGTGTTGACAGTTCTAAAACAGCGTAATGTACAGTACATTTCTTCAGCACTAATTCAAGTGCTACATCATCACTTTGATGTTCTAAGTTTCTGTTTTTAACAGAATTATTGCTTTCATTTACTAATTATTGGCACTTGCTTCTACCATGTCATTCTTTTGATCAATATTAAGCTATATTATGCAAATATTAAGCTACCATCAATGGTACTTGCATGTCCCGCAAAAGTTTCACATCAAAATCCCACCAGAGAAGGAAGTGATTATATGCCCTTTGAGCCACTTGAAGGCTTTCAATGTACAACAATTGTGCAGGAGCTGTTGAGTTTTATTGACGGCAGCTTAACATCTATTAATTAATCAGGGAATGAAAACAGCGTCTCTGTAATCTCAGCAACAGAGCGGTGAGTGTGACATCATATTACTGTTGCTTTACTGATGTTAAATGCGAGTTAATGCTTTGCTAATCAAGTCAGACTATGATAATAATGTTAATGATACACAGTTGCCAGCTTGATTTAGGTACACCTAGCTAAATTAATTCAGTCTGATACAACAGTCCTGCAGAGAATCCTACCTTCATGATTGTTACAGAGTCCAGTTTCACTCCTTAGTCGCACTAAAAGTTTTCAACTACAAGTTTTCTCCTAAGTCCTCTTCACAAAGCTGCTGAGACCAACCTTTAGTGAGGAAAAACGAAAACTCCTGAGCTAAGAGAGCGACTCCGTTGCTATGGCTACTACCTAACTAAATCGAATTAACTGGCAGCCTATTAGCCATAGTCTGTTGTAGCTGTACCTGTTGTAATGTAGCTGTGGTCCCAGCTGTGGGTTGAGCTGTGTGAGGATTTCCCCTGACCCCCACCAGGTGACATCCAGCTGGAATATGATCCTTTCAAACAGCTGATCAGGTCACTCTCCATGAAGATCCATGACTCGTGTGTAGATCCTGGACACTGAACAACAATGTCTACAACTGTACAGGCAGCATCAACACAACCTGTATGTTGATGGTGTGATTTTGTTTTCCTGTTTACAAACACCTCCTCATCTCGTGATGGTGCAATAATTATTACATGTGTTCCATCTCTGGCAGTGATCACAGCAGGTAGACCGACCATGAAGCTGCTTTATTTCTCTGTAGTTGTTGAACATCTAAAAGAAATCGTATGAAATGTCCTATGATGTCGGGTCAGAGCGCAGTTATTGTTTGGTGAATAGATCGGCTTTTCTCTGTTGCCAAGTAACGCAGTGTGATTTCCGCACTGATGGGGTTGTTTCGGTTGGTTGGAGATGTTACTGCATCCTTCACATACACAACAACGATCATTATTCCCTTGTGATTGACTCAGTATCTTTTGAATTAAATTCAGCATCGTGTAAGAACACTGTGACGTGGAATGACAGCAGCTCTTTATGATTTGGAGTCCTCTTGACTACTTCTAACTTCTCCCTCTTAGGAGCTACTTTTAGCGCTAAGATGCTTTGTGAATAGCACTTAGTCAAAAAAATTTGTAGTCCTTAACTTAGGACTGACACGCCCATTATTTTTAGGAGTTTCTCCTAAATCGGCCAGTTAGGAGCTACTGTTAGCCTTAAGATGCTTTGTGAATACGGGCCCCAGTAAATAAAAGC
Organism: Seriola dumerili; assembly: GCF_002260705.1. Taxonomy (NCBI): domain Eukaryota; kingdom Metazoa; phylum Chordata; class Actinopteri; order Carangiformes; family Carangidae; genus Seriola; species Seriola dumerili. Next base: position 4,623,760 of record NW_019174305.1, on the reverse strand, counting down.
CTTAGCTAGTATTTAAGAAATTACATGATGTAGATCTTAAAGGTCCCATATTGTATAAAGGTAGATGTCCACAGAGAAATGCTCACAGCCTGTATTCAGAAACTGAGCCTTAAAACCAGCCGTCAGGACTTCTGGAACTTTGTGATGTCACAACAAAGCAGTCACCGCCATCAGTCATGTACCAAGCCCCGCCAACCTGGACCCACCTTGTAGGATTTGGTTTCTCTTAGTGTTTACCTGAAATCTGTTATATATATTCATTCAATCACTCAGAAAAGTGTCAGCCAATGATCCTCTCTTCTGATTGGCTCACCAACCTGTTTTTACTAGAGCTCCAGAGAGAAGCCTGAGAGAGGAGATGGATATCTAAATTGCAATGGTTTTTTGGTTCATTAAACCACAAATATATCTTCCTATGGATCAACACTTCAAATAAATATGGGACCTTAATCACCATCATTCTAATTTTCTTTTACTCTTCATCACGTACAATAAGTGATAGCCACAAAGAAACAATAGCTGTTTTCAGTTGTAATTTTAATATAAAGTAGTAGACTACAGAAGGTGGGATGACAGATTGAATAAGTGTGTCTGAGTACATGAGGCATTAGCTCATTAGTATTTCAGGTCTTCCTGCTGGACATCAGGAATACAGGAATCTAATTATTTCCTCCGGTCTGCAGTGACTCAGTCCAGCAGGGCAGCCAGGACATTATGAAGCGGGACTCTATAACAAACCAGGAATCCTTCCCAGGGCTGAGATGGAGTGAAGCGAAACCAGCCTACCCCAGGTAAAAACCTGTGGTTGTCACGCCTAATTGAGTGCTATCTCTGCGCGTCACACCGCTCATACTTCTTTCTGCAGTCGAGGTAATGCACAGAGAGTCGATAAGGTGGCACTCCATGTGATTATCATTGTGTGAGCAGTGGTAGGCACTTCACGTCTTTGACTCACCACTTGCCTGAGTGGTGCAGAGTGGAGGTGTGTGACAGTAGGAGCAGAGTAATGCAGAGGATCTGGGACACTGCTTCTAATGTCCTGAGAATCTATGGGAGACACTTTGGCATTTAAACACCCGCTCCGATAAATATCGAGTTTCTAACCTTGTTAACATGTCCGTGGTGTTTTTTCTATTTGATACAAGACATCAAATAAGCAGTCAACGCCACCAGTTTCATTAACACAACCATAAACACTGCTTCAGTTACAAGCTATCAAATAGCATAAACAAATAAAAGATGCTAACTACGCTAACCGTTCTGATACGTCTTGCTAGTCTCTGGTTCTGGTCTCAACAGACTCCTCATCTGAGTCTGGGTCTGACTGAGGCTCAAACATGTGGCTGAGTCTCTCTGATGTTTCCTAAGCATGTTGCTGTGAGTTTTCACAATGGCAGTTTTTCTGATTTCAAAAATCACATCAGAGACACACCATTACACTAGCTGACATTCCCCTTCATTACCACTAACATGGACACTGTATTTATTTTGAATGCTTCCCTTATACACCGCTGTGTTGTCAGGAACAATCACTGGCACACTAAACAAAAGCTTAATGACCAAAACATAGTCCCCAACGAATCATTGTATTCCCCTGTTTCAGTAACATTTGCAAAAAAACAAAACAAAAACAAACAAAAAACAAAAACAGTTGTTAAGCCTTTTTTTTTTTTTTTAAATAGAAACTATATATAGTTGACCTGTGTTTGAAGGTTGATGCAATACAGGGTGGAATGTGAAATGAAAAAGTAATGAGAAAAAGATGTTATTTTGTGGGGGGGGGGTTTTCATGCTATTTGTTAACAATAATAAACCTATGGAATATCACAAGCCTATCAAGTCCTATCAAAAAACACCTCACAGATTCTTTTATTGTCTTTAGTCTGAATTTGTACTGTTGGAAATTAAACATTAACTGCATTCTCTGACCTTTGGTCCATCACTGCTACAGTTAACTCATTTATATGTGAGGATTCAAAATTTCGGAAAAACATTCCTTTTTTCAGTCACATGGTTTTTGGAGTGTGATATGCAGGTGAAGCTCCAGCGGAGCTGCCCTTTGAACTCTTTTGCTCCATTTGGTAACCTTCCAGCCAGAGGACTTCCATGCTGAGTGGGCCCATCCAAATCAAAGCGGTATCTTTCCATATTTGGCCCACTGCCAAATCACGCATTGCCAGCATTACCAGGTGCCCGTGGCCCCGGTGTAGGGGCTGGAGTCAGGTAGAGCTCTCCAGACCAGATGGCCCTTCCATGGGTCTACATCACTCAGCCCTCCCCCCCCGAACCCTTCTGGAGATGAAGATTTCTAAAAAGGCAGGAATGCAATACTGTAGCTGTAGAAATTGTACAACATGGCCCTAAAATTGACATTAGATATATTGCAGAGTATAAATGTATTAAATCAATATCAAAAGTCTGAACATAGATCTGTCTTACAGCATATTACAGTCTGCCCAGGTTTGAAATGAAATGACAGCAATTCTTCACACAGTATGGCTAATCAGGACAGATTTAGATTCCGAGTCCATCAATGCATTCTACAGAGCCATTGGCCATGTAGCCCCCTTTTCAACATTTCTCCCAGTGCTTGATTGCCGTAAATCAAGAAAGGAACAATCAATGGTCAAATGACAGACTGCACTGCGGCATAGGATGCTGAGGGAAGTCGGGGTTCAAAGTGATCTGGTCACTCTCTCCACACACAATGCACAGTCCCCCCTGCAGGCATGTACAAGGTCAAGGTTACAGCGAGACGAAACTGCATAAGCATATATACTCACTTCATATCTGTAAAAAGCAGCTCAGTCAGTGGCTCATGTGAAAAATCCCTGAGGCTGCACACAGCACAAGCTGTTGATACTGTGCTATCTGTCTGTGGATGGAGACTGTGAGCTCATATTGCAAGTTAAATGGTTTTTAATAGAAATGTATAAGATTTCTGAAGGTGATAAAAAAAAGTTTTAATAGTTTCAGAATGTACTAATCAAAATATCTGGCTTTTTTAAATCTAATAACTTGAGCTAATTTTAAATGCTGTCAGAAGTATTCAAAAATATTTAGATCTATTTTTTAAAGCCAATGTAAATCAGTAGCTTTGTCATATTTGGGCTGTTGTGTGTTATATTTTAATCCTCATGAATTAGCCGGTTCTCAGCAAATATAACATACTGCTGTAAAATTCAACCTTAAATAAGAAGCCAATACCCACAACATGGCACCTTTCACATTTCTCAGTGGCAGAGAAAAAGACAGGAGCAGTATTTGCTTTGTGTGGGGGTACTTCCTTACATCTCCCTCTCTCCCTCCTTCCACGGTTTTCTTTTTCCGTCTCACTCTCTGCTGTCAGATGTTGACTGAATCAGGTTAGAGATGGGAGGTGCAGAAACAGAAGCATCACTGATGAAAATGACAATGTATCTACCCTGTTTGGATATTGAGATGCACAAACTTGCCTACATCCTCCAGGAAAACATGAGCTTATGTAACCTGTATAAAAAAAAAAAAAAAAAAAAAAAAAGGAGGGGGAGACCTGTAAATGTGTGGTGCAGGTGTGCAGGAATAATTGGAAATGGAATGAAATTTAAACAGGGTTTAAAAAAAACCTACAAACAATGACGGAGAGATCCATAATTTCTAACACTTAGAAAATTCAAGGATATTACAATGCAAACGTTTTCTGATTTATAGGCAACACCGAGACAAAAAGTAATAAAGTGCTTTGCAGATAGTGGAGTGATGACAGAACGCTCTGCAGGTTTTATTTGATGTGACAGTGACATTTACTGATTTGTTATTCAACTAAAGTCTGACACGATGAGCACAGATAGTCCTGACATTAGGGAGCGCTATCTGTCTACCTGTTATCAGCACTGCCGGAGTTTATAGTGTTCACCCACAACATGTGCTCACCGTATACTTGGATCAGACTTTATCACCTCCAGAATAACATGATAATTATGTGCGGTGCGTTGCAGATGACATGAATAGCAATGGAGTGTTAAATGTTAGCGGTGTAATCGGCTTCCTTCTGAGGAATGCACGCGAGGCTTTAACACACACGGTCATGGAGCCTGGTGTTGATCTTATTCAGGGTCACAGGGAGTGGTCTGTCATGACAGACGGACGGGTGTCCACGCAACAGCAGCAATTTCGTTTCTGAAATGTTTTATGCTGACAACACAACATGGAAAAACTACATATCGGAAAGGAAAGAAAACTGTAATCTGTGTATTTATACTTTAAAATGATGACTTTTGTAACAAATATATATCTTTTTGGCCAAGTTCTAAAGCATCTGTTTGGCCCAAACCCATTATGAGTCTAGATCAGCTTTGGTCAGAGGTGGACAAAGTCGACAACTTCTTTACTTGAGTCAATGTAAAGATCTTCCTGGTCAAATATTACTCCAATACGAGTGAAAGTACATTTTTTTATGTCAAATCATTGTTGTATTGTTCCGCATTTACAGAATGTAATGAGTAATGAATAAAACAACCTACTGAATGACTGACTTACTGACTGCAGAACCTGTAGAATAAAAAGCTTGTGATATGATACATGATACAAAGCAGGTAGAAATTGCCATATAAACATAATTGAATCAACAAAAGCAGCTTTTGTCATTTTCGTATTTCTTTTTTTTTTAATTTTTAGGCAGTGATGATGTTTGGTCGTGGTAAACGTCGTTTATCTAACGTCGGCATCGTTAGGACACTGACAGGTTCACACATGATTGACAGTGGATTTTTTAAAAATAAAATAAAATTCATTCCAGACTAAAAGCTCTGCTTCAAAGCAAGAGTACTTCATAGAAATCTAGTGGAGTCAAAAGAACAACATTTGTCTTTTAAGTGTGGTGGAGTAAAAGTCAGAAGGTCAAAGGAATAAGGTGCGCATACTGGAAAAATATACTAAGTACAGTACTCAAGTACAAATGTACTTGTTACTGTCCACCCCTGGGTTTGGTCCAAACCTACATCAGGCTTTTGTCGTCCATGTGAAAGGGAAACAATCAGCATTCACTCCCAGCTCATATGACTCTACGGTAGTCATGGGCTCCAGCTCCAGATCTGCAGTGAAGTGAACATGGCACCCAGGTGAACGCGCTTATTTTGGTCCCTTTTTCTGTGCTGTGAGGTCCTTCAGAGCACAACCAGTGGAAACACACCTGCCCCATACTCGGCACAATGCCGTTACACCGGAAGATTTGCGTGATAATCCTCTTCATCGCGACAAGCGAGCCCTTCCACATCGCAAGATCTTGTTTCACATTGTTATTCGGTACATTGTTACTATAAAAATATCACTGATTACTGCTTATAGCTGCAGTAGTCAATATTGTTTATATTAAGAATAAATCACTGTGAAAAATCTAATTAAATGCCTGTGTAATATGAAAGGTAGATAATTATTGAGTTCCCCTCACCTCTAAGCATCCTGTACAGCCTTGTTTTTGCTATTCCAGCCCACAGCTCTGTTGTTATGAAGCAGGTTTCACCGCTGCATTAGTCTGTGAAAGGGCTCTAATAAACCTACTGTACACTCCCTCTTCAGCACTGAATGACAAAGTTAGTACAGAGCTGTCACGGTGAAGGAATTTACCTTGGTTGACTCCAACAGTGAGTCAATCCCTTTAGACTCCCATGTTAAAATATCCAACTCTATAGAGGAAGTAAACATGTTTACAGCCTGGTGCAAAAAACTGTTTTGGTTTCCTAAAGCTAATTTCCTCCTTCATGACAGCTGTACAGGGAGGGTTTTATATAACTCACCTGTTTAGATGTGTGAAACAAATCTTACTTGTTTTCTGATCAAAACGAGACTTAATCGCATCCTCAACATTAAATGACTAAATTCAATGAAATACATCCATCAGTTTTCTTTTTTTTTGAAATCCCTATTTAAAAGAAGTTACATCTCTGGTGCTACAGGTCAAATTTTAATCAAATTAATTTAAATTAATTATAGTTTGTTTATAAAGAGAGATACATTTTTGAATACCAAAAATTACAGCAAAACAAAAATAATAGTAATAAAATCCCATAATAATGGTTTAATAATATTGTGTCATAGTACTGATATTATGTTTAATGCCAAGAAATCATATGGACTTGGATGTGGGCAGCTTGTGATGAACAAACAGCTATGCATGGAATACGCAAAGGATAATGTAATGATAATTTCTCTTTCTTTACATATAAGAAGATACAAATTTGGGGATTTTTTTTCTGTTTAACATTAGCCATGGTCTATATATATTTGCTTGTTCATCATAAGCAATAAAATAGATAAAGTGTGCCTATTTTAAACAAAATGGATTTGCACAATGGAAGTTTAATGTTAAAAGTGGTGGTGCCACACGTGCCTCTCCTTTTTGCCCATCTTTCAATTAACCAGACGTTTCAAAAGCGCTCTCCAGAAACCTATGGGTGATGTCCCGGAGGCTGCCTTTACCTTTATTTACAGTCTGTGCTAAAAAGATATTAAAGGAGGGTGAATCCGACATAACATCAGTCAGGTGAATAAAACATGACTGCAAATGAGCTATAAATGCAGATGTCGGTAACATGTCTGCTGGATATGGACATTTTACAGAACTATCACCATGGCAACTTCATAAAATGATGAAACGTCAAATGCTTTCAGCTTTTTACACTGCCTCCAAGTGACCGAAATGTATGCTGCTTTTTTTTTTAACCTACGATTTAGGTTTTACCGAACAGGCAAGATGTCATGAGAAATAACAAAAGCGTACAAAATGAAACATGGAGGCATTTCACTCATTTTGTGAAATTAAAAAAAAAGTGAATTATTTTTTTATTTAGAACAAAAAATGAGTTATTCAATGAATAAAATCTATTAAAATTCCAGTACTGAAGCTAAAACTAACCACTTCACCTCTGTCTCCTCCAGAGTCAAACATGTTTGTGCTATTCTAATACAAATTGGACACAATTTTTACGGATGAAAGCGAGTGAATCATTGAAGACTTAAAAAGTTCCTCATCTTACATCTGGAAACAAAATGATAGTACATTAGTGCATTCTTTTTAGCACCACGAAGTTGAAGCTGTCTTCGAAGATACTTCCAGATCTCTTTAACAGCAGCGTTGACTCGTAGAAATGTTTCTTCCCTTAGCAAGCAACTGAACAAAGTCTAGATGTGTTTGAAGCTGTCTAGTTTTATCTCAGGGAGACTTTTTTTTTTTTTTCTGTTATCTTGCAGAGACTTTTTTGCTGTTTATATCTGCCTCCTATGCAAGAGCTTCCATTCCTCCACCTGGGAATCTAAAATATTGCTGGTTCCAGCACTTTTACTTCATCTCATGGCGGGAAATTTGCAGCTTGACACCTTTTTGTAAAAGCGTGTGTTTCAGTGCCACCGACACGCACATCGAGGCACGTCTTTGTTTCTTCAGGTTGCCTTTTTTTTTTTTTTTTTTTTTTTCTCTTTCACTGTCCCAAAACTTGGCTGCTGAGATTCCTTAAGCTTGACATTGTGATAGGGCAGCCGTGTAGGATTGTGCCTAATGAGATTTCCTTGTACTTTTCCCTTTGCCTGGGGGCTTCAAGAGCCTTGCTTAGTTCAAGTGAAGGTCTTATTACTGTATTCCTCAATCGAAGTACTTCTTCAGATTTACACCTCAAGCAAATTCCAGCCTGTTTGATCCCTCTGCACTGCACTGATGAGTTGATCTGAGGGGAAAAAAAAAAATAATTAAAAAAATGCTTCACTCAGATGATGAGAGATGGAAGCATGCTGTGTGTAGCAGCACTTCGCAGGTTATAATTGCTGAAGAAACGAGGATCATGTCAGAATGATGCAGGCATTGTGTCATTAGACGGAAGGAGTTTTCTGTCTTGTCAACCAGAATCCATACAGAAAGGATAATTAGAGCGGCTTTAATTAGTGTACCTCTTAATGACAGATGGCACGGTCTTGCCATATTGATGATATCCAGGTATGTTTTTAAAAAACTTGCAACTTGTCCCTCACAAGGTTTGATTTTTGTGGTAAAATCTCAGTTTTTGTTGCACTCGCTGCATTTTTATTTTGGTTTCTGGCTGTTTGGTGGAGCACACAGACGGCAGTTACAGCTTCATACATTTGGGGACACTTTCTCTGTTTCTCTGACAGTGTGCTGTTTCCATATCCAGACTGTACAACCCAACACAACTTCTTATGTTAATAATGCTACATCCACAAGGCTGTTGAACTTGGCTAATGGAATTTGCACAGGAGGAGTTGAGGCAGTTTTTTTCATTACCATCAATCATTAAATTGTTAATTTCAGTGATTAATGTTGGCTTCAGTCTCCTTTGCTATTTCTGCCTGTCTTTATACACATATTTAGCTCATAGGGATGTTTCCTGCCAAAGCAATGTCACAGCAACAAGAAATAATTTTTTTATTCATATAAATTAGCCTAATGTAGCAGAAATGAATGGGAATGCATAATTAGATGTCTTCATTAACAGGGAATGATTTAATACTTAATGATGACTAGAACTGAAATGTTTGTTTTAAAGAAAAGGTTTATTGTGATGGTGACAAGCGGCTGGATGCTCACACTGCTAATGTGGATTTCAAGGTGTTAGCAGTGATCACTGGAACATGTCAGTGAGTGAGAGGGATCTAACTGAGTACAAAAGCATTGAGATATGAAAAGATACTGTTCTCCGGCCAGACATGAACACAGTCTGTATTTGGTACAGTTATATTTGTATATTTGTGCAGTAACGGACGCAGGTTTCAGGATTTGGTGATGTTTCAACTAACAGTTTGCCCGAAAACTCAGAGTCAGGCCTCTTGGCTTCCTTGAAGGCGTGTGTGTAGTTCGGAGCACATGGCGTGAAATCTCAACAAAACTCAAAGAGAAAACAAACACACAGAGATGTAGATGCTTTTAGGTTAAATATGCAGATTTTCTGTACGGATCAGTTTTCATCTGATTCACCTCAATATGAAGCTTAGTGCTTTGAAAATGTGGACAGTAGATGGAAAGACAAGATGAAATAAGGACCATCTTAACAAGACAAAATGATGAGCTAAACTCAGGGATTGACTTAAAAGTGCTCAATGACAAACTGAAGGAGGAGGAGTTAGGGACCATCTCAAAATGGTAAAATGAGGGAGAAAATAAAAATTGCTTTTTGCTATCTTCATTCAAAATAATAATTATAATAATAATAATGCATTTAAAATGGAAGGTAACTTGTACCAGTGAGAATAAATCCAGTGCAGCGCAGGTGGTGACCAAGTCTTCACCAATCTTACAGGGAAAAAGAACAAGCGCTTCCGCTCCTCTGCTCTGTCTGAATCACAGGTAGACACGGTCTTTAACAGTAATGTCTGTCGGTAAATGTGAGACGTTCATGTCACTTACGTCTGCAGCTTCACAACATGCTTCAAAAGCAGAAACAAGGAAGTAAATTTGGTGTCGTACATCAAGGTTTATGCAGAGGGACTGGTATTATTGGTTCAACTCGATGATGATGATGATGATGATGATTTTTGATCAAATTTGCTGAAAGGTTTGGAAAAAAAAATGCAAGGGCAGGCAGAGTTCACAGGGATTGGTTGAAGTTGCATTAATAACTGCGATTGCGACATCGCGACATTCTGACATTCTGAGAACAGTAACATTTTCCAGACATTTCAGTCAGGGTTTTTGTGAGCGCCTCAGCACTGAGACCTCCCTCCTCAGGGTCACTAGTGACCTATTAATGGCTGCATATGATGGGATGTGTTAACTCACTGTCGCCTTTGATACAGTGGATCAAAGCATCCTGTTAGACAGGCTAGGCACTGGGCAGGAACATCAGGCATAGCGTTACAACGGTTCTCTTCTTACCTGTCAAACAGAACAACTCCTCCAACCTGAACAACCACACAAGTAGTTTTTTTTTTTCAACCCTCTGATACTTCTGGTTGTTATGGTTACCACAATAGACACGCGACTGTACTGTCCTTACTGAAATAAACGGTCATGGCTCGGTTAGATTTACAGTTGCGCTGCAACTACTTAGGTTAGGTTAGGGTTATTCATTCTCATCATGGTACATGGTTCAAACATTGTGGATGATGCCATAACACAGAACAAGCAGGGATCACTTCCCACAACTTCCCAGTATATAGCCTGCCCACCTCTAGCGTAAATCCAAACACAAAATAAAAACACACAGTTCCACGAATAGATCCACTCCTGGGCCTTTGTGAGAGAAATGCATTTAGTTGTTTGTTTTGGGGCTGTAAATGCAGAGTACACCAAATGAATGTATAAAATGTATTGCCTGCAGTTTTTCATGAGGAAGTAAGCAGAGTGTGTAGCGCTTCCCTCTCCCTCCTCGTTACCAGCAGCACATCTTAGTGAACACCAGGCTGCTTAAATGATAGAGTATGATGGACAGCCTGGCCTTAGCGTACTTAAGTGACAACATCTCATGTGTGAAAGAGCGGAAGTCAGCTGATATAGAGCGATGTGACGTGCATTATGCATTAAGGCTCTCTACCTGAACCCTCCCGTCACCCAGTCAGTGTTGTTTTGCTGTAATTACAGAGCGGCAAAAGCAACAAAGTGTCACAACATTTCCGATGTGTGTCCTGATGGACTGCGCGCTAATGTTTTCTAATAGTTGTTTATTATTAGACGTAGACTGAGAGGTTGAAGTAGGAAAAAGCTGCTGTTGTGATCCATCATCAGACGCTGATGCTGAAAGAAACCTGGCTCCTCCTCCACGGAGGTTAGCAGCACCCTGTTTTGATTCACAATTAGACATCGTGTGTGACAGATCGAGAAATTGGATGAAATGGAGAATGGACCATGTGCAGTCCAACTTCATCTGTTTTTATTTTCCTTTATATTGGCATGTTGCTGTACTTTTTTTTTTTTTTTTTCTCCCTTTCCCCTGCATGCAGGTGATAATCCAGCCCCTTTGCTGTCATTTCAATAGCATGTTTGTCCTGATCCTGCAGTGTTCCACTGTGTAATGCTTCTCTCTGATCTTCCCCCTAGAGGACCATAACTCTCTTTATAATGTCAGTGGCATTTTTTATTCTGACTTCACCCTGTCAGCGCCCAGAAGAGAGGACAGGTTGTGTATATCCATCAGTCATTGTGTGTAGTCATTACTTCAAGCCAGACATCAAACAGGTAGGAGTTTCAGCACTCTGATGTGCACCATATTGTAATTTGTAATTCTTTTTCACACCCCTTTCTTGCACCAGGGAAGATTAATGCTGCACCCTAGCTCCGTTTGGAAACTTTTTTTTTTTTATCACTCTCATTGCAGAATGATGGGTATCTTCATTAGACTAAAAAAAAAAAAAAAAAAAAAAAAAAAAAACCTGAATTCAATCAGCATGCGGCGCATTTACCAAGTCATGGTCTAATATACTGTGTCTCCAAGGGGTTTCTGCTTGTAAAATATTAACCGGATTATTGTTTTATTCAAGGTCTTGATTAAAGGCCTGTTTCAGTTCGTCACTGTCTTTAAGCTTGTGAAGAAACAGTGTCATATAGCAGAATACAGTGGGCAGTGGCTTTTACAGATAGGTTTAAGCAGAGCCAAACAACCAAATAACACCACCCACTCCCCACCTCCAACCCCAGACTAAATCATACCTTTTCATGACAGTAGTAGCACCCGTCCTGTCTCACTTTGTGCTGCCTGTCCTTTCCTGTGCCGGAAGTCTCTCCGCTGCATCTTGCCGCTCTCTGCCTGGACACCTTCACCTTTCTGCTCTCCTTCCTATCAAGTGTTAGGATTATTCCTCTGAACTGACACTAAACATATCAATTGTGCAGCAGAGAGGAAAAATATATCTAAAAATCCCTTCTATGTTGATCCTCGAAATATTTCCCATTAACTGACAATGAAACACTCCAGTGACAATATTTTCCTGCCTCAGTGTTGTCAATAACCTTTCCTGGTTCATGGTCTGGACTGTAGTAGGAGAGACACAGGAACTCGGTTCTTGAGGAGCTGTAGATTTTATTTACTGACAAACACATTGCAATGCTACGTTCACAGCTACACTGCTAATTTCTAACTCACTGCTCCGGTCGCCAGCCTCACTGCTGTCTCTCTCTCTCTCTCTCTCTCTCTCGCCCACTATGCTCACAACCTACGTACGGATCTATTCCTGAAAGGAGCTGCACTATAAGTGTAGGTGATACCACAAAATTTCTTTTCAATCTGATACCAAGTGAAACAGGGCCAGAATCGCTGCTATTGGTACCGATACATTTTAATTATAAAAAGCAGCTGATGTATTTTCATTCAGCAGTGTCATGATTTATGAGGTATGTTGCGTCATCAATAGGCTAAATCTTAATACTAATAAATATAAGAACTTTATTTATAAAACACAAACAAATCAAAAGCAATGATAGTCAACAGAAATAAATTACAGAGTGAGGACAAACCATTTGCCTCAATGTGAATATGGACAATTAGAGGGAGTAGCCATATAGAAACACACACACACACACACACACACACACACACACACACACACAAGCATACATGCACGCACGCAGGCGGCGACTCCCCTCTCTGCTTGACCAGCCCCAGCCTTTGTCAACGGGACACAGTCACGCCCATGGAGATGACAGAAGTGATAGATGCGGCGGCTGGTAGTCAAGCTAGTCCCGCGCAGGCACACAGGGCACACAGGCAGCATCAGATCCTTCACGGGACAGATCAGATGTAAGGAGACATATCGCTCCACTTCAGCAGCGTTCCAGTTGATATCTATTTTTAGTTTGAACTGTGCAAGCACTGCTTCCCTTGCTCTCCCTGATGGTATGCCACCGGCAGAATACGAACTTTAAGTGAGTGAAGCCAAGGCGGTCTCGCACCATCTTTAGTCTCGTTTCACATAGTTTACACCTCATTACGACATGAAAGATGCACATACATGTACATATTTAATCATTGAGTGACAACAGCTCACACACCACCAAGAGTGTCTTAACCTCCAATAATGAATTCATTAAAAAAAAAATTTAAAAATAAAAGACACACACACTTTATTAAATTAAAATGGTGAGACTTGTAGAATAAAGAACTTTCCATTTAATCTATAGGCTCAGATTTGAAGACATTTTCTTCTGGTCATGGTGAAAATGAGACAACAGCTGATTTTCAGCTGAAGACAAATATAACGGTTAAATATTAGTCAGTGTGCATGGTTTAGTGAGTCATATACGTCATACTGTCATTACCATGCATGCATCATGGTGTTTAGGTTCACAGCATTAAATGTCATTTCTTTCCGTTTAATACTTTATGTGTACTTTTCAAAGAAAGCAAATCAAAAGACTTTTTTGCACTCTTCAGCGTGAGTTTGAATTGAGATCCTTTGTTATCCCCGTTAAACAGCTGGCCCAGACAGACAGCCCTGTGCTGAACCAAAGCTGTTTCTGCTTTGGGTTTGTTTTCCCTATCAAAAGGCTGCAGAGAATAGAGCTTTATGGGGAATTGCATTACTCTGCATAATTACAACGCATTATGTACCGTCATTTGTCATCCTGTGCTAAAAAGCTCATCAGACAAATGTTTGGTCTCTCAGTTGTTCCTTCATTTGTAATAAAATCAAGTTTCTTTTCAGCGCAGCGACAAGACTGTCAAGCCATTTGTAAGGATTTAGGTTTTGTTCACACAAAGGGAGTGTGAGGGTTTTCCTCTGTACAAAGTTGGTCAGATTACAGCTTATTATTCATGTATATTCATGCTTTTATATATAGGTACTTGTCAGCACACTGAATTTCAGTGTTTAAAAAATAAAAATCTGTGCAATTCTTTAAGTCTTCCTCCTCATGACTCAGGTGCTGGAAAATAAAACATTAGAACCGTGCGGTCTTGTCTTGAAAAGGAGGCCTCTTTTTTTTTTTTTTTTAGAACATATTCACAAAATACTGTGAGCGTGGCATGTATGAAATGGCAGAGATTTCTGCCAACACTTTTTCCACACCATGTTAATATATTCATAAAGCTATCGTATTTAAAGAAACCGTTCATTATTTATGGTTCTGAGTATGAGTTGCATCAAGTCAAGCACTGAAGCTTCAGAGCCGTATTTTGAAGAAGGGTTAGCTGGTTGGTACAGACCCACGTCTTTGGATTTTTAAGGCTGTACTCCAGCCAGAGATGCCCTGGGGAAAATGAATATAGAAAATAACAATATCATACGTATGTGATTTGCTTCATTTGACAGGACTACATATTCTGGAGGCCTTTGAATAATAGGATTTGGTTCCTTATGTATCCCCAGTGAGTGTGGATCCAACTAAATGAAGCCCTAAATAACAGTAGCTTTGGTTGCCATTGTTAGATCTGTCAGTCGGGGCCCAGGAGATCCAGTGCTACAGGCCTGAGCTAAATACGCTGTCTATAGGACTCTGGACAAGCGGGAACAGAGGGCAACTCAACCAGAGGCTTCTGGGCTTTCTACAACATAAGCTACTTCATATGATTTATGTTGATTATTTATTTTTTTTTTTTTTTTCAGTCAGTTTTGCAGAACAGACAGTGCATGGAGTGGATCAGACGGTCTGAGTTTTAAAGTTATCGAGACACTCTCTTGAACTTAATTTGTTTTTGCTGTAAACTAAAATATATACATAAAGTTTACACATAACGTGTTGACCCAGAATTTTTGAATTGAACCTGTTAAAATCTAAATTGAAAGGTTATTATTGACTTTGGAAAGAAAACAATCTGAGCTGAGAAAGATATTCTGTCTCTTCTTACTTTCTTTCTAACTGATCATTTTATAAGTAAATCCATCTGAAATCACAGCTCAGTCTTTGTCTTTAATTTATGTGTTTGGTGATTTTGTCAGTCTTGTTTATCAGGAGTTTTAGAACAATGATAACCAATAGAAAACTTTGGGAACACTATGAAAATCTGGGTCTATGAAAGTTTTATGAAATACAAATTATAATAAACAAAAGTTTTCAGTGTACTTACATGAGAGAAACTGCATGAGTCCATGTGACTAATGCAAAGGTTTTATCTCAAAGAGCAGTTGAAATACTGCGTAGTGTGTTTGAAATGTCACTCTGTGCTGTTGTGTTTGCACTAATTACATTATAAATGGATATAGAATCTTAAAGGGATGAGTGGCCTGTAACACTAGTTCAAAACCTCTTCCTTATTGGCTTTGGAAGCAGAATATTTAGCACCAGATGAATTACCCTGTATCCCCAGGCCTTTCATTTGTCAGCACTAATGACCACAGTTCCCTCCCTCTCGCTCTGCTGTTGTTTTACCTGTAATAATGGATTGATTTGTGACTCTGAGGCAAAGCAGCTGTGAGTGAGTGAGAGAAAGTTTGCATTGAACTCATTAAAGTTTGTACTATCCAGCGTTTAGCACACTGATTATAGCAAAAGGAGCCATCTGCTTGCGGGAGCGGGTCTCCCATCACAGCTCTGTATAATTTACCAAACAAAGTTTGTTGCTTGCATCAAAATCAGAGAGCAATCCAGAGGGGTAGAGCTGAGGTTGGTGTCACTCTGTGATCTAAAAGAGCAGGTGTGTCTCAAGTGAATGAATATTATGTAGATGATGTTTTCATTGGGCCCTCCTTGGTGCTCTCTGTGTGTGTCAATTTATGGAGTTAGCGATTAATCTGTTCTTCAAAATTGGATTGGCTTACTGAGAAATGAGATTGGCTTGTTTCTCATTAAAGGGCAATATGGTAGAGCTTTCCTGGAGGTCCATCCTCTGGACTACATTACCATATTTCTCTTTAGCCCTGTTAATATTCTGAAATGTTATTCAAGTTAATGTCTAATACTCACCTATCTCTTACCCTCCTCACCAAATAAAGATTGGTTATTTGGTCAAATGAATCAAATAACCCATGTTGACATTTTATTGGCAGTGTTGGGTCTGAGCTGCGCCTCACGAGCTGGGCACCATATGTTGGGCCTTTGGTTGTTTCAATTTATTGACTATCATAAATTAAGAAAATATTCATATTAAAAATATTCATATTAAATAATAACTTTAAAATAAATTAAAGTCCTCGGGGGCCTAAACATACAGGCACAAATAGCCAATATTGGTTCAGTCTCAAATTATTACCATTAATCTGGAACTGGATTAATAATTAATTTAATAGCTATAATCAAATTACCATCAACAGTGAGTCAAAGTTGAAGGATTGGAATTCTACTGAGTAGAGGTTGGCAATATTCACACTTGTGCAACACTAAATACACCAGTAGTTATACTTAAAGGCATTTATTTACAATGGAACAGAGTAAAAACACAATGTATAATCTAAAGTATATACAGGTGTGTGTGTGTGTGTGTGTGTGTGTGTGAGGAACTGTGGAGAAGTGAGTTCTTTTGTCTGTAGAACAAAAGAGCATGCGGTCTCCACCAACTTCAATGTACTGAGTCCCAACAGCAGCAGCCTCTGGAGGAGGGCTTGTAATGACAGATCTTTATCAGAGGCAAAGGCAGTAGTCGCCTAATGTTGTTATAAACCTCTTGCGGACAGTGTTGCCAGGTTTCACAAACCGCATTACTGTAAATCTTTGCCAAAGGCTGTGCCACAGTTCATAAGATAACCATTGTTTTTAATGCAGTCTCAATGACACAGACGTATCTTCACCATTTTTGGACCATCAACCAAACAGAACATGAAGGTAACAATACCAAATGAAAGTATATGACACTCAATATCATAAGTGTCATGAAGAGTTCGCAGAAGATTGCGAGTGGTGGCAGTGGCTGTCTCACAGTGTCTCAGAAGAAATGGGACTGGTTCGTCTTCAGTTTGTAGTATTACATTATCAACAGAGTTACTCTATGATGAACCATCAGGCTGCTTCCAAAACTGTTTGTCAAGGGAAAAAAACCTGAAGCTATGACATGTTTTTAGGATTATTGATCATACACTGGACAAAGAGTTAAATTATTGTACAATTGCCATGATTAACTTGCACCATGTAACACTATTTTGAGAGGTTTAATCTTTGCCAAACCTTAAATAAAGTTTAATTTAGTGAACATAATAGCAAACAGTTGCCTATTTACACATCCAGCTGACTTTTCAGTGTCATTATCATTTCGTATCATTTGTCAGTATCATTTATCAAGGTAGTGAGGTTTATCAGAGCTGTTTTCTTGGCAGGAATGAAGATGATACGACGAGTGGTGAGGCTGAACCAGGACATAAAAATAAAACAATGAGCTCAAACATGCTAAATTATATACGTGAAACTGTGGCAGGGCAAATTAGGGTTACTACATTAATGAGAAAACAAGTCAAATATCATCTGACATTTGCAAAGGCATGAGCAATCAGCGATCTGTCTGATGATCGTCGATCACCGATATCATCGTCCATCGGCACAACCCTAACTCGGACTGTGCCTACCTTTGTTGGCATGGTTACTATAATAATGGTCATGCCTTGGGTTGGTTTAGGAAAAGATCATGGTTTGGGTTAAAAGGAGTACTTCCTCAACATTACATGGTCTTTTGTTGTCATGGTTACAATATAAACTGCAAGTTTCACATGGGAATCGAACAACGCTCTCATGTGTCATATTCATCCATCCACCACAACCTCCTCCAGCCATGGATTTTGTCTCTCTTTATGCTACGTCACCGCACTTTGCTCCTGTCATAATTACTATGGCAATTAGACCACCTTAGTCACCTAACAACCAAACGTAAGCATGGGTCACAATAACCTGCTGCACAGACGACCTTTGGCCTCCTTTTTTTTTTTTTTTTGTTACAGGAGGACAGTCTCCTTTGTTCATATAAAAGCATTGATTAATGCAGCTTTAACCATAGATGGTAAATTAGAAAATGCTAATTTGCATACATTTTGTAACAGCCGTATTAGTTGTTTTTAGGCACTGATAAACAACCTTTTAGACACTCATGTACGAGGACATATGAAGTGTCACTCAGAAGAAGCCAGGCGTCTGACACAAGAGCTGACAAATTAGCGAAGAAAACATCTGATACTTAAAGTCTGATGAATTGATTTGTAGCAAACAAATTGAATGGCTGTTCATTTTAGATTGTTGATTGCCTGAATTGAAAACAATCTGATGGACAGCAAACTGACTGACTACTATCATCACAAAGAAACAAGATTAATGATGAATTAGAGCTCCATTTTTCAAATATTACACCACAGTCTGAAGCTACTGATGGTCTTATATCATCTCTGTGTCTGCGGAGTCCGCTCCAGGAAGAGGTTTGAGGATGCAAATATCACACCTTTACTGTTCGCCTGCACTTCTGGATTTGCAAAGTGGACTAAAAAGACCTCTGTTTTATTTTCAACCACCTTAATTTATTTAGAAGTCAATTTTAGTGTCTGATTTAAGTGCCTGCTCCATTTGTTTCAGCTAATAAAGCCAGCAGCTTCATAGGGATAAAAAATGTTCATTACCTCTCAAAGTTCATTGGGTTTTTATCTGTCCTGTTAAGAGGGTTTTAAGTGCCTTGTTAAGTTGCCCATTAATTCAGGCCATATTGATCTCACTTGGCGGCTGGAGGGCTGGCCAAATATCATATTTTTGAAAACTTCCTCTTGACTCCGTAAAATGCTTACATGCTAATTATTTTTGAAAAGTTGAACCTTCTACACCCCCTTCTAACCATTAGTGGTCAATAGCGTTTGATATTTCTCTGCATGTGGTCATTATTTGTGTCACTGCTGCAATTACTGCATGCTGGGTATTGATGCAAAGCTTTTGCTTGTCTCCAGGGTTTTACACTGTGTTAGTTAAACTTGTGACAGAAGATTTAGCCCTGATCCTCCACTAATTGTACAAGTTTTCATCATCTTACCTTTATTCTCACTCTCTTTGTCGCAGATCTTTCAATTAATAATTTGCCCGAGCAGCATTTGATCTTAATTCATTGATTTTCTATCATTCAGGAATCCTTTCACCACGTTCTGTGATGTCCTCCCGCAGTGGTATAACAATCCAGTAACTGACTATTCCAGTGTGAGCACCGCGTGTGAGACAAAACTTTTTCTCTAGCACCTGTGACAAGCCAGAATAGATCAATGACAAGCGCAGTCACGATTCACAAATAGTTTCTTCCCTTCTCCATCACAAGCAAGTTTCAGACAGCGTTACAACTGCTGTAACTTTCTCCACCACCACCACCACCCCCCCTTCTCCTCCCCACCCCACCACCTTTTCCTCACAGATGAAAGTTTCTCTCCTCCTCTTCTCCCCTCTTCTCCCTGTTCACTTGTCACATCTTTTGCGTGCCATAAATATAGACACAACTTTAGTATTTTCTAATGCCTTTTTACATTCAGCCCCATCTATCTATTTCCATGCCTGTTGGGCAATGCAGTCAATTATATGCATGTCTGCAAGCAACGCTCCATCCGTCATTCATGCCTAGTGATACAGAGGCAAATATAGAAACAGGTAAACAACAACATGAACTTGGGCCCCTAAACAGAACCCACTCTAATATATGTAAAAAACAATTATGTGTATACTGATAAAATATTACACCTTTAGTATGTATCTTTTCCTCTGACTCCATCTTACTTATCTTATAACAAATGAACTGCTGCTGTATATTTTGACCCATGGAGAGGGACAGTGTTTTTCCGTCGGCAACAGCTGTGGCCAGAGGCGTTATGTTCTCTGGTTGTCTGTCCCATTCTTGTGAATGTGATCTCTCTGAGGGAATTTCTATGAATTTGGCACAAATTTTCAGGACTCAAGGATGAACTGATTAGATTTTGTCGGTCAAAGGTCAAAGGTCACGTCCGTCCCGTTCCTGTGAACGTGATAGATCAGTAACGCCTTGAGGGAATTTCATTACATCTGGCACAATTTAGATGATTAGATTTTGCTGGTCAAAGGTCAAAGGTCACTGTGACCTCTCAAAACATATTTTAGGCTGTTACTCAAGAATTCATATGGCGAAAAACATATGAAGTCGGTGGAGGCAAATAACCCCAAAGCAATTATTGTAGTTTTTTTTTGTCTTTTTTTTTTTTTTTTTAACACAGCGAGTTTACAGGTGGCTTGGTATTGTGTGTCTTTTTTCTTCCCTTTTTTGTACTGTGTTACATCACTGTCTGCAGTCTGATGTTACTGATTGGTTGAATATAGCATACATAGATATGAAAAAAACCGTGAATAAATCACTTAAAATAGACATCAACATTTTAAATTACTTAGTTGTATGAAGTTAAATTATAATTATGTAAATGTTGCTAATTTTCTTTCGATAAATTTTACCAAATAAATGTAATAATTTTCTCTGCATTTAAAATACTTTTATCATAAGTCACACAAGTAAAATACAATACAATGACACACTTTATTTTGCAAACTAATTCAGCCATACCTTTAACAGGGGCATGCTCATTCACAACATTTAAATCAGCGCTCTGGATTAGTGCACTTCATGTAATATTCCTTTAAAACCTTACTGCTTTATAACATTTTCATGAACAGCTATACTTGCTAACAGTTCCAGATATATTCATATTTGACCACACCCAACAGTCTTTTGAAGAATCAAAACTGCAGAAGGCCGCTGCGGGTCTGTGTGTCTGGCCAGTGGAAGCAGAGACACGCTGCTGTATGTGAGTAGAGGTTCCAATAGAGCTGACTGTGTCTCTGAAAGTTATTGTTTACAGTAACTTGGAAGATGGAGAAGGTAGTTGGGGTGCACCAGTAGCTTAAGCAGTATTACCGCATCATGGCAACATGTCCTTGCCTTCCAGAAGGATGGATACATCCACTGGATCCTCTCCTTTGGCACCATGGACAATCGGGGTCTTGAGGATGTGTTGAGTGTCCAACTGTTTCTCCATGATGACGCTGTTGAAACCCTCTTCCCCTTGTTCTCCTCCCCAGACCCTAAATGTCCACTGCGTTGGCTTGTCTCTAGATCAGGGTCACTCTGTAAATGAACAGACAATTTGTGGTTTTAAAAAATATGATCTAAAACATTTAGCCACACTTCTATATTACATTACGCAGTGAAGAATTTTAACTAACAAATTACATGACTATAACCTTTCCTAATTACAGTTACATTACAACGTTACATTATAATTCCAACAGGCTTTCCATGTGTTTAAATGTTCAGTTAAGTTAAATAAAAAGCAGCTAAATAAAAGAAACAGTAAAGAATATACATCTTTATACTGTAAAAGAAAGAGCTCCTGTTTCTACTTTAAGGTTAAGAAGTTGACCTTTATTGGAGGGGACCCAGAGGAAGATTTTACTGCTCAAAGCTTGCTCTTCTATGGCTCAGGAGACAAAATTGAGATTCTCATTTCAGCCTCATTTTAGTTTCTATTTTGTTTGATATGTTTCTTATGTGTTTCTCCTAAAATTCACTTAGAGAAATAGGTGAGACACGACGACTTGAGACTTGAAGAGATACCCTGCTGAACCGGATTCAGTGTTTTTAATGGCTGCTTTTACTCTCCTTTGTAAATGAAATTGAGCGATACTAGAGCGTCTATGGAGCAATATGTGAGGCTACATGGGGAAGCCTTTTGGAAACCAATGTATATAAACTAACCCTATACTGAAAGGTGATCCTAATATTTTGTCCATCCCATTAATATGAATTAGTTTTGACAAAATATTAGGAACACTTCTCAGTATATCCCAGTACACTAAAACATTACCACGATTACAATCACAGCCTCCACAATGAACATTAAAATAAACCAACACTTCTCAACAGATTCAGTAAATACCCAACATTATAATCCACATGGAGGAGGATGTGTTGCAGGCCTGTTCCATTATACTGCACTAGTTTTATCCAGGTGTACCTAATAAATATATGTAAATTAAAAATAAAAATCAGGACACTAAAACAAATCAGCCAGCTGTCCTGAACAGGTCGTCTCGTATTGTTAAACCACTTTGTTCCTCAAAAGGCCATAGTGAGTCACTGTAGTGCGATTGATTTAATATATAACTTAATAATAGAATTTGAGGTACAGGTGAAACTCCAGGGTCGTGTGATGACCTTATTTTTCTCAACTGATGTCCATCCATCCACTGTGCCGCAGCACATAATGTAAGCTGCAAGAATAAAAGAAAGCACAAATTACAAACTACAAAGCACAAACTACAAATTAATTCTTCTATCTTGGTGTTTTAGAGGTTTTGAAGAGTTTTTAAGACCTTATTAAGGCCATCATGAATGCAATTACAGAATATAATTAAAAGAAAAGAAAAAAGAACTGTGCAGTAAAGAAACAATGATTCTGTTACTGTCTTTGCCATCTTTGTGTGAGCCGGGGTCTGGTTCTTCTTTGATGAGTTGCACACTCTGAGCATGTCTGTTTTATCATTTCCTGCTGGGTACTCCATTCTGTAAAATACATCAAAGTAGAAGTTTGATGATTTTTAAAAAGTGGTTCTTAGTTAATTTTATCATTTCATTGTCTCATGAAGGTCTAAATGGTCTCGCTACAATGAAATAGCTACTGTGGGGTCTAAGATGAGAACACATGAGTACAACGAGGCTCATTGGATCCACAGGAGTCTCAGCTTTCCAGTCGTACCAAGTTTATGTAACTCCAGGACCGTTTAAGAACACAGTTTGCAGAAATAATCTAATACACCATTATAGGATAGGGTTAAAAAAAACACATTCATACTGCATGAGAAAAAACTGCATGTTATTAACATAAAGTGGGCATGTCTGCAGAGGGGAGACCCATCAGTACCACAGAAGCCATTTTCATTCACATATCTTGTGATGACATTTCAAGAGACCCACTTAAAAATAGCTATACCAGCATTTCCCTTTCCAAAATATAGCCTAGCTTTGGAGCATTATTTAGCCCACATGGCAACAACCTAGCATGGCATGCTTTGTACCAATGGATTCCTTAGATCGTAATATGATAATAGTATTTACAATCACTCTTAGCTAGATGAAAGACAGTATTTTGGCAGAGATCGCCGGCGACCTCAGCGGAATTTATGAGGTCAACGTCTTAAAAACCTGCCGAGAAGCCGTGACCTCGGCCGACACACTGTCTTTCAGAGGGTGTGGCAGGCTCAGTGATTCTCCTGATTAGACCTTTCTATTGGATCGAAGTCATGGCTTCGTGATGATCACTCCAATATCCTGACTTTGTTGTTCTCAAGCCATTTTGCCACAACTTTGGAAGTGTGCTTGGAGTGATTGCCGATTTGAAAGACCATTTGCTACCAAGCTTTAACTTCCTGGCTGATGTTTTGAGCTGTTGCTTCAATATATCCACATCTTTTTCCTTCCTCATGATGCCATCTAATTTGTGAAGTGCACTAGTCCCTCAAACAAACAATTGTTGGAAAAATGACTTGTCATGCACAAAAGAGATTCCCTTACAGACGAGCCAAAACTATAGATAACACGAAATCTGTGGAGTGGTTAAAAATGAGTTTTAAGTTTATGTAAACTTCTGACTTCAACTGTACATGAGGGGTTGAGATTAAAACATTGAGTCTGAATGAGAATTCAGTGAGTGCTTGCAGAGAGCCCTCTGTTTGCTCAGTCTGAGCTTAGTGTGAGATGTATGAATTTGTGAAACTAAAGGCTGGGATGAGAATAGATTGACTTCATAGAGAGAGCTCACTGATTTCTCCGCCTGAGATCAAAAGAGGCACAAAAGTGAGAAAATCTAAGAATTATTTCAGAGCTTGTTGAGATCCCATTTGAAACTTAAAATGAGACTAATTTGAGATTTTGTGAGTCTTTTTATCCTCCTTTCTCCCTCCAGGAGAAATAAATGAAACACTTTTGAGATCTCTTTTCGGATTTTCTTCTCTTTTCTTCTCTTTCTCTTTCTGTTCCTCCTTTCTTTCTCTGAGACAGGCTAGTTTACACTGCTGCACATTTTCCCTGCAACATACTCTAACAGTCTCATCTCGTCGTGAGGTTAATGCTGCCACCTTGATTTTTTACTAATGTTCCACCTGTTTACATTTTGTAACAATTCCATTAAGTTTTTCACCTTCATTAGAAAAGTTGGTAAAAAAAAAAAAAAAAAAAAACTAATACAAAGTGGGTGTAAAGGACAGCATGTCCCTCTCAACAGTCTGCTTTTCTAAAATAAACGAAACCTTTATCACAGGCTTGAATTGGCATATTTATTCACTAAACCGTGCTCATTATAAAAGTTCTTTGATCAATCCCAGCTCAGAGAAGATAAAATGATAACACTTGATTCACTTTTTTTTTTTTTTTAGCTTAATTAACTAACTAGCCAGATGCTTCTCAGTTAACTGGGCACAGCCTAGAGCAAGCTGTCCCTCATGTAAACCTTAGGCTAATTGATGACTTGATTTGAATAAGCATGATATGTTTGAGATGATGTTGGAAATAGCTTGATTGCTCAAGAAGGAGTTGGTTACGCCTGTAAATGGCCAAAAAAAGCACTGAAATTGTATACTAAATTTAAAAAATGCCAAATTCCTGTTTAGGGTACAGCCCTAAAACGCTTTTGTTTGTAGATCTAAATATGATACACATGCCTATCAGTTTTCATACATCTAGGTGACATGTACCATTAGGGCTACTTAATTAAAATTTTCTAGGGGATGCCTTTGAGCAATATTGCCACACCCATGCCCAAGACCTATATCAGAAAATACTATCAATTAAAGCTGCAAGCAGCGTTGATCGGGCTCTCACACTCTTGCTGTGGTTGCTGGTGGGAGGCGAGATGACATAGCCGTGCATTTTGCTGACCATCCAACAAAATGCTAATGAGTAAGAGGTTATTTCCTGCGTGAAGTGTGTGGCGGCGGACATGATGTATTGCATGTTTCTTACCACCGCCTGTGTCCACTATGTGGCATTATTATGTGTTCCTGTACATCAAGTGCAGACCACACCATGAAAACCTCATATAAAACAAATGATGACTGTCACACAGGTTTACTTCCTGTTGTCGGTAGGTGGCGCTATGACTGTGACTTCATCTTAGCACATAAATGTCTTCAGTCTGGGACTCTGATCAAATGTGAAGTTTGGTTCAGATTGGACAATGTGTATCTGAATTACAAGAACATTGCAATTTGCTGCACTGGGCAAAGGCATTTATTGAAAACTCAAAATCTGTTTAATGATGTGTCATCAAGGTCTCAAGGCTTTTGTGACCAAATCCCCAAAACATCTTGATAGCCTGCAGCTACTCCAGAATGCAGCTGCCAGAGTTTTAACTACAATAAGAAAATGGGACCGTATAACACCTGTGCTGAGGTAGTTACAGTGACTTCCAGTAAATTTTAGACTTCATTTTAAAATTTTAATGCTTGTTTTTAAGGCTATACATGGTCTTACACCTCAGTATCCATCTGACCTGCTTGTGAGCTATGAACCAGCTAGACCCCTCAGGTCAGCAAGAACAGGCCGTCTGGTTTATCCCTGGGTCTCCATAAAAACTGATGAAACAGCCTCCAGCTTTTATGCTCCAAGCCGCTGGAACACGGTGCTTAATCACAGTAGAGGTGCTGCTACACTATTATCTTCTTCGTATCTAAAACATTTTAGATACGCTTTCCAGTCGTCTGATTTGCTGGTCTTAATTTACCATTTTATTTTATTTTTATTCCTTTTATTCGTTTTATCTGTCTTATATGTATTGGACTATTTATCATTTTATTAATCACATTTTATTCCTTTTGATAGTTTTATTTTACACAACTTTTTTACTGATTGGTTGTTGGTCTGAATTATTTTATTTTCTTAATGGTTTTTAATTCATACGTATCACTCATGTTTTTAATGTGTGTCTAAAGTTTTATCTTTAGACTATCCACATAGTTTTTGTGGTTGCAACTTCCCTGATAATTCATGCTTTGTGCAGCACATTGTGCTTCCACCTGGAATGAAATGTGCTGTATAAATAAAGCCTTGCTTACTTGCTTGCTTGACTGAATTTTAGGTTGGTCTGATCAACACGCTAGGAGGAGTACATCAAAGAAACATGTCACTTCCTGTCACCAGTAGGCGGCGGTAGGACTATACCTCAATATTGGCTTGTATATGTCCTCAGGCCAGGACTCCTATTAAACATATGAAGTTCGGTGCTGTTCTCTGCCTCGCTTTCAATTAAGAAATGCTCTCCAGTTCCGACGTAACTGATGCTGTAGCAGTGTCTACGCTAACCTCTGTAGGAGCCGCCACTGCTGCTATCGAACAGCAGCTTCTTGCCGTCGTCACACCTAACACGTTCCTGTAGCTGCCAGTGGTTCAGCTTTCATAGGATGCCGATTGGTCCCCCTGGACCCGCTGTGGTTCAGCCACAAGCGAATAGCTTGGAGCCTGGTGAGACACATACTCACCGGTGAGTAATCCTGCTGCCTCGTAAGGTTATCTGGACCTGTGAACCTCTTTAAGAGGAAAATGGCATTGATGCCTAAACGTTCCTTGGTGGAAATGATTGATACCGCACATTGGAAGGAGTAAATTGCCACAATTTGTTTAGATCCTTGGCAGAGAATATTTTGCATTAATAAAACATTATCAATCATTAGCATGAAACTGTGTGTGAGCCTGTGTGCAGATTAGTCTCCTGTTTTAGGCAGAGATGTGCGTCTCACTAAAACGAAAACACATATGTCTTGTCATTTGCAATCCACCCCAAGTCTGGAAATTTGAATAAGCCAAATAAAACGTGTGCTCGAGGCTCAGTGCTTAATCATGTTTCCGGGAGGAGTGCTGACAGCATGGTGAAGAAAAAAAACCTGTCGTTGACTCAATTTTTTCTCATTTGTTATGGTTGCACTGTTACGTGATGAGGCTTCTGTGTGTAGCCTATATGGTGTGATATAAAAGACCAAATAATAAATGACATGATCCTCTGACCACTTCTATATGTTTCCTCTCATGCAATGGCTCCCATGTTTTCTTAACGTTCTCTTTCCGTTCCTTAAAAAATAGATGACGGCAGAACATAAGTAAACCTGAGCCAGCATACGAAAAAAAAATAGTAAGTCCTTTTGAGAGTTGTTCCTGTTTGAGGGGAGAATTGAAATACAAGTTGAAAAAAAAAAAATGACTTTGTTTTTCACCCCGCCAGTCCATTTTTGCCGATCTATAAATACAGAAGGCAAGGAATGGGAAAAACTTCACAAAGTAATTAGTCCCCGCAGAGATGAGAGTAAAACATGGAAATGTAAACCAGGAGGAGGATAGGAATGAAGAGCGAAACAGACAGCGTTTTTTTTTTTTCCGTCGCTGTGCCAAGTCTGTTTTCTTCATTCCCAGAGAACACAAACACCATTTTGTTTCTCCTGCCAGTGATATGTGGCACTGTTTGCTCTGATTTGAACACTCGTAATTGTTACATCAACTGCTTATTCTCCAAAATGATGTGCTACTTTTCTCACTGAGTGACAGATGTGAGATACTCTTGCTTTCCTGGGAAAGTAGAAGAAAAAATATTCAGCTGCATTAAAACACCTGCAAAGAAATCCTCTTCACACTTGAATATGAACGGGATCCCAGAGCTGTAAAATATCCTTTAAATGATAACCCACAGCATTAAATATGGAACATTTCTTGAAGTTTCCACTTCTAGCTTGTCCAACTTGCTTGCCTAGAAATCCACATTCTTCTCCCATCAAACTCCAGCCTACATGAAGGACGCTGGTGTTGCGGTCTGTCTGGTTCTGATGCTTCCAACATGCAAATTAAATAGACAGTATGACATTTAAGTAAGCGCTGTACCTTGTACGTTACTCTCCCGAAGTCTCTCCTCACTATGAGGGATTCGGCAGTGGATCCCACAGAGGAACACGATGTATCATTCACCTATGCTGAGATCCCAGAGTGGCAAAATAGCCTGCAATCTGGTCCAAGTGTGGAAGAGAGGCAGGCATGTCTTTTAAAAAGTATTTGTAAAGTGGCAAATCACAAGACCTCATGCTGTCTCATTGAATTCTTGGGGCTTTTAGAAAAATCCTGCAGAGCTGGAAGCCTTTTGCGCAATCTGTGGTTATAGGTCACACAGGATTCAATAAAACTGGGGGAAATGGATGGAATTTATTCTTAGTTACACCCCAAATGAGAAAGTTGTTAACTTTTTAAATTTCTTGTTTCACTTCAGATCTTTCAAGAAGTCTCCGCAATAAAGCTGAGATCAGGAACGTGCATTACTTTTTCATTTCCCACATCATTTCTTTAGGCATCTTTCCATATATATAAAATCTGAAGGCCATTTTTTTGTCATATGAAAAATGCACCATCTGTGTAATACAGCTGCAGATTTTGTGAGGGTGAACAATAGAGTGACCCACAGTCCTATCTAGCCCAGAGGGGCCCCCTCTCATTGGAGCACTACTGACAGCTTCCTACAAACCAGTGCCTCCATCAACTTCAAGGTATTTAAGGTAAGGCCTGGGTGGAGACGCAGAGAGAGAGACAGGGAGAGAGAAACCAACAGAACATTTTCTTTTGTTATCAACCATGCTCGCGGCTGTGTGAGATTTCCCATGAGGTCCAGAGTGCAAACAGAACTTATGGTGAAGCGAGGGAATGAACCTCCGGCAGAACTAGTAGGACGGCTGCACTTGGTATCGTGGGACTTCAAACAAAACCTTCTTGGACGTTGGAAGCCAATCAGCCCCTCAGAGAGCTTAATTCAATCAACACATGAGGAGTGTCCTCCTTTTCTCAGCTCTGCTGTGTTACATTCTGAATGAGAGATTTCCATCCGTGCATGTTGTCCCTTTAGACCTCATCATCGCTTCAAAATCAAATCATCCTGACAAACATAATCCCAAGTTATGCTGAGGTTTATGTACTGATGACATTTATGGCACTACATTGCTTCCAAATTGGATCAGAGAGTTCAGTCTTTCATTGTGCTCCCAAACGTTCTTGGCGTATTGGAGAGGGCCGTAAGACACAGGCTACAGTTAACACCTTGTCAGCAGTAAAGGATTCCTTCTAATCTATTTCATCTCGTTAAAATGCTCTATAGTTTGCAGTCATGCTACAGCTGGCTCTCGACAGCGGTCAGTCTCCAGAATCTATTTGCGGCATGTGTATGCCGGTTTATAGAAAAAGGAGGCAGACAATGGTGTCAAATCTGTTCCTGCCAAGAAGGTAGACTGTAAATATTTTCATTTCTGCTGAGTTGTCTATTAACAGGCAGGGGTGGACAGTAATCAAGTACATGTACTTGAGTACTGTACATTTTTCCAGTATCTGTACTTTACTTGAGTACTAGTTTTCTTTTCCTCCACCACACTTAAAAGACAAATATTATACTTTTGACTCCACTACATTTCTACGAAGTACTCTTACTTTGAAGCAGAGCTTTTAGTCAGAGGAATGAATTTTATTTTATTTTGAAAATGTGACAGACCATACACAGTGTTCATCGCAGGAGAAAAACCAATCACAGTCAACTCCTCCACTGTCAGTCACGTTTGAACCTGTCAGTGTCCTAACGATGGCGACGCTAGATAAAGATGAGGCAGAAGATTCTTCACCATTTTTCACCATTCTTCGCTTTTCTTTATTTCTAAACCTTCAAACGCAGACTTCAGATCAGACCTGATCTGAAGTCTGCGTTTGAAGGTTTAGAAATAGAGAAAGATTCCTTTAGTTTGAAATATTTGCCGTGTTTACCACGGCCAGACTTTAATCACATCTACAGGCTTTGTATCATATTCTACAAACTCAATCAGTCAGTCAGTCAGTCAGTCAGTAGGTTGTGTCAGAGTCATTAGGTTCTGTAATTGTGGAATAATACAACAATGTGTTGACCTAAAAAAATGTACTTTTGAATACTTAAGTATTTTTAAAAGCAAATATTCTGGTACTTTAACTCAAGTAAAGGGGTTGTGTTCTTTGTCCACCTCTGTTAACAGGATATCTTAAAAACTACTTAGGTGATTGTTTGGTTGAATGTTGGGCTATGGGCAGATCTGCAGAACTAGAGCTACCAAAAGACCATTCTTTATAAAAGGATTTGAAAAATTTGTTAACAAAAAAAAATTTATGCTTGAAATATTTAAAATGTTTTCTCCAGCTCGCAGGAAAATAAGTGGAGTTAACTGTTATCAGGAATGTGTAGACGCCTGGGTGAGAGCATCCTGTAACGATTCAGTCCTTGTCAAAGTCGCTCGGGTCTTCACACCTATACACAGATTTGTCCCAGAGAACCAACTGTTCACCTACCAGATCTAGCGGAGACCTTGACATTCGCTGTTGTGACAAGATAATCAATTCTATTTGCTTTATCTGTGAGAGGTCAAATTGATTTGGCTCATTGGTTGTATATAGATAAGTGGCCTGAGTTCTGCCCTGGTGGAAATCATAAGCAAGTATATGAAGTATCTTTATGAGAGTATTCTAATGAAAAGTCCTTCAGGTGAGTTGCAGAGATAGCAGCTTGGTGCCAGTGGGGGGAGAATGACTTTGGCGTCTGGCAGAAGTCCCCACTCCCCCAGTGGGACAGAACAGAATTTACATAACTAACACCTTGATTTGCTGTAAAGTGAAATTAGGGGCCTGCGTTATGTTCAATTAACTCCATGGATCTTGTAATTAAAACTCAGCGATCCCCCACTGCTCAATAGCTCTGTGCCAGGAGAGAGAAACAGACAGAGGGGTGGGGAGGGAGATTGAGAGAGAGGTAGACGGAGAGAGCGACAGAGAGAGAGAGAGAGAGAGAGAGAGGGGGAAAGGAAAGAGAGAAAGAAGTGGAAAGATAAACTGCTGCTTCATCATGTTTTCATCAAATATGACCTTGGCAGTCATAATGGTGGGGCTGGAGATATCACTGGAGAAGAGCCACACTATCCATAAGTTGAAAGTTAATGTGAGGAGCATCAGCCCTGGTGGCCCCTTTATAGCGCCCTTGCCAGCTGTTGTATGGAGATCAGTGGCTGCGTTACTGGCCCCTAATGAGATGTTTCTCCTTAAATTGATTACATAGGGGAGGGATTATGTTCTGCTGTATAATAAGTACTTTTGCTTTTAGGTTAACCATTTAATATCCCATCTCAAGTCTGTTGCTCTTCGGTAGTTAGTGTTATAGCATTTAAGAGGATATGGGCCTGAATACTTTCTAGTTTTTTATTATTTCTTATCCCTCTGGACGGATTTAGACAAAGACCAAGTAAACACATTCCTCAATAATCACATCTTTAAGTCCTGCTTTTGATTGTTGGGGAGTGATGATGAGGCATGAAGTATTACTCAGAAATGCTGCAGTGCAGTCTCATGACTACACTGCAATTCAATATAGATAGATAAAAAAACAAAAAAAAAAAACTTGTGTCATTATGATCTGTTGAGATTCTAAAACTCGCAGTGCAGCTCTCATGCTTTTCTTTTATGCATGCCATTAATCTTTATTATACAGTTACCTGGAAACTGCAGAAAATGACAGAAAGGCAGTGTCTGTAGTGTCTCCTTTGCCCATACAATGCATCTTAAGTGGCTGCTTTATGTGATCAGTTCGAAAATTTTAACTAAGCCATAATCCCTAAATTGATAAAATTGCCTCCAAATGTACTGCAATGTTTAATTCATGAGCAATAATGCAGGAAATATGCAGGAAATAAACTCAATGTAAGAGAATGGGCCTAAAACCACAGCAACACAATGCTGCCTGACTTTTAAGATTCTTCCCACTATCTCTCAGATTGTGTTTGCTGATTATTTTCATTGCTTCAAAAAGTCTTTAAAAAGTATGAACCTTATGACCTCTATTGAATACAACTTATTACACTGCCTTGAAACAAGGTGTCCGAAGACAGAAGAGGATGAGAAAGGCTGTATATCATGCATTTAAAGGCATTTCTCTCATTCTCTTTACATTTATTTTCCTTTATGGTGGTGAACATGATGATCTCGGCTGTTTAGCATGGCGCTTTAGACCAGCTCGGCCATGTTCATTTTTGGGCATGTTCTGCTTACATGTGCAATTTCTGGTCCAAGCTATCACCTAACATTCCCAGCTTACAAAAGGCAATATACCACCTAATGGCCGCACTGAGGCATACCTCTTTGAAAGAGTTTTTTTTTTTTTCTCTTAACCACAAAAAAGTTAATCCTCAATCAATGAAAATGTAAAGCAGTGGCTTTCTGTTCTATTTGTGCTGATAGCAGCTTAAAGGATTGCTACCGAGGCGCTCAGACCGCATTTGCAAGTGCCTGGCACGACTCCGAGTCGTGTTTCACCCGGCACACACACACACACACACACACACACGCACACACGGGGAAAAGGCTTCCCTTTCCATTTTTTGATGCCCCCTGAAATGGTGACGAGGTGTATCTGTTAATGCCCTACATTTAGCTGGTGAAGGCTATTAGAGGTTTTTTTTGCCGGGTAAAGTGCTGTGGTGTAACCCGGTGTGGTTAGAAAATGTGTTTTTGTTCTAAATTTGGATCGTGGATGATGTTTTCCGTGAACCTTATTGTTGAGGAGTTAGCAATATATATAAGCACCAGATACATAATGAATGTAATTTCAGAGGCTCTTGTGCCATTCTCCTCTCTTTTCTTTTTTCCCCTTTAATGTCTTAAGATCAGGGGTGCGCATGTTGTTGTAGCCATATTTTGTTTTGCTGACAACAACAATTCTGCTAAGTCATAAAAATGCACTGCGGCTTGTTATGGTAATACTTTGTCAGCTAGCGTGTCAGACCCTGATAAGGGAAGTCTGAACATTATTCACCCTTGAATCTTTATAGCTCTCACTAAGCAGCTCTGTTTAAAGGTCCCTAAGAAAGGCTGCATCAAAGGGAATCAGGTTGTGGAATAATGGGCAACATTAAAGTTGCATTTATGCATGGTGCAATTCTCAATGAGCAGTGATGATAAATTGCAGCTCAAAGCTGTGTATGTTTAGCCGATGTAACCGTAAATACCAGTGTTAAAGTATTTGTTAACCCCTATTTTTTGCTTGTTATTGAAGTGGACGCAGAAACAGTGAAAAGTTTCCAAATATAATTTTCTAGAACAACACTGAACTTTTCCTAACCCATGTTATAAGCCACCAAAATTACATTCTGTCCTGGTATTTGCCTTCAAGATGGCAGAGCATTTTGTTGATGCTGCATCAGTTGACTCATTTGTATCATGTGAACACTCATTTTGCCCACTATAAATCATATCTGCTGCACCTCCAAGAATAGCTCAAAGCTAATACAGATTCCCTCCACCCTGACACTGTCGTAATCAGATTCGCCACCTGTTTGTCTTGCTGCTGGGACATTTTTCACCTCAGAGACTCCTAATTATGTGTCATCTGATGCAACTCTTGTCATAACATTATGGGACTGTTGGAAAGGCTTCCAGGATTTGCATTAGATTTGGGTTGGGATACCATGTGTGCATGTTTATCGTTGTCTGCATACTCAGAGAATAATTCATTTCATTTGGATAAAATTGACGGTGATGTTGTTTGTGTCGCTGCAAACTTCCACCAGACCTTTTTAACCATTTAACACATACATTTTAAGATGGAATATCTTGTTGAAAAATCATTTGTACTTATCTCAACCGGATTGAGGCATCTGCAGCACTGAGGTGTGTTACATGTACTGCTGTTTTTAGAACCAGGGGCACAAAACACCTCAAGTTAAGATATTTTACGGTTTCCTTAAAATAAAAAAGGATGCACGAAACAGTTTTCTCCTTAAGGGTTCCATTAAATGTTCACTTAAGTATTTAAGGTTTTCTCCTTTTCTTAGTCTGCAGGAATCACTTAAAGTCAGTTAAAATGCGGTGCAAAAGACCTTAGCGTCCAAAGTTCACCGTGGTGAAGTTCCTGTCAAAACAACAGGTGGATGAGATACTGGCGAACTTCTTTAATGTCACCCGCTTCCCAAAAGTGATAATAGTGCAGCCTATCACAAGTGCTAATGGCAGCAAATCAACAGTCCCCACAGAAACAGTGGGATTTGCTGCTGTAACATCTCTTTCATTTGATGTAAATGACTTAACTTTTTTTAACTAAGGAAAACTTTTAAGAGATTCTGTGCAACACCCTTAAGTAACTCCCTCAGCTAAAGAGATATTAATCCGATATTAAAGTATCATACTTAAGTAGAAAACTTAAGGTGTTTTGTGCAGTCGGCTGCAGACCTTTTCAGGTGGCTTCCTTCCAGAATGTTTGTAGCAGAAAACATCCCTCATGGCATGTGGCCTGTTTATGAGTTTTCATAGGAAATCATATTTTTCTAAAAAAAACAAACAAAAAAAAGATTTCTTTCCTTTTTTTAATTGCAGTTATGTAATATTATATGCACAAATTCAATGTTTCATTCATAAAGTGAGTATGAAAAAATCATTCCCCCAGGCACATGGTGTTGATTAAATTCATCAAAAATATAATTTCTTTGAGGGAGTTGAAATAGATTCGAAGTGGTAAACAATTACAAACATAACACAGTCAGAAATGAAGAATGAGAGTGTACTCATTTCTTGTGGAGTTAAACTTAGATTTTTTAATATTTTTGGCAAAGTTGGTGGTGAGTGTTTCTGTTTTTGCTTTTCTCTTTCATGAAACAAAAAACAAAAACAAGAAAGAAAACAAAAAAAAGTCAGTGTCATGTCAGTGAGTGCCGTGCCAACGGTGAAGAAAGAAAGTCAAGCTATAGATTGTTGGGGAAAATGAGCCTCAGGACTGCTTCGTCAGTGCCAGAGCTCGGTGAAAATTCAAGCAGAGTGAATGTCTCTGAACTTAGACAGATGAGATATCAAATTGGAGGAGTGTGATAATCAGGGAATTGGAGAGGGAAAATTGCATCAGAATGGAATCATAAGCCTGGCCAGAAGTGAGGATTTACTGATCCCTGACCTTCTGTTTCAGAGCTGAGGATTTTAAGTAATGAGATCTATGCAGTGAAACAACTCCACTATCAGAACGGCATACTTCGACATACTGGGAGGAGAGCATCTGCCCCTGCACGAAGCGCAGCCAATGGATTTAGACATGTTTAGAAATGTGCGGTGGCAGCAGTGAAAGATACTAAGGGTTAAGGAGGAGGAAAGAAAAGAGCAATGACATTTTGTTGCAATAAATAGACCTTGCTTGAAGGTATAATGTGCCGAGGAGCTTCCATGGTGGTCCGATGTTGAATATGTTATCCACTGGCCCTCTGACAAATGAGATTTTTTCTTTCAGCTCTCTCAGTATGTACAGTGGGATCTGAGACCATTTTGGCATTCAGACTTTTGAACCCCACTGTTTTTTTTTGTTTTTTTTTTTCAAATGAACAAGAATCTCTTTGTTTCCCTGCTAGTGAATGATTTAAAACATCTGCAAGGTTGCAATTGTTAAGCAGTGCACATGCCGTAATCAGCAGGTTGTGTTGTTAGTAATAATAGTTGTGTTGTTAGTTTATTTAGTAATAAGTAAAAAAAAAAGTTTATTCAGTAAGAAATAAACTAACTCAAGGTTTCCTGTGAAGGTGAAGCTCCTCATTTCTTCACTGTCTCTTATCATCTGTCTCGTTTCATTGACATTGAGAGCAGTTTAATATTAATAGACTCCAGCTGTAAAACTACAGTCGGACATGGGTCCTTTCTCTTCTGATTGCCTGCTAATTGCTTCTTACATGTTATTTTGGCTGGAAATGATCCAGAGTTAAAAAGGGTGTTTGTCAGCCAGACAATGCTGGAAATCCTCTCATTAATTCTGCCTTTATCGCCGGAATGATTAGATCACATTTGAAGAAAGTTGTAAGAGAGTTAAAAAGCTTGAGATGCAGAATTACAAATTTGTCTGCAGTCTAGAGGAACCTCTTCAATGGCATTATTCAAGCCAGATAATTGGTCAAAATAATTAACCTATTCGGACTAATTTGGTTCATTATCTTTTTTTTTTGCAGGTTTTTTGTGGCTGGATGACAAATGTTCTCGACACTTTACTGCGGTTACAGACTCATTTAAACCAAACAGTAGAATGAGAGTTTTCATCTTCATGCTGAATGCATAGGTTACATTCATTCATTCAATTATCTGTGATAAACAATAATAATCATTTAGTTCACATCTACTCATAATAATTATATATAGTATGCCATATTGTGTTGTATATATATAGTAATATATCATTTCTAACGAATATATTTTTAAATTGCATGCTCTGAAATATTATTACAGTATAAATAAATGATGAATAAATGTTACTTTTCTTTTGTTATTAATGATACAATCATCTGGAAAATTCTACACAGAATTGTAAATACTATTATTTGGGCTTAATGCTTTTATTTGACCATTTAAATATGTAGGTGGCTATACTAA
Source organism: Seriola dumerili (assembly GCF_002260705.1). NCBI lineage: Eukaryota > Metazoa > Chordata > Actinopteri > Carangiformes > Carangidae > Seriola > Seriola dumerili. Next base: position 4,587,485 of record NW_019174305.1, on the reverse strand, counting down.
ATGCATTTAATTTGACTGAAATTGCGTTATGTAGTTAAAACCTTTACTAAACCATCATGTTGCTACTTAACTAGTTCAGTGATGTCATCGGGCCCCTGTTAAAGTTAAAGGCCCCCTGTGGAGTTTTTGACCTCTAGTACTGGATCAATGTTTTTACGTGCACAAGGCTGCCGCAATGTGATCCACATTTCTGCTGAAGGGTTTACACTACCGCACTGTGTTTCAGGCGCCGGATGCAGGAATGCTACACCTGGGCCCGGTGCGCAGCATAAAGACTTTCCCCATTCAGTCCTGTATTGGACGATCCGTTGGCGCCGCTTCCTCGCTCCCTCGCTCCTGGCAGACCAGAAGGCAGCTGTGGGCCTTTCTTTTTCTCATTGTTTTGTAGTTATTGTTCCGCCTATATCTTATTTTTTTTTCCTTTTTGTAAATAAATTATTTGAAATTTACCTGCCAACACGTGTTGGCTCCCCTTTTGGTTGTCCAGCCATTGAGCCAGGCTGTGACAAATGGGGGCTCGTCCTTGTTTGAGCTTGTTTGCTCAGGTGTCTCTGCTGTTGAATGGCATGATGGGTGGAGTCTGTGAGTTTATGAATGAAACTTGTAAGCTGGGGTTGTAGTGTCAGGAGGAAGTGACACTCGGGCGGGGGTTTTTGTGAATGAATGCGCAGTATGTTAGGGAGACGCTGACGGGTGTGGTACGGAGGCTGTTCTGTTTAGGGTTTAGGGTTTAGTTAAGCAGTTGTGATCAACAGGTTGCTGGTTTGTTCGGGTAGAATGTTTGTGTCGCCATTCTAAGTTAGTGTGGTGATTTTGTGTTGATCTCTGGTCCTGAGCTCGCTCCTCGTCAATGAATGTCATTCTGTCCAGTCACTGAGCCAGGCTGTGACACTTAAAAAAGGCCAGTTGCTAACAAGTGGAGACATATTATAGACTACAGAGGTTGTCGGGGACAGTAAACGTCATCCCATCACTTCATCTACTCACCAGTCCACCTTTACAGCCTCGTTGTGTTTACACTTAGCTTTTTACTTATAGCGATTGTATTTATTCTTCGAAAATTGTAAAGCTGTTGTTCATTTGTAAAGATTATCTTGGTCAAAAAAGAACAAACAAAAACGTGTCAGTATAATAAACTTACAGTATGTTTATAACAGAGTTTATTTTCTGCAATAATCCAGAAGCCAATGGAAAAATCCCATGGGCTTTATAACGAGGGAACCAGGGTGATGCTAACTTCTGGGTTGGCCTTAAAAAATACATCATCATCCCTGTAGCACACTGTAAATTTATTACGGTGATTGTGACAGCAAAATAAGGACATTGTCACTCTACACACCCAGTAGACACGGAGAACCATTGTTTCACTTGGAGTTATATTCCTGGCCATCTGATAAATCATTCTCATCATTCTCCTTTTTGAAGAGAAATATCTGGCTCTTAAGCCTCTAAATTGTCTGCTATGTTCAGCAGCTAGTTACTAATATAGTCTGCTGTTTGGTGCTGGACTGGTAACATATGGAAGGTTTTAATTTATCCTTTTTTGCTGAGAACAGCTTCATGCTGAGGCTGGAAATGGGGACGACGAGAGCAAAATGTTCGGGTCAGAAAACAAAACAATGACCTAAAAGAGGCTAAAAAGCTCCATGGAACTGTCCTTCTGTAAAAAAAAACAAAAAAAACAAACCCATATGTCGTCTGTGCAGCAGGTTATTAGTTGCTAGGCAACATCTAGTGGTCCTAGTAATTATAACAGGAGCAAAGGGAAAAGTGCGGTGACGTAGTATAAAGAGAGACAAAGCCCACGTCAGGAGGAGGTTGTGATTGATTGATGATGATTATTATCAGTAACCATTACCACAAAGATACACCACTCTCGATACAGTCCATATGTTTAATATGGTAACCGTGACAACCGAGGTCAGGTACACCTGCCGCCGTAGGGGCGTTATTTCAGGAGACACTCCTGTGTGTCGTACCAGAAAAGAGGAAAAAAACGACCTGTTTGGTTTTTCAGGTTGGAGGAGTTGTTGAACTGCAGAGCTGGGGGATAATCTTCTGTGAGTTCATCACGACGAGCAAACCTTTTCACACAAGACGTGATCAAAGCCTGACATATAGAGGGAAGTACAGATTTAACGAAAGGACAAAGTAATGTCAAGATAACCCTATAAGCCACTGCTGAAAGATAAAGCATTACAAGACACATGGATATCTTGAGGCCGCTCATTTGGCCCCATCACATACAGCCACCATGGAGACTAGTGGAAGCAGTCCTTAAACCAATCATACTGTGCTATGTTGATGGGCTTCGCTCGGCTTGCTCCAGTTAGTTCTTGCCTCCAGCTCACCACAGAAGTCTGCTTAATTCCAAGCATCAGTGTAAAAAAAAAATTGACCTGTTCTGCCATGGAGTCCCTGCTTAAAGAGATGGGGATGATTGGATGGGATGGTGGAAGACAGGGCAAAGACACCTGCCCTTACAAGTAAAAGGAGAGCTGCTGCCTTAAGTGAAATTGGATGGAGGAGAGTGAGGCACAACACACAGTGAAGATTGACTCAAGATTGCAGAGCGGAGTGTAGACGTGGTAAGACGAACAAATTGTAAACGGACAGAAAGAAAAGAAAAACTACAGACTTCCTCTCCATCTTTCCCCACCTACACCCCCTCGCATCCCCTCCCTCACCCACCAACCCCCAACCCCCCCCACCCCCCAAGCTAATGCTCATTACCCAGGGAAGTACTGACATGTTCAAACCTCAGACCAGATGAGTCCAGTCTGCTGCATGACCTTACCAAACCTTCAATCTCTTGTACTACAAATACCGGTCTCCAAGAAATTTAAAGGATAAACACACTTTAACATTTACCACTTAACATTTAACCAAAACTACTTTGTTTATTTTGTTCACCCTATATGAAAAGATTACACCCACTATTTTTCAAATACCCTCAACTGCAAACACATTGTTTTGCTTGTAGTTTGTGGCCGACTATAATCAGCACAGAACAGCCCAAGAGATTTTACGTCTGATGGACACACAGCAAAGCCCACATGTTGATGTCCATTTTTTTTTTTTTGAGGATGACATTACACATATTTACAACTGATGTGAAATGCGATGGTTGCGCTCTCGGTACTTCAGCGGACGTCGCTCTTCTCCCTTTGGACCTGTTGAGGAAATGCAAATCACAATGAGCTGGAGGAACCTTTATCCCCGGGAAAGTTCCCGGACATTAGTTCTTGGGAAATTACCGTTCCAGGAACTTGAAGCCTCCCCCTCTCTTTGCTGTTTTGTAAGATTGTCACTTTTTTGAATTAAATGGTGATGCTGTAACAAACAGCTTCATTGTATAGTCATCTGGGCTGAAGAGTGACAGGGTCCATGGCCAGTTTCCAGAATTTCCTTTTCATCAGTAGGTCGTGATAATGCAGTTGTGTGCTTTCAAGTTAGCTTTAAATGGAAGAAGAGTAATATTTAGCTTGTACAGTATTGATCCTACCACAGTTTTTTTCGTCGATCCGCCCATCACTTCTGCTGGGTCATTTTCTACTACAATTAATTTTACTCAAAAGATCCAACCTTAAATGTTAGTCATCTTCATGTCATCTAAATGTTAATTTACATATTCTGTAATAAATAGTTTCATACTTACAATGGATCAAATGACTATATACAATGTGAAAGAAACAAGTCATAGTGATTAACAAAATATAATTTATCACTTGACTCTGCAGCTGTATTCAGTGGAAAACATTTAATAAATAAATGGTATCTGCACCACCACCAACACCAAACGTCAGATAGACAAAGTTAGCAACTAGCAGCTGAGTTGGCAACGACCAAAACAAAGTCTGTTTCATATGTAAATAAGCAGTTGTTTGCTAACATGTTAGCTATATATAAGCTAACAATATGTTAATCAGATGTAATTACTCCCCTGCCAAACAACTCATGACATTTTACCACATTCATTTCAGCCTCTTGAAACAGACAAGAGGTCTCGATCCATGCTAATAATCTGTAATCAATCACTATTATATGCGAGCAGGAACATTTGAGTGCATTGATCGACATTTTCATTTGTAGTTTTTGATGTGTCATTGTGACTGACTTGAATTCAAATGATCAATTTCAAAGAAACTAAAAACATGAGGGGGGAACTAAAAATATTGTTCTTCTTTCTACCATAGAGTTACTATCTAGATGGTAGCATGATAATTAGACCGTATAACCATTTGGTTTTCACTACATTATTTAGTCTGACTCTGTGGTTAGATTAGCTTACCAGTTACCAGTCACTAGCATCTCCTCTACGTCAGTTACAGTTGACACAGAAGCTCTGGTAGTGGCTGCTAGGAGCAGGAATTGTTTGTCCTGTAGCTTGATGAAATGTGCTGATTTGAAAATTTTCTCCTTAAGTCAGCTTGGAACAACCTGCAGCTGCATCAATCCCCACACTTGTGGTGTCTGGCACATGATGGTGTACCCATTCTTAACCCTGCCAGCAAAGTTCGCATTGACTTTTGTCCTATTCGTACCTATTTGTCAGGATTTAGGATTGATCAACTGTCCAGGAACAGTACACTTTGGGACTTAAATACAAAAGATGTGCAGGCCCATACTCCTCTCTGTCATTTCTGTGAAGGACATTATCTGTGTTTGCTGTGGGATGCCATCTTTGTACTTTGTCAGGTTTATGACAATTTTCAACTTTCTGGCCTTTCCCTCAAGAGTTTGGGATGTTCCTGCGGATAATATTATTGTCACTATGAAGCCATCAGAAAATGAATTTATGAATTTAAATGCTCTCTTACACGAGTCCTCGATTGCCATGTAGTCTTACTCATGAGTGACAATCACCTCCTCCAGCGTTGAGCCAACTTTTAATTATAGAAGGTAAATTTGCAGACAGTGAAACTGATCAGGCAAATTACATATAAGTGCTGATAAGGGAAAGTTGGTTGAGACAAGGAAAAGAAATGTAGACCCAGGCCCTTGCTCCTTAAGGCACTTGTCCATCCTTTGCTAATCACAGTATCTCCTGGATACACAACTGTAATTACATTTCACTGAATACACAGAAGCTGAAGTACAATAAAGCCCCTCCATTCATATTCCTCCAACCACAGCGAACATTTGAAAATGTCATTTACTCAACAGAAATGTGCAGATTTACCGGGGATTGTTGAAGCCCACAAATCAGTATTTGACAAATTATGTGATGACCTTTCACAGATTCACTTTCTGATTTGATCATAGTTTGGATAAGTTTCATTTCATCAATAATGTTTTGACACTGACAGTTCAACTCCTACAAATCCAATGCATTAGTCAGACAAAGGGACATTGTCCTATTCAGAGCTTTCAGTCATTTTACTGGCAGGTCTACCACAGACACATTTGGTTATTCTGGAAAATATCCAGGACCATTAAACTCACTGTCCATTCGTCTTTCCACTTTGCTTATGAAAATTAAATGATTGTTACAGGGTCAACTGCCCATGTTTTGTTATGGATCTTAGACTTGGTCAATAAGTTTTTATTGATTAAGAACTTGATTAAGAAGGTCCCATATTTTACACTTTTCCTGTGTTTTATTTGTGTTGATCCATAAAAAAAGATATTTGTGGCTCTGAGCCTCTCTTCTGATTGGCTGACTGTTTTCAAAGGGATTGAATAAAAATAAAGCTGATTTCAGGTAAACACCCAGGGAAACCAAATCATGCGAGGTTGGATGGTGGGTCCAGGTGGGCGGGGCTTGGTACATGACTGAGAGCGGTGACTGCTTTGTTGTGACATCACAAATTTCCAGAAGTCCTGACGGCTGATATTAAGGCTCAGTTTCTGAATACAGGCTGTGTGTATTCCTCTGTGGACTGAGCGCTTTGATACTTTCACAGAATGAATATAGAACCTAGACCTGCTTTATAATCAAAGAAGACATGGACATCTACCTTTATACTATATGGACCTTTAAAGCCACTTGTACACCTGTAACACCGTAACTCCTCTCTCCAGGTTTAGCTGACCACAGAGAATCCCACTGGTTCTCTCCACTCTTTTCTAGGGAGCAGAGGTGAGCTGCGCTTTTGTTTTGTGGCCATAGGAAGTCAAAGTAAGCAATAAATATAACTCCAGATAACAGAGGGGAACGTTGTGTTTTACCAATAACTCTGCAGTTTATTGCTTTCTATAGCAGAGCTTGTATGCAGAGTTTGCTTCTGTGCCCTACGCTGCACAACAGACTCCACATATCCCTCCCAGTCAGCCCCTTATTAATTTATGCATTAACTTGGAACAGGTCCAGTTTGAAATTTCCAATGGCATCCACTCGTTGGTGCAAGCTCAAATGATACCAGAGTAAGTAATTGGATGGTGTTAAGAATACCATTAAAAACTATAAAGCGGCTGGCAGAAACAGGTCAACAATAAATCACTCTCATTTCTCAACCATCAGGCTGTCATCCATACAACAACACATTTCATTCCTTTTGAGTTATTTTTAATAGGAATTTGCCTTTGTTTGTGCCCAGCTCATACATTATGTTTTTGACCCCATGTAAAATAGAAGGCTGCACATACCTGGGTGTACAATCATAAGCTTAACCTTTCAAACATAATTTTCATCAAAACCTGAACACCTTCTTCTTAGAGTCAGGACTCAGTCTAATCTGAGCAGACAGACTTTATACACACATTTCCAGAATCGGCGTGACCTACTCTGAACAGCATATTAAGAGCTCTAGTGTTAAAACTCACCACCCAGTTTTTTTTTTTTCCCCCAAGTAGAGACAGCTATTGTAAAATCCATGAATATCTTTCAGTTTTTCTGACAGCATGAAAGCACGAAAGTCCCGTGAACCTGGTTGTTACACACCAGGAATACTGACACTCTCCTCTGACCAATAAATATACAGATAAGTGAGTTGTGTGAGTTGGTTATGAGTTTAAAACCTTAGGACATACAAACCTTTTCAAGTTGTGTAAATGTTTTTCTTTTATAAAAAAAAAAACTGTCTCGCAACATGTACAGTGCTGCTTGGGCAATTTGATGACACGTCAGAATACCCAAACCTATCCTGATAAAAAATACATAAAAGAATTAGCTAAGGCATGTAGTGGCAAAATCATAAGCCCTTAAATAATGTGTGCTAAATGAGTGCTGATCATTGAACGTGCTCATTTTATGTTAAGACCACCTTTCAAGGTGAAGACCAGTGTGATATTCTCCTCACATAACCACAGCAGTGCAAGAAGCCCATCAGCTGTATTGACCTGAGCTTTCGCGTTGTAGACCCCAGTCAGTTACGCCATGTTGACAGGCCACAGCAGACATTGATCATGTTTACTCATGTCCTCTACATTAACCTGCACATAATGACGCCTGTTCTAATCAATGGGTCTGACTGCACCAAATGGATGCACTGTGAATGGATTCTGTGCTTAGAAGCCACTGAGCTCCTACAGATGATATTTAAAGAGGGAAACAAGTCGACTCCTCTGATTTGTCTGCTTTCCTTTCACTTTCAGTCCTGCCAAGTTCGCTCATTTGTCCTTGGATTTGTTCCTATATTAGGGGAGTCACCATGCCTTCTGCCTCAGCTTGTACATGCACACTGCAGCCAAGGCCACGGCTGGCTCAGCGTCGACAGCCTGGCCTTGGCCTGAACTTCCTGTGTGGGCTGGGTTGAATTCCTGGTCAGGTATCATGAAGAGATGGACCGAATGCCACCGCCAACTCAACTCAACTCAAGTAATGTCTGGCAGTTTGGTTTTGACCTTCCTGACTGAATGATTCCTGTTAAAATATCCTGATTAAATGATTAAGAGCCAATTAATTGACTAATCTTTTGAAACCAGCAGCTGCTGCACACGCATTGGGTGATCTGTAGATTAGTTTGTGAGCAGCATATGTAATCTGATTCCATGCTCCTGTAGCCGACATCCCTGGCCTGGCATCAGTCACAAGATATTAAGGAGTTCATAGTAAGGACATGCAAAGTTTATGGACCCAAAGGGATTTACTGTTCCGACACACTCACCATCAAACAATGAAATGAATAGAAATCAGAGACAAAGGATCTTTCTTTCAAAAACAGACCAGCTTTTAGCAGAGAGTCAGAGAGATGCATGACCAGATCACGAGTCAAATGGTCAGCTCCAGAGGATCAACAAATGGACACAAGGTAAAGTGGGAGTTAACAACCTAAATCTACATTTAGTAACAATAAGACTTTATCCCTACATTGGTGTTTGATTTTTTTCTTCATAGAAAAAGTAACTCTGTCTCACACACACTCTAGTGTTCCCGCCTCTTTCTCTGGCTACGTCCGCACTACCGCATTTTCATTTAAAAACTGCGTTTTTAAAATAAAAGCGATCTTTGTCCAGATGCCCGTTTTAGCTGCGGATCAGAAACGATTTCTGTCCATACCAGCACACCTTGAAACGCATACATACATGGCCATTCTCGTGTGAGCAGGAAGCAGATCGTCTGCTCTGCAGTTGATTAGTTACACGATACTACGCTACTACTATACTACTAATACTACAAATGAGGAACAACAAAGACAAAGCTGCAGTGTTAAAAAGCAGAATTTAACAGAACAACAGCTGCTTGCAAAAACAACAAGGTCAGTAACGCTTGTAATTTGTTATCCATGTTGCTTTCACCGCTGGTGATGTAAAATCAGTTAAGGCAGTATCTGCCATGTGACCATACTCTCAGCATTCTTCATACAAGGTACCAGAACAGTCACAAAAGTGTCATTATTCATTATTATCATTATTATTATTATTATTAGTATTATTAGTATTATTATCAAAGGACTGCTGTGTAACCTACAATAACTTGTTCTTAGTGTTAGGAAATAATTATGTTGTTTGATCAGTGTTGAAGGCTTTAAATGAAAATGTGCGAATATGAAATTCATATTTTGGTAATTAATAACACCATTAGGTTTAGATATTGTTCCGTTTAATGATTTAATGGGTTTTAATGGTGGACAACTGATATGTGATTTTTGTGAGTAAAGATGAAGTAATTAAAAAGTTCTACAGAATATTACTTGGTTCTCCAAGGGAGAGGACGGGTACCGCCCCCTGAGATGTTCACCAACCCGCAGGAAAAATAAAACCCCGGGGATCACTCTGCACATTGCTTTTTTTTTTGGCTTGATACCATTCTGCTTTTCTGGATGTATTTGTTATTTATAATTTTCCCTCTTGTTCCTCTTGTCATTTCTGTCCACATGTGCTTCCTTCCTTTTTTTTTTTGCCACATGTTCCATTGAATTTTTCTACACGTGATCTTTTTATAAGCCGGGAATCGAACTCCTGACCTTCTGAGTTGTGGAATGTCTGCTCTACCTCTGGAGCCACAGCTGGACCAAAAAAAAAAATAAGGGATCTTCCAGGCTCCAGGGGGGGATGGCACTTGATCGTGTCATTACCGTGATGTTGAGACAAAGTCATGACCAGCGTGATTACAATTTACCTTCCTGTACGACGACTTCGCCTGAACAGATGTGTCAGCTGTCCTTCCTGAAAAGCCTGTTTGTCTTTTGTCTTATCATCTAATGCCCTGTCTTCACTTCAAACACTGTCAGTCTCTCTTAATACTGATGTTCCACACAAATGAATTGCATGTGTAATGCTGGCATTTGCAAGAGAAATGTACAGTGTTTGATGATACAGAAGAGAAGTAGGCAAACAACAAAAGAGGGTCAGTGTCAGTTCTGCATTGTTATGTGTGTTGATTAAGCTGTAGCGTGTGAAGTGCTTCCTTTTTTTTTTCCATCACAGTCTTGTTTAATCACCTTTAATCAAATGCAAATGATGAGAATAGGGAATGTTTAATTCAGAATAATAGGAACAAAGGGAGGGATGGGAGGGAGCATAAGAGCTTGTTAGTTACCACCATCATTTGCTCTCCAGGCAGGTCCTGAGGGGACTTCTTTTAATCTAGCTTCGCCTTAGGCAACAGATACCCGATCCCGAAGCGTCTGAACTGGATGAAATTAAGCAAAATAAATCAGCCTTAATTCTCTTTGAGAAAGTTGACAAATTCTTTTTTCCTTCTGTTATCGCAGCATATTGGCTGGGGATGATGTTATTGTAAATTCCTTTATAGGCCTGTTTAACAATTAGCCAACCAGTGGTACTCCTGACAACGCCAATTTGAATAATTAAGCTACCTTGGCAGCAAGATTCCTCTCATTCGATTTATCCTCGTCCACCTATGTACATGCAGATTTCAAAGTAAGTAAGAAAATGATGACATGACAGAGATCTTCCTGATTTTCCTGACTTTATTTTGGAGGTTCCAGCTGCCTCTCCACAGCATGTACTCTCTCTTAATCACATTAGAACTCCTGATTCTACTTTATCACACAGCTTGGGGACAAATACATCTGTCTCTGGGGCGAAGCAGAGCCTTCAGCAGCCCTCACAAACTTCAAAGAAGTTGATGGCACGTGAATCCCTAGTTATTATTTGTTACCGCATGTGGATAAAGATCCCAGGGTATCAGCAAAATTGATACATCTGATTAAAATTCATATATTCAGTTTGCTTGTTCAAATTATCAGAAAAGAGAGAAGCTGTTTCTCTCAAACATCATTTACTTTTACTAGGTGAGTAACCCAGTTTTGAAGTTAAACAGGATTGCTGTTGTTCAGCTTTTCACTCAGCACTTAGGGAGAGTATTACGTACCTGGAACGATGTTCTGTCTGTTATCAAAGGACAAGTGTCCATGAATTTCTTTTCAATAATTGTGTTTGGTGTTATCACTCCCTTATGACAAGGTGTTGAACAGTGATTTATTACCTGTATATACTTTCTTTTTAAGCATATCACTCCTTTAGAGCTTTTAAAGTGATTCACAGGCTAGAGTTTTACAAGTACATAGGCAAATAATGGAGGCCATACAAGCCCTATGTCATTCTGGGCATCTCGCGTATAAACTTTCTCCTTTCACATACATCTCTTTTCACTCTCAAGTACATATACTGTCACATTCAGATACACAATTCAGTTCAATTCAGTTTTATACGCATAGTGCCAAATCATAATACACATTATCTCACGGCACTTTACAGGGTAAGGTCGAGAGACCATTCATTCAGACCATCATTAAACACTGTTGATTGTTAATTGTAACAGTGAAAATAATAACAGTTATAATAACAGTATATGAGAAAAAAAATAAATACGTATATATAATAGTTATAACCATAGGTAATGGGTAGCCAATTTAACATGAGAAAGAATATATGTATTGAAGATAAGAATGTATTAATTAACAAATACAATATTTGAATGATGAGTTACGCTTTTTCATTTTTACATATATACATGACATTTAAGGAAATGAAAACGGACATTGAAGTGATAGTTCATGTTATTTGATGTGGTGTTGTATGAGGTACTGCTCTATAGTCAGTGTATTACCTGCAGTGGATTCAGATCAGGTCCCAGTTTAAAGAAGCGACAGGAGCACCAGGACAGAAGCTGAGCATTTTTTGCTGCTGCGGTCATCCGCAAAAAACATATTTTAGCCACTTTAAAATAAAATGCCCACAGAAAAAATAATATCAGTTGAAGTGTACGCTTTAGTTTGAATATGTTCACCACATTATCTTGCTGTCGAACACCCCTTTCCTTTGGAAGTACAATTTTTCACCCAAGTGCACGTACGCTCAGCTAACTCAAACAGCTGATCAGTGGAGAAATAAAGTGTACACCATAGGTGCGCCTGTGCGTAGTACTACGGTTTACAAAAGATCCAAAGTAAAAGGCTGTTTGACTGCAAGAAAAAGTGGTGACAAGAGAAAACTATTTACGAACTATCACTTTAAGGGCAAGTGCAAAAAAAAAAAATAAGGTGCAAAAAACTAATCACAGAAGAAAGAAAAAAAAAAAACACCTTTTCACAAATGCAACAGAAGAGGAGCAACTGGTTTATCCGTCTGCAGCCCTGGCTGTATATTTGAGAGGATAGTAGAAAAAAAAAGACAGGTCATTTACTGTGTTCTTATTGGCTGGTGTATGTTCTTGTCCAGTTCATAAACTAAACATAAGAACTACACCAAGCAGCTGGAGCACTCAGAGGATATTCTGGTATATTATGGTCTGCCTTGATATCAAGACAGATGGAGGCAACAGGACGTGACTGTTCTCAGGTTTGGTTTGTCTGCTCTCATAAGCAGTCAGCAGATAAATGAAGACATCCATACCAGGGCTTCAGTGTGTTGACTTTTTCCCTGTTTCTTGAGTATTCAACAAATCTTGAGATTACCACAGATCCAGACAGCATTACATATTAAGTTTGAATGTGACCGCAAATGTCCTCAGACCGTCTCTCTCACAAATCTGTAGCATTTGTCCAATGCACTCTTAAGACATGAATAGAAATGTCTCATATGCAGATATTTGAGAGTGAAAATATGAATGTGTTTAAATATAGACACGAGCGATATAGTAATACAGACATGTGAGTAGAGTGTGTCTAAAGTATGTGAGAGTAAAAATATGTCTGTTAAAGGAGAATGTTTGTATGTGACAGGCTCAGAATGAATTATGCTTTTCACAGCCCCCTTTTCACAATATGTGTGTGTATATATATATATATATGTATACACACACACACACACGCACATAGATCTCCATGAATATGTTTACATATTTTCCTCATGTACATTATTTATGGCAAAACGCAAGTGTACACATAATAAAAACACTAATGATATGTAGACATGTACATTTAATCTCTTCTCTCCATACTAAAGCTTATTAGCAGTAAGTAGCCCCTTAATGTCCTCCCTAAGCCTTTCATGTCTTGAAATGCATTAGCAGCTCCACACTTGAAAGATCGGCCACTTAATTGCAATAATATTCATACAGAATCCGTCCCAGACACTGGAGAAGAAAAATCTACAAGTTGCAAAGAGGGTTAACAACCAATTAGGAGCAGCAAATGGCTCAAAATCAAGGAAATACTCGCTTTGAATCCTAAGTCCGCATCATTGTCAAAAAACAAACAAAACAAAGGTGACAGGTCTGCATGGATCAAACAAGCAAAACATGAAGCTGCAGGTAGTCACAAAAGCTCCAGACTTGTTCAGTATTCTAGGAGCATCTCTGCAAACATCACACATCCAAAAATAATCTGCTCCAGTGGAATCGAAAATAGAAATTGTATGTGTTTTCCGTTATCACATGAAAAAAACGGAGGGATGCGATTTTAATCATTAACGGCAAAACACAACACACTCTACATTGCGGGTGCATGTTTAAAATATAGTTTTCTACAGCTGCTGCATTTTCTAATGAAGACTGAAAGAAAGAAAGAAAGAAAGAAAGAAAGAAGGCTAAATGAGGCCACAGAAGACTGATTATTTGCTGATTATAAGCAGCCCCAGTTTGCTGAACATTACTATGCCACGGCATATATAACCTCCCTGGGACATACACCTGACAGACCTTGATTAATTTTGATCTCAATGAAGATATATTATTTTTAGATATGTGACAAGTAGCTGAAAACCCTGTTTCCCAGGTATGTTTCACTTTTATATTAGCAATAGGCACAAGTGGTGAATCTTCCAAAGGAAGATGTGACAGGCTAGTCCACAGAGAGGAACGTTCCTGGCTCAGTGATCCCCCTTGAGCCTGACAGTGTAAGGTATCTGGAAATGTTGGCAAGTGAAACTTGTTTACATCATTATATGTGTACTGCACTGGTTCTTCCTCTCTGACTTTTCATTACAGAATGAATTCACTGATTAACAGTAAACTGCAGAACGGTTTTACTAAATACATCTGTGTGCAGAGCTCTATACTTGTGTCTCTGAATATGCATCGTCATCTGTGCTCGGATCGTTTTGTTGTTTTCTCCAGTAATGAAACAGCGCAAAAAGATCTGGCCCCTGGAGAAATCTGGTCTCACGTGATTACAAGAATGAGATGTGAGAAAAACAAATAGTTCATAATGCCCCGCAGAACATGAACCCAGCACATTTCCCCTTTTTGGGAGCTTCAGAATGTGTGCTAATACTCTGCATTTCATATTTGTTTATTCTTTCTTCTTGTGCCCCAGGAAATGGTAATTGTTGTTTGTCTATGCATGTTTGGGAATTTTGATCCATGTTGATATTTTCTCTCCTCCATCCAAGGACAATTACCAAACAGTACAGGAGATAACAGTGTTTGCTAGCAGCAAAGACATACTTTTGATTAAAGGAAAATAATGGGGAGATATTTTTAAAAACCTAAAGCTTTGCTCAAACACAGTTACTGAGAATGACTAATTCTGTATGTTTTCTTCCTATGTTTAGAAACCTCCTAAAATATAGAAGCCCATTTCCACCATAGAGATGAAAAAAATTTGTTATAATGAGTTAATATCTAAAAAATAATGAAAAACTTTACCAAAATAATGACTTAGTATCTCAAAATATTGAATTAGTATCTGAAAAAGATCATATCACAATCTGTTTAGGTTGAGACACGATCCACGATGTGAAACACAAGTCTCTCCACAGATTTAGTTGAACTCTCGATCGCAAGACTCATTGTGTTCAACTCAAAGGCCCAACTCACAAATCCCTGCATCCTGTTTCCACTGATTTTATTCTGAAGTTGATTCATGTGCTTCTGCCGCTCTGATGCTTCTTTCCAATGTTTATCCGCTCCCTGCTATTCTTTTCCAATTCTTTGAGCATCGTTTGGACATCACTATTATTTATTTATGATGTGCAATAATGTAACTACTTCAATTTGAAAGTTCAATCTCTGCCAAAGTTCGTCCCGCCTCATGTTTCCCTGTGTGCAGCAGGTCTCCTGTTCCACGGACAGACCGTAACTCCATCACCATCTGGGACTGCACCTGGTGACGCTATTTCTTGTTCTGCTCAGGTGTACAACTGGTACATGCGCCGCTATGCCAAAACTCGCCGAGGCTGCAGAGCACAACAAGGACTGGTGTCTTCAGCTGCAGTCAGTGGGCTAGCTGGTTAGCAGTGACTCAAGTCTTGAAATTAAATATATAGAGATAGCGCCTTTTAATGACGCAATATGTATGATTCATCTGAAAAGTAGATCACATGCCAAAGTAAGATTGTCCATGATACAATAATGAGAAGCCTTGTCATTATTTTTATTTTGCACACCATCACAAGGTCATGTGCACTAGCCAGCTTCCTCTTTCTTGATTGACATTAAGGATAGCATGCACCATGAGGGTGACAATTTCCACTATAGTTTGTTTTATTGTCATTGCATTGAAATACACAATAAAATTAAGTCTGGCAGCCATCCTCTTGGCAGTGGGTATTAAAATGAATAAAGTCTAAAATCAGTAAAATATATACATATATAATAAATTAAAATATAGTACATTTTAACATCAACAATATAACTAACTATAAAGTCTAAATGATTGTCAATGTGTCTTATTTTAGAGGCCAACAATAAATAAATAGATTACTAAACTAAAACTTATCTTAAACTTAACTAAAAATAGTAAGGCAACATAGACCAACAGTAATATATGGTGCACTTTAAAATACATGGCGGAACATTTTCATTGCATTGGACATAAAGAGCATCTCAGGCCACAATTATAACCTAACAATAGTTTAACTGGCTCTTTGACCTCAACACTATTTCCCCAGTATCTTACATGTCAAAATAAACACAGGTATCACAGATCAACGGTTTAACACTCAGTGCAATTTCAAATTCAGAGCAAAACGGTTTCATTTCATTTCATTAAACATATACACCAGCAGTCAACAATAACAGTCCCTTCGACCTCAGTTCTTCTTATTTCTGCAATATCTTATGTGACGAAATAAACTAGACCAACCAAAGATCTCAGTGGCAGCACACAGTGTAAGTTAACAGTAACCCATCAGCCTCAACATAGCCCTTACTTATCTCTGAGCCAGTCGCTGAGACGTATTAAGTTGTTTACATTCTCAGAGTTCAAGGCTGCCCTCTTCTTTTGAACTATGTCGCCTGCAAAGGAAGAGAAGGGACAGAAGTGGCAGGGGTGGCCAGATATTTGTGAGGCCGGGCAGACAGCTGTAGACGGGGCCCCCTGCATGACTTGACCACAACTGCAGTGGGCAATTTTCCATTCAGATGCTGGGCTCTGCTTTAGAGAGACCCGCAAGCCTGTTAGGCTTCATTTTGTTATCTGAATCAGAGTCTGAATCCAACAGCAGGATGCTCCTCCTCCTCTCTGCTGGCTCCTCTGCTGGCTCCTCTGAGGCCGCTGGAGTAGCTCAGTAGTCCACACTTTATCTCTCTCCCCTCTTCGTAGATATTATAGTCCAAGAAACACACCATCTTGATCCATCCATTACTGATGTCAGCTTGCCGTTCGCGTAGATCCTTTTTAAAGGCAGTCTTGAACCTCTCCACGTAGGCTGGGTCCTCATCTGAGACCTCCACAGTGCGGTACAGATGGCACAGGGCAGGCAAAACCATGGAGCATGAGACGTAAGTCTCAGCCCCCAGGAGCTTAGTCACATATGTGCAGTGGATGATAAAAGATGCATACAGTAGAGTGATATCAGTACATCACCAAAGCTATTCCATTTATATCGCACCAATTCAGTCAATTCAAAAAGCTTTGCAAAAGAAAAGTAAGATGGTAACAACTTAGGAAATTTTCCTACAGAGTTGGTTCATCTGTAAGCAGTAGACGTACTTAGTTTTCGAGTGTGGCTGGACGAGACTGGTTGCTCACGGCAGCATCAGGGGCTAAGCTGGATCTGACCTTCAAGCTAGCTGCTAAGTGCTTTGCGTTGAGGTGATGTGTCAGGCTTGAACTACTCAGATGGAACGGAAATTCCTTACTGCACCGTTCTGTAGTAAGGAATTTCCATTCCATCTGAGTCATCTCCTATCAACATTTCCATCTGGGCATTTTTAATGATACATTTTCCAATCACTGGGCTTGTAGTTATGTTCCATTGGTGCTCTGAGCAGTGACTATTAATCTGTGTAATTTTTTTGTGCATGTCATTTTTTTAGAATGATATATATATATATATATATATAGTATGCTATATATAATTATATATATTTAGACGTATGTATGTAAATTCAGGAAGTGCATTTTATTGTCCTGTAGATTTCATTTTAAATGGATTTAAGTTTTGCTCATTAGTTTCCTCTAAATCTGTAATTACAAAGTGAAATTTATGCAAATTTCTTAAAAATCTAAAACTGGAATCTCTCATTTATCAAAATATTCAGACTCTCTGTTGTGGCTCCAAATTGTGGTCAGGTGTTTCCTGTTTGCTTTAATTATCCTTGAGAAGTGTCTAGAACTTGATTACGGTCCATCTGTGGCCAATTGAAGTGACTGAACATAGTTTAGAAGGGCACTAACAATTCACACTGCATGTCAGGAAGAAAAAAACCAAGCCATTACAGTCCAAGGAGCTCTCTGTAGACCCTCATAATGAAACTGTGGTGAGGCATATATCAGAGTCATGGTGAAAAACCATTTCTAAAGCTTTCAGTGTTCACAGGAGCACATTGGCTTCAAAAGTTGTGTAATGGAATAAGTTTGGAACCACAAGGACGCCTCCTACAGTTGCCTGTCTGGCTAAACTGAGTAACCAGATGAGAAGGACCTTGGTCAGGGAGGGGACCAAGAGCCAAACAGTCACTTAAGGACTGTTGGACTGTTGGTAAGGACTGAGCCTGAATGGTATGCGCTCTACCAGGCGACCCACGGGGTTGCTCCTACACTGTCCTAGATTTAAACTCCATGGAACAAGCACTGTCTGTGTATTCCACGCATGTGCACTACGAATCAAACCAAAACGGCACAATGCAAGAAGAAGGAGAGCTGCTTTGCCTGCAGTATTTATTCTTTTAAATGTGGATTGTAGAAGTGAGGGTAGCTGTGGACCTTTTCCAGCTCACGCTCAGTCGGTATCCTTGTAGCATAATGGCCATGGAATTTAAATCACGTGGACCCTCGCGTACTTACAAATGAGGAAAGTGTAACACTGGCTTAAAGCAGCCACTGTTTCATCAGTGGATGACATCAGACAAACACATACTAACATTTTGACTTACTATTATAACAAATGTTGGCAGATACTCTACAGTATAATCTATAATGGACCTTCTAACTGTCGTGTTGTAAAGCATCTGTTAATTACTGTATCTCTATTCTCAACTGTAACCTCCAACTACGTCCTGTCTCATTCTGAGGCCTTCACGCTCCTGTGCACATCTCTATACTGTCAGAAGTGAGCGTGTGTCTGTCCAGAGGCCGTCTGTGCTGGCCCTTGTGGAGGGAGCCTGGCCTCATCGTAGTATTTACAGTAGGAGAAGCCTGCAGGCCTAATTGGCATGGTCAGTGATGGAGCATATGCACTTTCCAGTGGGAGCCCATCTGACAGGGCCACTCGCTGATGACTGCCCACATAGTCTCCATATGTGGCAGACAGAAGGGCCCGTATGCACACTGCCCTTCAACTAATGAAGCCAAGTCACCCGGCTTATAGCTCAGCCTTTCAGAGGACTTTATCCAGAATCTGGAGCCAGAGCGCTACCTCTCATTGTTTGCACCTAGAAATATACACACACAAACATGCACACACGTCACAAGGGGAAACTCAGAGCAAAGCATAACTGCTACCTCGCCTTCACCTACATCCAGAAGAATACACTGACCCACACACACACACACACAGACCCACACACACACACACACACGGGCACACAGGCATACAAACACACACACACAGGCGCACACAGGCACACAAACACACAGCAGAGTGACTCAGAAATGTTAAAAACATAATTGCACCATTACCCTCACCTTCACCCCTCTATTGCACGTACTGACACACACACACATGTAGACTCGCAGCAGAAAATGGTGTTGAGATGCAATGGGAGAGAGAAATAAGAGGGTGAACAAGAAAGCGAGGGAATACAGAAAAAAGAGGAGAAGCTGCGTGGTGCGAGTGTGAATTCAGCCTCCAGCTGGGCAGCTAAATGGACTTGGTCAGTCATTAGCATGCAAAGGTCTAGCCCGGACATTTAAGGTTATTCATTCCCCAGGCTAATTCTCCCCACGCTGAAAATGCCTGGCTACTTCCTGAATCGCTCTTAATCAATTCCTTTTTACCAGTCGTTGGTTATTTTCAACAGCACATCCTCAACAACACTCCAAAACCCTGCCAGCCACAGGTCGGCCGAGTGCACCACGCATTTTCCAGTGTTTTGGGGGCTGCAGATGTTAGTGCATACTTAATAAGCCTGATCACAGGAGCCCCAACCTCGCAATGTAATTCCACTACCCAAGGTGCATCTGTTCTGCTTGTACTCACAGGAACCCCATGCTGGTGGAACTGTTTCACAAAGTCACACAAGTCATACAGTGCCCTGGCTGCTGCCTCAATAACAGTGGAGGTATCAAAGGCAGCCAGGCCAAGGGGAAACAGTTGGGTATTGGCTGTGCGCAGCATGGCATATGACTTAAAGGCAAAAAAATAAATGAAATAAATTGTATAGACTGAGGTTGTTTATTTTACTTCACGCACTGGGAAATATCTGTGTGCATCACCTGCCTTGAACATATATCCGTTTTCCCAATAGCAAAGTCAGAGATAAGTATTTCCCACCACATCACAAGCAATACATTATGTGAATAGAAGTCTTTACATCAGTAACATCTCCTATTCACCCACCTGACCATCGTGTTGAGGATTGCACAGGGGTCATTAGATGACAAAGTCGCTGCATAGTGTCCTTGGGGATTTTCACTCAGCATTATCAAAATGAAACATAGCTCCTGCTCAAGAGAAGTAAGGGCACAACACAACTGTTAAAGACTATATTAAACTGAAACTGCGGTATTCCTTGTGAAGATTTTTTTTGCCTCTTCTGCTTCTTCTGAGTTTTATCCATTTTAATACACCTCCAGTCACAAAGTAAATAGATTGTGAGTTTCCGTGCTGCTTTACTTCTTTTATGCTCCAAGCAAAATGTGATGTTTCTGCCTCTGTTTTTCCCTGAAGACTTCAGCTGACCCACTTTCCCTCATCCCATACACCTTGAGGTGGTTAATGGAATAAGGAATATTTACAGTGGAGTGTTTAGAATCAATCTGATATGATTAAGTAATGAGTTTGGAATAATTAGAGGGAATCACATTAGGTAATGCAATGTATGGTACTATGCATGGAGGAAACCTTATTAGAGCTTTCAGAAGCTGTGGCATGGGTGTAGATCTCTGCTGTTGAAATGAAGTGTTTCATTCTGTCAGAGATACAACTCCATTTCAAGACACTAACAACTCATCTTACACAAAGACACTGAATTATCTTACTCTGTGTCACAAAATTATAACTAATCAAGGTACATTGATAAGAGATGAAATATAACAGTTTTAACAATCTTGTCACCAGTGACCAGTGTATGATTTTTTTTAAAGTTTTTGCTTAGTTGCATCATAACACGCACAAAAATGTAAATTCATAAGCTTTTGTCAATATTGCCATGCTATACATCATTACATTAGTTAGATTCTCCACAATTGTACCATTCACGTCATTTTGCAGTAACCTTGAGAATTGTAATTCATTCAGATTTACTTGCAAGACCAGTGTAACAATGGCGGCTTTCTACTATTGAAGTGGTCGTGAAGTCCGATTGTCTGTCCATTTGATTGTTGTGAATATTGTCATGTGGCGTCCATTGCAGACTGTCAGGCGACTTTATTTGCATCACTTCCCTACACATTTCACCTATTTACGCTCCTTCCAACTGCCTGGTAGCGGGTATACTTGTTTACATTAGTTTCCTGCCTAAAAAACGTTAGTGTGCTACCATTCAGATTTCACCCCGGGAGGCTCAGGTGAAGAAAGCGAGTGCACCTGAGTGAAAAAAACCATGATCTTCTGCCAGTTGTAGACTGTCTAAAGCCAATGCTAAAGATGAAAGAGAGAAGAAATGTCCTAGCTACACAGCTGCAAGGGTCTCCCTGACTCTCCTGTCCATCTCCCACTGTCCTGTTGGTATAAAGGCAAAAATGCTGTTAATAACTTAATAATAATTTTAGTATATTACAAAATACAAATCCATGAAATCTGACAGATTTCTTTTGTATATTATGTATATCATAACAATCTAGATTTTCTTTTTGAATTTTAATGAAATTACAGTAGTTTCCTTGCAACTAGAGTTGCCACTAAAACAGCTGTTAAAACCTCACAATACAAGATGTTTTTGGAGAATGTCTTTATAGTTGATTTTTGTTTTTTACATTACAAGCTTTGCAAATGATGCATATTTTGAAGTGTTCATCAACATTGCATTATATTATCTTTACATGTTAAATTAAAAAAGTCATGTCTGCAACAAATCTAAACTTTTATTAAAATTCAATACAGTTTTACAAATGGCTTTCAGAACCTGAGGTGATTTTGCTTTTTCTGAATAACTCCTGGGATAGAGATCTACTCTGAACAAACTCACATTAACATGACAGATTAATTTAAATTGAAGTTTTCAGGATAATCACACAACTTTCCATTCACATAGTGGGGAACAGATGAGTCCTCAACTTTTGCATATGACTCACACTCAAAGCCATTCAAAGTCCATTAATCACCTGAGGAGGTGGAGAGGAGATGTGAGGATTCACTGAGGTGTTCTTCTCATGCACCTTTCCATTTGCTGTCTTGGTGCCACTTGGTTGAGTTGATTCAGATGAAACATCTGAAATCACAAAAACACATAAAAAAAACATTATAAAAAAAAAAAAACTGTGCTCACACCTGCCCTAAAAGAGAGAGCAGAATCATCAGGCTAGGCAAGACAAGTTTATCATTTGCATTTCCAATATAAAAACAGCAAAATATGAAAAAAAACAATAATTAGTCTCTTAATTGTTTTGCATTATCATTTCAGTTGTGCAGGCAAGTTGAACCAGAAAGTGGCTCTGCAATGTAAATGTAGGGCCATAACAGTTACAGGGATAATTTGGATTTTTTTGTCACAAGATGAGTTACTGGGTAGTGATATAGCTGCATGAACATAACCTCAGGCAGCAGCTCCTCAGGGTGGATATTTCCCGACCAGCCCCGGCTTGGAAGGACAACAATAACATCAAACAAAACACACCAATGCAGCATTTTTAGTATTCACAGCAGAATACACCATATTTAGTGTATTTTGCTGCTTCACAGTGCTTTTAGACCACTTATACATTATAAACATTTTATTTGTGAAAACTGTCTGGCTACACAGCTGTTTTACATATCAGACCATTGCCTAGAGGCTCCAGTGTGTAGTAATACTGCCATTCTCTAACAAACTAAATTGTTCCAATGTAAGGAGTGGTCTAAGCACCACAAAGTGAGAAGAAAATCACTAAATATTCAGATATGTATTCTTTTGTGGATTACTAAAACATTGGCACGTTAGTTGTGGTTTCAAATATTCTTTAGTAGCTGTCCCAGTTTGCTGCTGCTATTGTTGGTCTGGTCAGGAGCTCTGATTAAAGGCATCTACGCCCAGGGCTATGTCCATGCAACTACATCACTACTGGCTGGTAACTCACACATCCCTATGACTCTGTTTTCCACAGCAAAATTATTTCTTGTCTGAAACTTGTCTGAGTCTCATTATCATGTGGAACAACACCTCCTCCAATAAATAAATGAATGATGGTCAAAGGTACAGCAAACCTCATACATATATTCAAACATGTCCAATTCAGTCCAGTTCAAATAGCTGCAGTTTTTGTGTCTCACAACATACCATCATTAGTGAAGCATTGTGATGTTATAGAGATATGAATTATATTCTCCAGATGTAAGAGAACAGACCCCAGCAAAAATCACTTCAAACATAATTTTAATATTTTGTAAGTGAAAACATTCCCACTGAAAAATAAAACAAAATAATTGCAATACGGTTTATACGACTTACCTTTTTAACTCAAAAATCATGGAGAAGGGATTTTAATTGGAAACTGACAAAATTGGACTTCAGCATGTTAAAAATTTGTTTTATACTGGTGCAATACACTCCATTATAATGTAGCATCCCTTACAGAAAAACCATATGAATTTACCATGTGTTCCACACCATGTGTTTCCTGTTGATCACATGTGTCACATGGTACCGCATTCTGTAATATGTAGTGTGGAGCACATGTGGAAAACATGTTACCATGTGTTGTAACATGTCACAAATTCTGCAGAATTTCCAAGTGTTTTCACATATTAAATTTCAATGAAATGAAATGAAATCCCTGTGTGTTTTCTGTAAGCGATGTCCCTGGCTTTAGAATGTTTATTCTGTTGCCTTCGACATAATCATATCCACATGTAAAACTCTTATGATATATAATACATTCTCGTCATGTAGTCTTGGTCTTAGCAATGCTTTACACCAGATTAAAAAAAAAAAAAACGTATAAGACAATTGGTCTCTGACAGTCTTTTAGGTGTTGAGAGTCGAAAGTACACTGGCACTTCCTGACTGAGAAAAAATACATTCAAAATTGATGCAGTCATTGCCCTCAGCTCAACTGAGATCATACCAATATAGTTTTCAAAAGCTTCAAACTATAATAATTTCACACTTACATCTGACTGCAAAACGAGTCCCTCAGGTTTCTTTCTGAAGTGTGCCATAAGTAGGAGGATCACACATGGGCATGGATCACACTTTTCTTCTCTGTTACACTTCACCAGGATGCGCTCTACTTATCTACATTAGTCCCTGCTGGCAGTAATGACTGACAAGACTTTATTTGCCTTGTCGTCAGTCATTTAAAATGTAAATGAACTTAAATAACAGACTTTTCACAAGTCTCTGTTCTCCTGATAAATTTGGCATCATGTTTCACAAAGCAGAACTCTGATTTAATGTAATTGCTCTCTTTCACTAACTTTATTCAGGGCGTGTGCAAACTAAGTTGATTGTATGGTTACGAGTTAATTTGTGAAGCATTGATAACATTGTCCTGGGTCTTTAGCTACAGCTAACTGTTTTCCTCTGCTTCTAGTCTTTATGCTAAGCTACGCTAATGGAAACCTAACACACCAGAGTGATCTTTCATTCATGCTTTGTATCAAGTTAAAAGAAAATAAAGTTTATTAAAAAGAACATACTAAAAAGTGTTGTATTTTAGCATTGTAGCCCCAAGCCTAAATGCCCATAATAATGATATGGAAAACACTGTTAATTGGAACGGGATCGTTACCAATCCTGCTCTATGTTCTGTGATGTCTTTTTTTTTTTTTTTTTTTCTTCACTACATTTATATGACAGTTTTATCCTTTAAATAAACCAATAGATAAATAAATAAACAATATTAAACTATTCAACAGTTTCCAAGTACAACAGAAACTATTTGTCACTATTAGCCAATTATTCTTTAATGTAATCTAACCCCCACACCC
>NW_019174305.1:4474948-4562998 GCF_002260705.1 Seriola dumerili | reverse complement strand
TTTTTTTTTTTTTTTTTTACTTCACTACATTTATATGACAGTTTTATCCTTTAAATAAACCAATAGATAAATAAATAAACAATATTAAACTATTCAACAGTTTCCAAGTACAACAGAAACTATTTGTCACTATTAGCCAATTATTCTTTAATGTAATCTAACCCCCACACCCCATGCCCAACACGACAAGTTATGAAGAAAGGGGACTAGAACTTATTTTTTCCACTTCAAGAACTGCTTGTGATCCCAAACAATGTAATTACACAGAACAGTCTGGGATACCGTTGTGGCGCCTTTAGGGGGTGCTAGAATGCTGGCAGTCCTAGTGTTAACAGACCTCTGTAGCACACTCATCCCTGCTTTAGGCTAGGGACTCGAGGCTACGCTAGCAGCTACTACCATGACACACTCCAATCATCGACTGCACTGTTGGTGGTTGAGCTGCATTTTGGGTAATGGAACAAAAAAAAAGATGTTATCTCTGCATCCGTTTTTATAAATTAATGCAGTGCAATGCTAAATCGGAGGAGTATGCTTCCTGTTTAATTCTGCATTCATACTGTTCATCTTAACAGATATTGGATCAATAGACCTGTTTATTGATCGCAATGCTTGTCTCGTTCTGCAGGTAATTTTGATGCTCACCAAGCTATTTGACTTCAACCTCAACAGTGTGACTGAGAGTTCATTATGGAGGTAAGCCCATCACACAACACCAACCTCATGACAATTCTGTAAAAGCACAGTATGTTGGTCAGAGGGCATTGCTGGACTTCAATACATTTCTGATGTTTTTAATCCTGTGGTTTGGACTGCTCCCAGTTCGACTCTTAGGTATAAAGAATACCAGTACTTACAAGGATTTCATAATATGAATTAATGAAACATTCGGGGCTTGAAAAGGAGGCAACAGTCAAAGAAAGATCTCTCAAATGACAAGCCAGAGTAGCTAACTGCCCTCAATTGGTTTTAATGTCTGTGGGCACCAGAAATCCCTCACATGAAAGCCTCTAATCAATGCCGCTGGAGCTGGTAGTGTTATCCAGCAAATTACCTTGACCAGCCTTGAACACAGTGCAGCCTTGCTCGGAGTGTCAGCCTCATTTCTGACTCGATTCTGATGTAATTTTGGTAGATGCCTGCTAGGAAGGAATGTGGCTGCATTAACGTCTCACAGAAAGAAAGACTTAACCAAATGTGATCTGCTAAAGTCTTATCATTATGAAATATATTTTTCATTATTATTGTTGCCTATGAAATGTAGTACCACAGACGTGAACAGCTCTGTCTAGGAAAGACCCCAGAAGGAGGAACAAGGATGAGAAGAGATTAAGTCCATGAAAATAAAAAGTAAATAAAGTTGAAAGGACTGATGAGCCTCATGATGTTCAAACTCATCTCTTAAGCTGAAAAGACAACTGTTGTTATGCATTGCATGTAAATGAGACGAGTTTTGTGACAGATTTTTCCGAAGTCTAATTTCACCAATGTAACATTTGGCACGATCATATGTTACCAGTGAATGACATTTATTTTCCAACTCATTAAATTCTGAATCTGTTTGAACTTATCAGAGTTGCAGCCCTCTGATGTTTTGCCCCTGAATTTAAATACAATATGATGAAAGCAGAAAAACCTAAAGTGGAAAATACAAGTGCAAAGATTTTAGTGAAACTAAAAGTATTTAAGTGAACGACAAAACTAGTGAAAAAAAAAAATGTTTTTCTGCTTTTAATCTCCATCAGAGGCTCAGTGTTTATTTAAGGCTGTTCTTAAATTCTAGTGGTTTAAAAAGAGACCATATATGTCAGGCAGAATTATGCATAAAATGCTGCCTGTCCTGCCATAACCAGTCATAACAGTAATAAAACCATTTGCAAAATCTGTATTGAAATTTTATCATGAGATTGTTCGCAAAAAACTAGATCACAACAGTCAACCCATACACTTTGAGGATTTTGGAACATAGTCACATAATTGTAAACCGAACAAATAACCTTTAAGTGAACTCTACTATCTTCTTACTCTTGTTTGAATAAAATCTGTGTTTGTTTCTGCTTATTCATTTTACCCTCTTGAAAGGTAACTTGAATATTGACTGATGCAGGACGACTTTAATCTGAGGAAAGTATTAGTAGTTTCTCTCCTCCTCTGTCCTTCATGGAGAAAAAAAGGCAGCAGGTTCACGGAGCAAACAACACACGCTTTTCCACAGAGGCTGCCTCAAGGCTTAAGCTCTCACCCACAGCTGTGGTAAATGTACCATTATATGACTGCATTTGCCTCATAGAGGCTCAAGTGAGGCTATTGCTCTGTGTCTATGATGATGGTACCACATTACCCTCATAATGGTGCATCTACTACTGACATTACATTTGCGGTATTATAAATCTGATGCCCTAAGAAAACAGAGCTTCTAGTAATGGATGGATGATTAAAGGTGCATGTGGATAACCAGACAGGTTGACAGAAAGACAGATGAGTGAAGAGATGACAGGCATTTTGGGAGAGCAAAGAGGATAATGAGAGTGCAGAACATTAGTGGGCAATTTACAGCAAGGAAGATAGAGCAGCAAAGCAACTAGGGATGTCACGAGAACAGATATTTAGGTATCAAGTCGGTGCCAAAATTCTGAAAATGTGATGGGACTTGTTTTCGTGGTAGGTACTGGAGGCGTGACTCGTCCAGGACTAACGAGGGCAGTGTAATAACCCTACAAGCGTCCTAGTCAGCAAACTCAAAGAGAAGAACAACACAGGCACAGTAAACAATTGCTGTGTCTCATTGTGTAGTTCCAGACTCACACTTGCTAATTTGTCAGCATAAGTGCATTCACATCGACAGGTTTGGCAACATGCAGTGCACTACAAGTACCTGGATGGTGCTCTCAAAACGGTCAAAAAATCGAGTGTAAAACAATGGACACTTCTCACCCTCAACGGCCGCCATATGTAGTGAAAGGAGATGGACCACCAAGGTTATTTTCAAACTTGTGAAAACAGTGACCGAGGAAGGTTGACAAGGCGTTTGCGCCGATAGCGGCTCAATTTCCATGTCGCACGACACAGGGGGCGAGCACAGGGAAGTGAAACATTCCTCAAAGGCAGACATCCAGTCTGTATACGGAATTGAGGGCGAGTGAGTTTCAGTTAACTTTATATCAATAACGTCTCATCTCGCTGCAGAACAGAGAGGTTCAGGAGAACCTTTGTCCCCACTGCCATCAGGCTATACAACACCTCAGCCAAAGGAAGTGGCTCATGAACTGGACTATTGATGTCCTGAAATGTTCTGATTATTATACAATTAGTGTGTGCAGCAGCCTCTGTTTTCTGTTTTAACTGTGGTATTGAATTCGTTATCGAGAATGTGTATGTATGTGTATGTTATTGGTGGCGAGTATCGTGATGTCTGTAAAGGCAACAGATAACTGAAGAAGGCCAGTTGGTCTGCAGGAAATCCAGCACTCCTCAGGGAGAGTTTGAAGATGAACTGGGCACCTATGTCTGTTGTGGCTCCAAATAGCAGGATGAGGTAACAGCTTGAAAATTTCATACCTAGAAATCCTGTGACAATATGTGAGCTTGCAGGCAAAATGACATATGAACGCAAAGAAGCTCTCTGGGAAGCTTTAATTAATTATTTATTAAAATTTTTATACACAGGCTTATAGTCATGTGAGCTCTGCTGGGGCCGAAGATTAAGACTTGAATCACGGCTTAAATAGTCTTAAAGAATCAGCCTGGCTGCTCCAATTGATAGTAATCTCAGATACACTACATTAGCTTGCCAGGCCAATACAATTTATTTGGAAATAACCAGACCCAGACTTGTGCAGAAGCATTAG
Source organism: Seriola dumerili (assembly GCF_002260705.1). Lineage (NCBI taxonomy): Eukaryota > Metazoa > Chordata > Actinopteri > Carangiformes > Carangidae > Seriola > Seriola dumerili. The sequence continues at coordinate 4,559,150 of NW_019174305.1, read as the reverse complement.
GCAACAAAACAGCTCAGACTCAACAAAACCCAAAAGAGTATTAGGTTGCGTGTGCTTAGACTAAAAATGAAGCAAATTTTAGCTTCTTAGGCGACTGCATACAAAGTCTACAAAAATATGCAAATAGGCACAAACAGATATGAATTCACTTTATTGAGGTAAAGACACATCCCTGGGAGATGAAAACGTTTCAACATGGGTTACATAACTTATATCAAACTCTGTAAAGTTTTATTCCACTTCATAAATGTACAGAGAGAGAGAAGGAGAAAGACCGCAGGAAGATAACAGATCTGTGTATGTTTCTGCCTCTCTTACAGTTAACATCCAGTCTTTACAACTATTCATAATGGAAAGTACCTAAAGCCTGCTCGTAAAATCATTAGAGACAAACAATATTGATCAGTGATTGGTCAAGAGGTATGCACCTTCACAGCTCATGTCTCTCTCTGGCTGCAGATTGGCACTGAACGTGCGGCTGCTCTCCTCCATCCACTTAACACAGTCAAAACAGAGAACGAATTCACTGAAAATATTAGCGGCGCTCCTCTAGGGAGAGGAATTAGGTCTGCTCAAATGTGTTACTAGGTTTAACTAGGTGTTTCTTTGGAAAAAACTAAAAAAAAACGTAATTAAAAAAGTAAAAAAATTAATTAAAGGGTCTTAAAAGTCACCAAATCTAGAGAGAAAGTTGCCACATCAGCAACAATATTAAAGGTTCCATAAGTGAGATTTTCATGTGTTTTTTGGTTATAAAGCAGGTCTAGGTTCTGTAGTTATACTATATACTTAATAAGTGTAAAATAAAGGACCTTTAATATCTGCATAGTTGGCTTTTTTTTGGCCAACAAACAGAATGCACAGTAAGTGGTTCAATTTAACACATGTTAATATTCACTACATGTCTATGCACATGAAGGCCTATTTTTATTTTCAGGGATAGATTAGGCCAGACATCATTTGGCCTGTCATTAATACTCTATATTTTCTAGTGCAATTTTCACAAAAAGGAATTCACACGCCAAATATCAATTAGTGGATACAGAAAAGTATCAGTGGTCCTTTTGCAACTACATTCCCATCATGCTTCTGGTGGTGCGTAAAGGAAATTGAATTGTTCCACGGAGTCAGTGAGTTATCTAAGGCATGGCTAAAAAAAATTGTGTCAGTCCACATGCAGCCAAATTTGCACGTAGCCAAACAAAAACACTCAGCCTGACATGGTGTAGTCAGACGTGAGATACTGCCGCAGCGTGGACCAATAGGTGTGGATGGAGTCTGGCAAAGACTCAGCCGAATCTGAGAGAGGGCTGAGAGATACGGCTGAAGTGCGATCCAACTGGTGGCCACAAAGTTCACCACAAGTGCCAGACTCGGGCAATTACTAGTTCTGGCAGAGATACAGAATGGCTTGTTTTGTTCATTTCCATGCCAACCTTTCCTCTAGATGCAAGATAGAATCAGGTCACATGATGTAGACTCGAATGTCCCGTCCTATTAAAAAAACACATAAATTACAAAACTTGAATACTCAAATTGTCATGGACACACAGCAAGGAGTAAACCAGCAAACATGAAGCAAGAGTCAAGAAAAAAACTTCATCTACAAGTGAAACGAAATCCATAAACTTGAGCTGGGAGTGAAGGAATGTTAAAAATTCATGAATTGCAGCATTAAGTGAAGTTAAAGTCAAGAACTGCAAGTAAAAGTCCAACAGCAGCTGTGCACAAAGTTACTAAAGTTACTAATAAATTCAAATCACACAACATTCATAAATATACACTTCATTCGATTGAAAGCAATTTTGACAAAATAAAGAATTTAAATTTAAAAATGTTATTCCTGTGCCCAAGGACAGTTAAGTTTGTATTTGGAAACGTGCATCAATCTCTCTTGAAGCCAGAAAGCAGAGAGAATCCTCAAATCGGGCGACTTCATAGACAAGGCGTGGGGCACTGACTTTGTGAAGTATCAGCGGTTGTGTATTCCATTAAAATATCAATTAGATGTCATGGGTGACAAATGAAATGCATTACTCTTTTTAATTGAACCCCTCTCATTAAGAGCTATTGAGTGCAAATGATGAACTAATACACCGTAAAAACTGCACTCTGGAAGTATAGACTGGCTTGCAAATGTCATAATCTAAATAAAGTCAAAGGCTTGTTTCATCAGTCATGCTACTGAAGTTCTGTAGCCAAAATTACTTTCAGCCAATGGGGGAAATAAGAAGGAGTGGAAACATTTTCCTAAAGTAAAAGCACTGTTGCGTAAGACACTCGTGTAAAAATTTACTCAGATAAAAGTACCAAGTGAGTCAGTTAAAATGGTGAAAAATGTTAAAGGTTGAGAATGATGATTGTGTGACAAAAACATCTATAGGCTACCAGGCATAAATGCATGAATATTTACAGTGGTATTTGAATGCATTTATTGTATATCATCTATGTTATGCTCCAGTCAAGGCAAAGGGAGCGCAACATAAGAATAAGGAGGTTTTTCCGCCCGGGGGCCCCAAAACCAAAGTCACACACTGAATCGCAAGGCAATGAGGTAATTTATTATTACCAAAAATAAACAAAACAATAACCAAATACTGAAATCAAGTTCAGGGTGAACCAAGGCCAAAACAACAAATAGAAGAAACTATCTCCCCCCAAAAAGTGCTAGCTATCCCTGAGTGAAAACAAATGACAGTGACTAAACCTCCGTAGAATAAAGCAAAAACGAGAGAAAATACCTCAAAAATAAAATGGCAGTTCACCCCTACAGATACAGTGGTATTAACAAAATTAATCTATTCAATCACCAGAATAAACCCTAAACTATTTACAATATTTACGCCGTCACAATAGGCCAGACAAAAGATCAGCGCAAACACAGAGATCAGACGTCGTCACGGGGCTGGGGACAGAACCGTAATGCCGCTCCAGGCGTTTTAAAATACAGGCTTTAGACAGCCAACCAGCAGCCGCCACTTCCCTGGTGAGGTGCACAAAATCCAGCCAGTCAGGAGGGACCTAGAGGCGGGGCACACGAGGCTCCTATCACACAAAAACACACTACACAGTCACAGCGGGAAAAACTGGATATGAATTAAACAATACGGCCAGGGCCGTAACAATCTGGCATGCTAAATATTGCATTTACATGGGGTCAAAGTGCATTATTTTGAAATTGAAGTTGTTTTGAACCTGATGATACCAAACATTTGAAATAACTCTTGTATATAGACCTTTTAGTTTTTGAGACACAGTCATTTCTGTACCATACGATACTTTGTCACATGTGGTTTTACTCGTTTTATATTTTTTCACAAAAACGCTAGTGTAAAAACAGGTTCCTAAGATCACATGTTAAAAAAAAGTTATGCACTTAATGAAAGACCCTAAAAGGATAAGCAGTATGGCTAATGAATGCATGAATTAAAGAATAGAACTTTCAAAATTGCAATATCATTAAGTGGAATATCCAAATCGCAGGAGCTGCAGGTTTTCTGATAAAGGTCAAATGTGTCACAACGTTGTTGTACATTGTTAGCACCATAAGCGTTGTGGTGCTACAGAAGCGCTCCTGGCCTACTAATCATCCAGATGTAAAGGAACATGTTTGTTTGGTACAAGAACCAACAAAAACATCATCATCATCATTTTTACGTTTTTTTCAGTGAGAATGAAATGCAAAAACAACCACTGGCAACAAAAAAGAAATTAAGACATGTAAATTGCTTCACATTTTTAGACATAGTACCTTTATGTTTATTTATTTTTATTTTTTGGCAACTCTAAATCAGCTGGGTTGTATTTGAAAATAAAATAAAAGAGATCTGTATTAAGTCTGGTGACGCTAGTCTGGTGACCCTTTAAGAATGGACATTTGCCACCAAACCTGACAGGCAGGAACATGATGGAAAGGGTTTGCGGATGTGGGAGGGAAGGGTATGATTTAGCCTGCTGCTATATACTGTAAGATATACTGTCAGAGTGTGCTGAGGGTTACATAAATTCATCGTGGACCACTCAGCTCAGCTGCCGTTCATGCAGTCTCAAGCAGTGTTGGTGCTGCTTTCTGTGCTTTCATTCAGTGAATGACCTCATGTAAACCATCCAAGATGCATGCAGCTCTCATCCACCAAACCACAATTCATCAAACACAGAGAACGTAAAAGCCGCATAGTAGCTGCCTGTCAATATATAGTAGATGCTTGAAATTTCATACACATAATTCTAATCCATTTCAGAGAGAGAGTGAAAAGAGGGGTTGAATCAAGCAAGATTTAGGCTTTTGGTTGAGTGTGTGTATGTGAGTCAAAAAGTGTTTCAAGACATAATAGGTAATAGCTCAATCGTCCTAATAGCATATCCAGAATTCATTTTTGTCAGTGAGCCATATCAGTATAATGTGAATGATATCATTCTTGTGTGCTCGTTCAATGTTTCGTTAACTCCCCCCTGGTTTAATCCAGCATGTGGAGCAAAGTATTGGCTTACCTACAGCCCCTGTGGCACGAACATCCACACAATGGATGAAATCACAGCAGCTCGGTCAGAGCTTCAAATCATACGACACTTTTAATTCAGAATCATTCAAACCATTTAATGTAACTTTCACCTTTCTGGGATGTGCTGGAGGTTGTGCCATTTTATTGGTTCGTGTCTAAAGTTGCTATGACACTAAAAATAAGTCATTGGCCCCTAAATCAGGTGGTTCTTTGACAGGGGCCTCTGAGGAGCAAATCAATAGCCTTATGTCATTGTCCCATGGTCCTGGGTGTTGATAGTTTCTGATAAATGATACTGGACTCATCCAGGAAAGGTTTGCCTGGTGGCAATGTTTTTTGTTCAACGTTGAAACCAGCCCGTGATAAATCTCAAAGGGCTAATACAGGAGTCAAAATTGCCAGGGTGCCATGAATATTTCTGCATTTTCATGGCTGTTGTAAATTTCAATTGTAAAGCTCTCAGGAAACTCACAACCCTTTAAACAAATACATTAGACTGGATTCAAAAGCTACATGCAAAGAAGAAGAAAAAAAAAACATCAGTCAGTCAGTTCATTTGAAGTCACATAAGGCATTCTGCTGTGTCTCTGCTGCATGTTTAAGATTTTCATGCTTTGGGCTTCTGTGAGGAGCCATCAGGGACTTTAACTAGAATTACCATGCATATACACATGAAACCAAACTCATTCACATGTATTCAAGACTGAAGCACTCTCACATACACAACTGAAAAACTCTAGTTAAACCTTTTACTTACACTACTGAAGAAAACACTAACTGTTGCAATGTTCTCATATACACAACTGAAATGCTCCCTTATAATATTGTGATGGACAGTGACAGCCAGAGCCAGAGGCCTGTTGTTTTTGGGTTGTCCATCTGTCCATACGTGCATACAGTGTAGTAGTCTATGTCTAGGCTGAATCTGAATCAGACTTAAAAAAAATATAAATATATTTTTTAACCATTTTAGCAACTGCATGTGGAGACAGTGACATTTTAGTGACATTTCTGTCAAAAATAAATCAGAAATTTATTTATAATGAAGAGAAATCCAACATTCCAGTAGCCTGCAATCTCTATGTAGAGAGACAGAGCTGCAGCAGTAACGCAGCAGAAATGCAGCCGGTGTGAATACGCACACACACACACACACACACGTGCTTCTCAACAGCAGCTCGGCGACAGGAGCCGTGACGGGAGCCGCCACGCTCACGCAGCGCAGGCAGTGTGTTCCTGGCATAAGAAAGTGCACAAGGAAATCCTCTTTGGGAAGATGTGAACCCTTGTTACCTTAAAGCAGCTATAACTGACATTTTACACGAAAAATGTATCATATGTGTTGCATATGTGAGAACAATGTTACAATGTCAGTGTAACTTATAGAGACCTATCACCTGAATCTCCCCTCAGCTTTATGGAGCTTTTTGGTGACTTTCTGCCATATAAAGATGGACATAGCCTCTGTGACCCATTCTCTAAAGAGCGGTTTTGAAGTTCAGAGCGAGCTGCTTTGTCGTTGCTGTCTTGGCAGTGTCTGACTCCACCCCTAACTCCCAGCTAATCCAAAAATGTTCAAAGAGGTGGGGCATGTGTGGAGCCGAGACTTTGCTGCATACTGGTTTGTGGCAAGCATACGCTTACTCGCCTGTCACTCAAAGTGGACACGCCCTCAATTATTCAGAACTTTAAGCCTTAATGAAATGTAAACAGGTGAGTTATATAAACAGCTGTTGTGAAGGAGGAAATTAGTACAAGAGACCAAAAGTGTTTTTGTACCAGGCTGTAAACAGACATTTTAACATGGGAGTCTATGGGGACTGACTCACTGTTGGAGTCAGACTCTAGTGGTCATTAGAGGAACTGCACACATTATTTTCTGGTCTGTAAATTTACTCTTTTGCTTAATTCTCACTGCTCTCATAAAAACGCTTTTAGTGATGTTTGCTAAAAGGTTTTTCCATTTCAATTTAAAAGGGTAAAATAAACTCCACTGTGATATCTCATGACAGTGATAGCTCGAGTTTCAGGATGTGTTGTTTGTGTGCTACAGCAGCTGAAGTCACCACACAGTGGCTGTGATGATGCGGCCCCTGGTGTCTGGGGTTCATGTCGCTGCATCAAGCACATAATTATGTCAGTGCTGTATCCCGTCTCACCCTGATTCTTGAGGGGGGACTTTTAATTTCAACAGGTAATTCACTAATTCAGTAATTCATCAAGTGTTTATCAGACCTTTCTGATTAAATTTCAGGTCCACCGACTATGGGGCAACATACCAGAAGCTGAATGACAAAGTGGGAGTAAAGACCATACTGAGTTATTTGTACGTGAGCCCTAACAACAAGAGAAAGGTAATGTTCTTCTTTTGTTATTTCCTTTGAATTTGATAATTGCCTTGATCGTGTGAGTTGCTTTTGTTTTCTCATCACTGTTGGTCTGATACACAGTGTGCCAAGTCAAATACAGGCAGACATTGATGTTGTCTGACTTATCATTCTCTGTTTGGTTCCTGTCTCTCCCTCTGTGACTTTCTACAATATCAGCAGTAGTTCATTTATTAACTAATATGTGAAATCCACATTTAGCTGGCAGCAAAGAAAATACTCTCCACTTTCTAAAATGAATAGCCTCAGTAAAGTTTCTCTTTTTCTTTCTGTCTTGAAAAGGAGTAAGAGACATGACAAAAGATGGTTATAACCATCTGTGTGTGTTCACTCCACAGTCTCACCTCTTTACATGACTCTAATCAGAGAGGGTCATTTTCCCTGAGTTAATTATTGTCTAATAATGAAGATGAAACGCAGCCCCACCTTATTTAAGCGTCCCAGCCTCCCACCTGATCGAGTTAGGTGGTCTGTCGGTAACGGGGACATCCCCGAGGTCAGGAAGAGGTGTTGAGCCAGCTGATGAGACAGAGATAGTGAGTGGAATCTGAACACAGAGAGAGCCACCATTGGCTACACAGGCTGGAAAGTCCTTATGTTGTTATTAGGGGATGATTGAGATTCTGTTGCAGTCAATATGAGATATATTACAATTGTAATTATCATAGAACTTTTGCTATAATTGACTTATTTGCTTCAGTTCTGTTGAAATATTTCCAATTATACTTTTAAACTATAGGTCATTGAGTGTTCCCGCTCTCTATTCATTGTATTCTGCTTTGGCTGGTGGGCGGGTCCGGCAGTTTTGCGAGAGGTTTTGGATCTCTGAAAAATTGTAATAGGATCTGACAAGGCCTGAGAGGAATAAAGTCTCATGATACAAGTAAAATAGCTGCATCTTTAATTAGGCATTCAGAATGTTATTGACTTGTTACGGGTTCCAGAAACGGTGCCACAGCAACAAAAATGAAATTCCTGCAAGATACAGGTAAAGTTCAGCAGCAATGAACACACAGAGCACCCAGTTCGCTCTCCAGATTGCATCTCTAATTTTACGGCCCATACACCCTGATGATATCTTTGTGTACATAAGTGCACATAAATGTCCACACAATTTTAAGTGTACTTAATACTGTTCCCTCCGTCAGGAAACATAATGGTACACAGTCACCTATGCGTAAGTGATTTAAGGCTACTATAATTATAAAGTGCAACTAACAGCATTATTCAACTGTACTTGAAAGAAGCTACATGCAGCTGTCTGAGATTATAGTGGACAACTGCACTTGTCCTAATTATGTTCATTAACCACATATTTGCAGGACTCTCAGTGTAGGACATACAGACTCTAGACCTACAACATCCATATTTTTTACATTCACAAGTAACTAACATTTTATGTTAATGAACTTTGTATTCTTTAAAATGTACTTATGCCCAAAGCACAAAAACATAAAAACAGTTCAACAGTTTCCCAGTATCTCTGCCGTGCATAGGAGCTCAAATAATTACTCAAATAGTCGCTGTGCAAAGAAAATAAACCTAGCAACACTCCAGCAAGACTACAGAAAACCCATGTTCCACGGTGACAGCTAGCTTGCCTGCCAAGTCTAAACCTGCTGCCTGAGGCTGTCGCAGGGTTTTCAAACTTTTATATTTCCACATAAATGCTCAACATAATGTTAGAAACTCCTGCGAAATCGGCGTACAGATAAAACTTTTTCAAAAGTAGATATCGGTAGTTTTTACCAAGCACTAAGCTGCAACATACAGGTAAAGTTCAGCAGCAATGAAGACGCAGAGCACTCAGTTGGCTTTCCAGTTTGCATCTGGGGTGTGGCCGGAAGTTCCCCCTTGTGGCAACCTGGGCGTAACTGCTCCCATGCCAACAGTTCCACCTGAAGTGCTGCTCTGCTTCACTGTCCTTCTCTACAGTCCACATTTGAAAATTACATAGAATATTTATTAATAATTTTCCAGGCTGGTGACATGACCTTGAAGTCACTACAAATTAATACTTGACATATAAAATTGAAAAGTAACACAAAAGAGGTCACACGTTTTAGGGTGTGCCAGAGACTTCGATCTTCATCGTGCTGGAATTTGTGCCTGTGACTTTGAGAGTGTCACATTTTGGATAAGAAGCACCATAAAGGCAACTGAGTTTTTTTTTTTTGCAAGTTAAGTGTTTAGACCAAAAACAGACCTGTGTTTAAAAAAATGTAAAGGTCTTGCGTTGGTGGGGGGCTTGTTGTCTCAGGTAATGGTGAGATAATGAAATGCAATCCAGGAAATCCCGCTTGAGTAACAGATCCATAAGTTTATGAGTCTCAGAATCAGATGCCCAAACACTCTGAGACTGGATTCTACAACTGTAGGAAGTTATCATCCTGGCAAGTTTTACTGCCTGTCTGTACGTCCCATTCTCATGGACGCATTATCTCAGTGATGCCCTGAGGGAACTTCTTCAAATTTGGCACAAATGTCCACTAGGACTCAATTATGAACTGATTAGATTTTGGTGGTCAAAGGTCAAAGGTCAAGGTCACTTTGACATCAAAAAACACGGTTTGGGCCTCTTGAATGCGACATCTCAAGATCACCTTGAGGGAATTTCTTTAGATTTGGCACAAACATTCTCTTGGACTCAAAGATGAATTGATTATATTTTGGTGGTCAAAGCCCAAAGTTCAAGGTCACGGTGATCTCATGTTCTTGTGAATGCAATACATCAGGAACGCCCAGAGGAAATTTCATTACATCTGGTACAAACATTCACTAGAACTCAAGGATGAGCTGGTTAGAATTTGGCAGCCAAAGGTCAAAGGTCATAGGTCACCTCACAAAACACATTTTTGACCATAACTTACAAATTCATAGACAAATTATTACACAATGTAACTCGAATGTCTATAAGGAAAAAATGAAGTGATGACATTTTATATCCTAAAGGTCAATGGTCAACTTCACTGTGACATCATAATGTTCTGCAAAACCACTTCTGGCCATTATTCAATGCTGTAACCCAGGAAGGAGAGATTGTGACCATATCTCCTGCTTGGCAGAGGAGCACAACCACGAGGCATTAATTCTAGCTTTACATTTTTTGTTGCAACGATCATCGAGATTAGCAGGACATCATTGACATTCCAAAGCAATCTAGCAATTTGCTTTGTTGGTGTTTGACTGGTGAACGCAGCACATTGTCAGATGAAATTGTATTGCTTTCTGGCAAAGGTTGAGCCAGATTCAACCTTACTACAGGACAACCGTGCAAATTTTTTCGAGAGCACCCTGCATTAGCACCCAGACTGTGTCGACAGAGTGGCCTCACTCAAGTGAATGAGTGGGCTGCATTTTATCACAGGGAGATAATATGTGCCTGACTGTGGCCTTAGTCAACCCTACTGAATTTCATTGTGGGCCTTTTTCAAATATATACATACATGTACTGTATGTATATGTGTTTTCTATACATCATGGCCTCAGAAAAATAATGACTCCTGTCTTCCTGTGTGAACTGTGAAGAACACTTCTGAAGTGAACAGGAAAATTGATGTTTTGAACAGAATGATTAAGAGCCAGGTAGTTTTTTTTAATCAGAGGTGTCTCAGCATGTTTGGATTTGGAGGAGTTCACGAGGCAACTGCTCCCTGCAGGCTTAAAACTAATTAAAGGCAGCACATCAGCAAATGGTGAGTGTTAACTAATTTTTCTGTGCACAGGTCCATTATGGCTCTGGTCCATTAGTGGGTTTGGGCATTTTTTTTTATTTGTTTTTTAACCATGGGTACATTTTGGGTACATACAAGACAGTTATGGGTCCAAACATTTTTGCCTTTTCCTTGTTTGAACTTGTTGCATCCATCTGGTTTATAGAGCATCTGGAGATAGAGTGTGTGGTGATCACAGGTTCTACATCGCATTGTTCCCAAAAATGATTCTTAGACATTAGTGCAAAACAGTCCATACAAATCTAGCAAGAAATCACTGCTACCTGATTCTTAGTAAATACACTAAAACCTGACAGTTTTTTTACTCCCTTGTGGCTTTTACATTGGCTTTATTGAGCTGCTATTATGGCTAAGTATGGAGCCTCTGTGATGCGTCAATAAAGCACCCAGTGAATTGAATTAAAGTTGAGAGAGGCAGACTGGGGTAGAAATGAATTTCTTTGCCATTGCTTATAGACTGGATTAACAGTGCATGTTCCTGAGACCTTGGCAAAGCCAGTGAAGAGGTTTTTGAAGATTTTCTAGCAGCACTGCAGAAGGAACAACAGGAAAGCAGAATAATCTCTGAGTCCAGGGAACCAGGTAGCTCAACAACACCAGGCCTCAGTTTAAACACACAGAGCAGCGAGCAGATGAAGACGTGCAAGCTACTTGACGGGTTGTGAATATCTTTTCACACACAGGGACAGAGAGAGAGAGAGAGAGAGAGAGAGAGAGACACTTGGAAACACTCTCACATACACACAGGGATGCAGACAAAATGACACATGCTCTCCATCAGGCTCTCACAAACACACATAGTGTTTTTGTCCATCTGCTATCCTCCAATCCATCTCCTATCACAGCTCACTTACATTCACTCACATACAGGCACACATGCTAATTATCTTTGTCTCACACATGTTCACACCCTCTCTCTGGGTCTTATTTCTCTCGCTGACTCATGGTGTCCCCATGTTGCCAAAGCATGACATTTATAATGATTTAGAAAATATAAACAAAGCTCAGTCTACAGCGACACTAGAGGCCCCATGAGGCTATAATAATTACGTGCAAGTGATTTAAAAAAAAACAAGACTAGGTCAAATCCTAGTATATGTCTGTGGTCAAATCCTGATTTTATAACTGTGACATCACATTAAAGACAAAGACTGAGCTGTGATTTCAGCTGTATTTTGTTCTCGATATTCTTCTTCTTCTTTCTTTCTTTCTTTCTTTCTTTCTTTTCTCCGCTACAATTATTCATGCAGCAAAAACTACCAGAGAAAAAATCTGCAGATTGATTGCAAGTTCCACCCACTACTCAGCCACAAAAAATTAAACTAAATGCCTGATAGGTGGCGCTATAATAATGAAACATACGTTTGTTGCCATTTGTGATTTCTGAAACCTTCTGCATCTCTGCTCAAAGGACTGCTGCTGTAGGAAGGTTTCACTTTTCAACCAATTCAAATAATCAAACGTAAGCTCAAGATGAACTAGTCCGAGGCCGTTCATCTAATTATGAAACTTGGTCTGAATCGTCCACTGAAAACGCTGATGAAAAGTTATCTAAAGTATTTCACTTTGTCAATCGGTTCTGAAATTACAAACTTTTAAACCTGTGTTGTTAAGATCAATTTTACACAATCAAAATCGGCTAATGCTATTGTAACCAAACTCGGTGTACGCCTGCAGACCTTAGCTCCTAGCATTGTTATAGAGTCTTGGGATATTCTGCCTCTAGGGGGCGCTACAAATGCGAAAAGTTTGTATCTACGCATCGGCTGCATGGATTTGTACAAAATTCGGCCCAACACTTTCATTTTTTGCTCAGTGTTGGATACACAGTCACCAAATTATTTGATGATTCTCCTGAAACCAGTAGAATGATGTGTGATTTTTTTTTCCAGGACTTTCACACCAACATTTTGACCATTTTAAGTGAAAAAGACAAAAACACCCCAGTTTTGCACGTGAGGTCATGCCTGCCTTAACTTGTTTGAGCGCAGGTTTGTGTTTAATAATGCAAAAGTGCCTGTCCCCTTTGATTTTTGCTCATTTTATTGTGCTGCCGATTATATTTTAAAAGGATAAAAATTGCCATTTTTGCCCATCAGCATTCAACACAGTGACCCCAATAATTTTGAACAACCCAACTGTCACACTAACAGAGCTGCTGAAGTCCTCTGCAGAGACGAGAGAACCTCCCGGAAGGACGGCCAGGAACACTCCATCAATCATCTGCCTTTATGTTAGAGAGGTTATGCGGATGCCACCTCGAGTAAAGCTCACTTGGAGTTTTTCCAGATGGAATTCAAAGGACTCTGAGAGAATGAGGAAAAAGATTCTCTGGTGGGATGAGACAACATTTTAACTACTACTTTTACTTTGAATTGCAAACACTATGTCTGGTCAACACCAGACAGTGCTGTGAAGCATGATGATGGCAGCATCATTGCTATGGGTTGGGGTTCTCAGCAGCAGGGACAGGGGGGATGGTTTTACAGACTTAAACCCCATAAAACATCTGTGGAGAGACCTGAAGATGGCAGCTCACAGATGCTTCCCATCCAGTCTGACTCTGCCAGGAAGAATGTGATAAACTGCTCAAAGTCCAGTTGTTCAAAACTCCTGGAGACTAAGCCAAGAAGACTTGAAGCTGTAATTACTGCCAGAGGGGCCTCTATGAAGCACTGAATTAAGGGTCTGAGTACTTTTGTTAATGGGAGATTTTAGTCTTTCATTTTTAATAAATTTGACAAAAAAAACATAAATTTTAACTCTCGCATTATGGATTATTAAATGTAGATTGAACTGTAAAAATTTTTATCTATTTGAAATAAATGTGCATCACAATAAAGTGTGCAAAAAGTGAAGAGGTCAGAATACCGCAACTGTAGCAACCGTACATGCCTCGTGTCAGCCAAAGTCCATTTGTCAAGGTAGTTAAGCCTCACTTTTGCTAGATGTCACAAACCAATGACATGAACACCCTAACTAAGTCCGAACTATGGGAATCCTATAACAGTGTTGCCCATTGTTTCCAAAGGAAAGGAGCTGAAGCCTGCTCAAAAAGTTGCTAGATGTCACTAGGATATGTCATGAGGTATTTTTTTGTGACATAACATAACATGGCATATTAATAAAGAGAATGACTGACTCTTACTAGCTATTATTATTATATTTTAATTTATTATAATCTTCTAGACAGTGTATCTATAAAAAAATTAAAACATTAAGAATAAAAAGAGAAAGAAGGACGATAATGGGGATGGGTGATTGGTTGTTAGATTCACACATTCACGGCTCATTCATGTTTCTGTCAGGGCAACGATTGGTCAACTGAACATGCTGCTGCTCTCCTCCACCAACTCTTAGTCCAGAGAGCCACAGCCACATGAGAGCACAGCAGAGTAATACTGTCAACTCTCTTCAAGAGAGAAGAGCAAAAAGTCCTTGGATTTGTTTCTGGCGCTCTTTGGAAGAAAAAAGTTACTAAAGGTTTGTTAAAAATCATCAAATCTAGTTAAAAAATTGGCTAAATTTCAACATCGTCATCAATTCTTGATTTCTCTCAGATGACATGGATGGAGCATTTACAACTATCATGTTAGCGTGCTTATTTTTAGCATTTATGAAGTTGACATGTACACAGTTCGACACATAAGAACGATAACTGTAGTTAAAAGGGTATGTTACTGTGACTTGGTGATGATAAGCATGATATTAGCATTTTAGAATGCTATTATTCTGGTAGCGTTAAACTCAAAGTAGAGCTAAGGCTGACATGAATTCAGTAACTAGTTTTAGAGCTATCCAGTTATCAACAGTTGGATCAGGTGGAAAACATTTAAAGAAGATTTTAAAGGTCCAATATAGTCTAAAGGTAGATGTCCATATCTATATAAAGCAGGTCTAGCTTCTATATTAATACTGTGAAAGTATCAAAGCCTCAGTCCACAGAGAAATGCACACAGCCTGTATTCAGAAACTGAGGCTTAAAACCAGCTGTCAGGACTTCTGTAACTTTGTGATGTCACAACAAAGCAGTCACCACCCTCAACCATGTCAATGGAGACCCACTATCTTAACAATAAAGCTAAACAAGACAAAACACAACTTAACATACTGCTGTACAATACAACCTCAGTATCTTAATATCTCATCATAATATCTTAAACAAAATATGGTATACACACATAATAATAATAATAATAATAATAATAATAATAACAATAATAATTATAATAATAATAATAATAATGATAATAACATACCATTCTTCTCTACTGAGTTATTGAGTCATAAGTATTTATTTTGAGTGGATAATGAATGTGTGCAACAAATCTAATGGTAATACATCCAGTTGTGCTGTTGAGATATTTCACCCCAGACCAAAGTGTCTAGGGTGACAGATGGATGGAAAGGCATCACCCCCCATGCTGTTACTGCAGCTGAAATTAAATACAGCTATATACAGAGAAAAAGATTTTGGAAGCAAACATGGAGGAACTTTCTCACACTCAACACACACACACACACACACACACACACACACACACACAAACTCTGTTCTTCCCTCCCACATGCAGTTAATTCCAAGCACACACACACACATTCTTGTGAGAGAGGGTAGCAGAGATTGCAGGCTCATCACTCTTGCTGTCTCCTCCGGCATGGTGCCATGTGACCGCCACTGGTGGCAGACAAAAGCCCCTCTCTTCACACAGTAGTGTAAGTAAATCAGCCCTCTGTGGCTGCGGGGGATAGAGGGAGGAAAGTACTGGAGGACGAGGAGAGGGAGGGAGAGAAAAACAGCGCAGAGAGCAAAAAAGAGAGAACGTGAGCAGGAGATACGAGAGGGGGAAAGAGACAGCAAATAAACTGACAGAGAGCAAGTGAGCACGGAAGAATGGAGAGGGGAGGATAATTAAAAGCAAAAAAAAAAAAAAAAAAAAAAAATTGAGCGATGGCCCAGGGGTCACCCATGGAGAAAATAGACTGACAACACAGCAATTACATCAATTTTCATATTGTGGCTCCATACTGAGCCTGTACATGAGAGAACACAACTCAAGTACACATTAGGGGAAACGATTTTAGGTTTTAGCCTCAGATTTTGTGCAAGGGCAGAATATTACAGCAAATGGCTTGGGATGCTGAGTGCTAGGGAAAAAAAAAAAAAAAAGCTCACAGATTGCAGTCTCATACAAATGGTTATTGCCTCTAATGGTTTGAAAACAGGGATTTTTAAGGAGAAGCATATGAGTGACAGATGGATTCAGTCTCTGCTGCTTTACTCTCAGTCTTGGGTTTCTCTTTAAGGAATACATAACTGTTTTTTTTCCTCATGAACGTATTGACTAAAACAACAATCGGGACTCAAGTGCTTTGAGTGCCTCAGTTGTGTTTCTGTGTGTGTGTGTGTGTGTATGTGTGTTTGCTTGTCTGTGCACACATGTGTGTTTGCATGCATAGCATTCAAAAACAATTACGGCCTTGTGCAGCTCAGACTGCATCAACAGGCAGGTGGGTGGAATATGAATTCACCTCATATGAGACCTCTTCCACTGTCAAGCTTCAAAGACTTTTGTTCATTGTCTCGCTTTGGATACAAGCTCCGACTTAAAAGTGAACTTTAATATTTCATATCCTCGAACTGTTCTCAAAATGGCAATGACAAAAAAAAAGTCGAGCAGAAAGACAAACAGAATTCATAAACTATCAGAAAAAAGGAGAGTGTCCAAAGACGCTCAGCATGATGCAAAAACTTGGAGGAATTTCATACATAAATACTCAACATTTCCTTTACGGGATGAGTCGAGATGAATTCATGTGGAGTGAGAACAACCTGATGATGGTATCAATAACAAAGCTTCTCTCTTCTCACATCGTGCTTTTATAATAATTTACAATATTTGCCTTTATTACATGATTTACACTCTACAAATTCCAATTATCATGTGATTGACTTGATGTTTAAAATTCAGATTTGCATAGGCCTGCCCCCTCACAGACAAGGAAGAAATGTTTGGTTGACAACTTGTTTTGAATGTAGGGATGAGATAGTAAGGGCACCCAGGATCCAGACATAGACATACTCTGCAGTGACTAATTAACAAAATGGCCAGAAAATCAAAGGAGTGAATAAACGAACTGCTCAACGCTCAATTTAATTAATTTATTTAAACAACAATAGCAGATTATAGAAATTGGACTTAAAAAAAATATGAAAAAGCTAATCAAAAATGGTGGCTAATCAAGTGGTGGAAGAACATAATAACAACGAGTCAAACGAGCCAAAAGGAGAAAATGATCCGTTTGTTTTTTATGTTACATGTCCTTCGCTCTGGGTTGAAGTTGGTTTCTTGGCATTGGATCCAGGTTTTCACGGCTTCTTCCTCGATCATGCTGTGAACCGTAAATGCAGTGCTGTCGATTCCGAGGTTCAGGTGCTGGGTGGTTGCAGAGGAGAGGCTGTTTTTTTCTGACTGTCTGACTTATGTGAATTAAACGTAAAGTAGTAAAACTTTGACTGTTGAGAACACGTAGCGTGAGCGTGAGTTTTTCTTTCTTCTTAAAGTTGTAATTCTCAAGATTTCAGCCCTGGTTGATTTGTATGGGCTAAAATGAGACTCTCCTCCTGTATTACACGAGCCCATAGGTCGTTTGTTCAGCAGGTTATTATGACCTATAGTTACGTTTTGTTGCTAGGCGACATCTAGAGATTGTAGTAATTATGAGAGGAGCAAAGGGAAAAGTGCGGTGACGTAGTATGAAGAGAGACAAAGCCCACGTCAGGAGGAGGTTGTGGTGGATGGATGAATACGTCACAGGAGATTGGTGTTTGATTCCCATGTGAAACTAGCTGTTTATATTGTAACCACGACAACCAGGATCATCTAATGTTAAAGTAGTACTTATCTTAACCCAAATCACGATCCTCTCCTAAACCTAACCAAGCCATGACCATTATTATAGTAACCATGGCAACAAAGGTAGGTACACCGCTCTTGGCACAGTCCGCGTGTTCATTACTGTAACCATGACAACCAAGGTCCGGTACTATTGATGCTGTGGGGGGCGCTACTTCAGAAGACACTCCTATAGGTCGTATCAGAGGGGGTGAAAAAAACGACCTGTCTGGTTGTTCAGGTTGGAGGAGTTGTTGGCTCAAATAAGGGTTAAAATAAAAATATCTAGAGCTTAAGCAGCTGTGGCTCAGGAGGTAGAGCGGGTGGTCCACTGACCAGAATCAGGTTGTGGTCCTCCAGTTTGCGTTCGAGAAGTCCCCTTCTCCTCTGATGGCTGTGGAAAGTGCTGTATGAATATGTGTGTGAATGTGGCTTTTGGGTATAAAGCAAGTTGGTAAGACTTGAAGTCCACTGCGGTCCATTTACCATGTTCCTAAATGATTATATCATAAATAATTACAAATCAACAGTTGTAAACCTGAAAAAAAAAATCTGCATCTCCATCGTTCTAACATTACTCACAGGTGGAGCGCGGTCACGGACCTATTACTTACCGGCGCAGCTTTTCTAGCTTTGGTCACGTGATGCTACTCAGCCAATCACTGCGACTCAAGTCAGTGAGTGAGATACACACAAGGGCGAGAGACAGGATAAGTAAGTGGGGAAAATGGGATATAAGAGGCCAAGAGAGAGCAAAGTTAAAGCTGTTAGATTGTTTACACATGTTGAGACAGTTTACTGTAAAAATGACTGAGACTGATGAGATGCGAACTGGAGATCGCTGACCAACAAAATGGATGAACTCAAAAACTGGCGAGCAGTCAACGTGAGTATCAGGAGTGCAGTGTGTTCTGTTTCACAGAGACGAAGCTGACAGGAAACACAACTGAGCTATAGCCGGCTTCACGCTAGTCTAAGCGGACAGGGAACAACAAAGGGCTTTTTCCACTTACTGCTTTTAATGTGAAGCAGTGGTAGTACCAAATCATGCCTTTGCTTTTGCATTAACTTAATACAGCTCTAAAATAGTGTATATTTTTCTGTGAATCCCTTTGTGTGTGTGTGTAGGTGTGTGTCTGTGTGTGTAGGTGTGTGTGTGTGTGTGTGAAATTTGAATCCAGCACAAGGCTGCTGCATAAAAAAAAAAAAATCAATTGTAAACAGTACACAACATTTTATGACTTTAAAGTACCGAAGTTTCAAAAGGTTTCAAAAGTGGATTTAAAGATTGTCTTCCACCACCACTCGCCTCCTTTGCTGCTTTGCTGAGAGGGAGAATTTTAAAATTACAGAGTTCATAATCAATTTATTAAGTCTATCTTCTGTTTTCTGACAAGCTGTTATATAGTAAGTAGTAGAAAATCATTCACACATCTCAGGCTTCACGAAAACATTTCCAAACCTGCTTCGGTCTTTAATAAGCACTGTGTTTTAAGACATGCTTCTGCATGACGGCACTCATCAGAGACAAACTTCACAGATTTTTCTATCACATCAACTAATGGATCGGTTGAAGACTCACACTCAATTTAGATTTGTTTATTTGGGGACAGCTCTAAAATGAACAGATGTACTGCTGTATCAAGATAGTATCAATGAAAAAGAGATATTCAAAAAGGTAGGAAACCTTATGTTCCACCTTTGTATACATTTTGAGCATAAACCTTCATGGAGATTTGTCCTAATTTCACCAGATTATACCTGGAACGATACCACCTGGTGGAAGAACAGCAGACACATCAACACATCCTCTAACTGCACATTGCACAGGGATAAAGGAGGGAAAAGGGAGGTGAAGTGATGTGCGTCTTTGTCTACTCTCTTTTTAAAGACATATTGCAAGCCAAATGAATCTCAGCGAATCAGCCGTGCTTTGCTGGCCGGAACGCCGTGCACACCGCACGACACCATGTAACACAGTCTAACGGGTGATGGTTTCGTTTGAGGTGGTGGTGGTGGTGGTGGTGGTGGTGGGGGGGTTGGTGGTGCTGGGAGGGGACGCAACATCTGTCAGCCCTAAGGCGCAATCTCCAAATGGCTGCGATGAGCGGAGAGGCAAGCGCCCCGGAGCCCGTGAGAAGACACAGCGACAGAGGGGGAGAGACGGGCCGAGAGACACAAATACAGGCGGACAGAGAGATGGAGGGAGATGGAGACAGGTTGACAGAGTGTGAGACACGGAGACAGAAGAGGGAGCTGTAAAGAAGATAGGATGGGTAAATCTAGGTGAGCTGTGGGATTCCATCAATATTCTTTTACGTGCCTTTACGGGACATTGCCCCGCTCTCTCAGCATGCGAGTGAAAGCTATACAATCCAATGTGCCTGACACTGCCAGGAAGTGAACTCCCCTCCAAAAGCATCAACTCATGCTAACGGAAAGTCTTCTAAATAAAAGCATCCGCTAATTGGCATATGTTGTTATGTTATTTATTAATAATCACTATGAAGAATTCATTATTTCAGCAGCTGAAGACAGAACAAGATGTCTGAACTGGGAATGCTGCTGGTTAATTATCTAAACTGATCTTGTTTGTCTTGTCTCTGTTCATTCATACGTAATGAATCTGTAGCTCTGTGTTTTCGCGCACAGCTTGTATGCCTTCCAACTTATGTGCCGCCATAAGGAGCGGCCGAGATTGAAACCCAATTACACTGAAAGGCAGAAACTGACGTGTTACTGTTTGTCAGGTCTGACAGGGGTCTGGGTGAGCTTAAATGTCAGGCAGCATTCAATTAGTCCAAGCTTAAATGTCTCAGATCAAGAGGTAGGAGTTTCGTTTAATAAGACGGATCAAACAGTTGAAAGCACCTGGTCGATGCGGTGGACGAGACCGCGGAGGGGGGGAGAAGAGAAGTAATATTTATGAATCTGTGCGTCAACTCGTTTTGCTTTCATGTCCTGCACTTAGAGCCACATACCTCAATGGAGTTTGATAGCTGGCGTTCGTCATGAATATTCATGGGAAGAAGGAGCGAGAGCGATTTGATTTTCCGTGTGCTGTCAATGCGGCCAGTTTGCTAAGCTAACACGGTTCCACATGAACACACAGAGGCCCGTCTTGTACGCGATGGGTACAGTTAACTCATTAGTAATCCTGCCAGTCTCTCCCTTATGTCTGTTAGCATTAGCTTTGTAATTGTTAACCGTTTTATTTAGCGGCAGCTGACAGTGAATGACAGTGGCGTGGCTAATGTTATTTACAGGTGTCTTTGAGTGGCATAAACAAACAGACATGTCACACAAGCATTGACACCAGATGCGAGGCATACTATGTCAAAGAGCCTATTAAGAGGTAGAAATGAAAATACTTTTCTCTTTCTCACGCGACAGTGGAATTAAAACCAGATACTGGACTTTACACTTGACTCCATTTATTCTGTCTGAAGCTTCAGGCGTTCACCCTTGTTGCTGTGTCACGTGCTTGTGTCCTCTTAGCTTAAACTTTCCTTGAGATGACACTAGGACTTTATTTTAGTCCACCTGTGGCATTTGGAATCGATTGGACATTGGACAGTTCATAAAGACACACACACACACACACACACCTGCGTATAGAAGGTTCCACATTTCACACCACAGGCACATAAACCAAGGAACTCTCTGTAGACCTTTGTGATAAAATATTTTGAGGCGAGACATAGATCGGGGGGGGGGGGGGGGGGGGGACCGAGAACCCATGGGTCACTCTAAAAGATAGAGACACACAGAGGAACCATCCTCATCTCAGCAGCAGGGACAGGGAGGCCGGTCAGAACTGAGGGAAGGATGAACGCAGCCAAATGCAGAGAGGTGCTTGAAGGAAACCCTGCTCTAGAGTGCACGTAGTCTGAGACTGTGGCGACAGTTCACAATCCGACACTACACTTATCCAAAGCGGCATACAGCCAAAACAATCCCGGAGTGGCTGCGGGACAAGTCTCTGACTGTCCTTGATCGGCCCAGCCAAAGCTCACACTTAAATCCCATAGAACATCTGCGGAGAGACCTGAAGATGGCAGCTCCCAGATGCTTCCCAACCAATCTGACCGACTTTAAGAGGATGTGCCAGGACAGAATGTGATAAACTGCTCAAATCCAGGTGTTCAAAGCTTGTATAGAAACTTACTCAAAAAGGCTGAAGCTGTAATTGCTGCCAATATTGATTTTCAGTAAACATTTCTAAAAAACGTGTGTTCACTTTGCCATAATGGATTATTGAGTGTAGGCTGTTTTTTTTCTCAATTAAAAATCAAATCTACAACACAATAAAGTGTGGAAAAAAAAAGTGAAAGGGTCTGAATACTTTTTGAAGTAGATGAATTTTCCTCTAGATTTTCTAAATGAATCCAATTCTGATGATGAAAACAATTATTTTTGTGATGCTCAGATCAAAAACAAATTCACTATTTTAGAGTAAATTGTAGAAAATGCAGTTTTGGCCGCTGCGTGTCACATGATGAACATGGAATTTGCGACGCTCCAAGTGGCCACTATTTGATACATCTAATTTCAGGAATGTTCCAGAGCCACGGCTGCATAGTGAAGACGACTTTAAGCAAGCTAATAAAAGGTTCAGTTGTCGCTTCTGTTCAATAACAAAAAAAAATCCACCACCATGGAAGCCATGTGTTTATTGCTATCACTGCTTTCTATTACAGTGAGTAAAAGAAAATAAAAATGACGGTTGCATTGCTATAGTTTCCTATCTAGCTGTTAATGTGGGGAATACTTAAAGGTCAATATGGCCCAATCAGGTAATAATACATATGTCAAGTGTTGCCATGGTCACTGAGCAATAAATCAGACCCTGTGCTGTAGGTACTTTATGGCAGGACCGCTGTTAAATTTCTTGCATCTTTCCACTGACATTGAACACAACTGTGCTGCTTCTCAAATTCACTTTGAACACACGGTAAGAACGTCTCATTATAGTTCCATCTTTGTTGCAAACAGAAAAGAAGAGTAATTCACACAGCACATCATACGTCTTTTTATTGTGTCTGAACCCAACATGCAGTTGTTAAAGGTTTGTTTTTTTTTTTTCCACTTACCCCTTGTAGTATTCAGCTATGCAGAAAGAGTTTTGGAGACATCCAACTTTGTTACAAGGTCTGTGGATAATCTCAGCCCTGCCTTTAAATGTGATTTTTCAGTGTTTCGAGCATCTCGAAACACATAGCTAGACACCACGAGGGGCCAGTGACAATTATTATTTGCTTTCTCTCTTTCTTTCTGAACTGATCCTTTCAGTTTTCTCTGGGCTCTTGCCTTGTGACATTTTTAGCTAAGGGACTGGGACTGACAACAGGAGATGTTTAGACGCAGCACGTTCACCACTGACATTTATCAACCTCTTGTGAATATTTTACACACCCCTGACAGGACCTATTCCCCTTTGACTGCCTTTTTGCCCTCAATTATGAGGCTCAGTTCCTACAGTATGTCTTATGGACAATTTATATTGTTGTATTGTATTGTATTTAACCAGCCAAGTTGTTAAAAGCAAAATTCTTATTTACAATTTCAGCCCGGCAAAAGGCAAAGCCTTTTGAAGGAAGAAGGTTGGCGCTAAAAAAGAATATCAAAACCTTGAAACCTTCAACCTGAAGCTATCACTTGCTTTCCCTCAGCCTCTGCTGATACTGATGTGAAATAATCCACAGTTGCTCGGAGGAGCATTTATACAAAATAACCCAGACAGTCCTATCAGTCCTTTCACAGTACATAAACTGTGCGCACAAATAATTAATAAACTAGATGTGGCTGTGCAAAGTGATCTATACTTTACTTCCTTTCACTTTCTGACTCTCTGACTTTCGCTGGTTCTTTGAAAAACATCTGCACCTTGATAAACGTGCGAGTCAAGAGAGGAATGTGAGCATTTAAGATATTCATACTGGCTACAAAAAGTCAAAGGACTGCTGCTTGGTAAAAAAAAAAAAAAAAAAAAAAAAAAAAAAAGAAAGTGAAATATACTCAGCACAGTTCTCAGATGTACAGTAGCTCAAAAGCTGACAAATACGAAGAAAGTGCTTCTCACATCACCGAATAAATGCGAGCTAGTCCTGACCCCCTCGGTGTGCCTGCTTAGCTGCACTCTGTCATGTAGAATTGATTTCAGTTACAAGATAGCGGCTGGCTCCCGGGTTCCGGCCTGCTCTGTCAATCCCAGTTCAAAACTGTAACCTGAGGTAGATATGGCTTTGTTTACAAGTTGTTTGTTTTTTTTTTGTTTGTTTGTTTGTTTTTTTTGCATGGAAATAAAAACAAACAGGAATTGGGTGAAACCAGTTTATTAACTTGTATTAAATCATTCACACCCAAGTTGCTGTCACTGTAAAGCTAGAAAATTGACTTGGCTCAAAGAGAATAAATCACAAGCTCTTTTCTTTGTTCCCTTTTTTTCTTTAACGCTTTTCCAATATGAACACGCTTAAAGTCTGGCAGTAATAAAAAAAAACTATTTATTGCAGGGTATTGCAGAAAATTAGGCATAGATTTATAGAGAGGAATCACAGTCCAATTACTGGGTGACTGTGTGAAATGGAAAATATGAAACTAATTTCATTAATATTCTATCTCAGAGTATTTACGGTACTGCAGCAGCGAAATTAACTCAAGAATTCCTTACACATATCTTAAATGTCCTCCAGCCGGCATATATACGCTTCATTAACCTTTGTCATTTTCAACCTTTTTGGCCTCATAATTTACAGTCGCTCGTGCACGTACACGCATGCTCCCACACACACAGTCTACTGCTCCACAGACTATGTGGAATAATATGGATTCTTAACCTATCCACTTGCCTGACGCTGATACAAGAGAAGTTTTATGGCAACATAAGTTCCCGAGCATACCGACCAGACTGTTCAAGTGCTTTCAAGACGAGTATTTCCCTTTTTTTTTTTTTTGTCTTGTCACAAATTGCTGTGACGTCTTTCATTCTGTGCATTAGTCTGTGCTTCCTCCCTGTCCTCATTCTGCAGGTACCGTCTGCTATTTGGTGCTAGGCAGGGAGCTAACACTAGATCCAAAACAAAGTAGATCCAAAATTTTTTCTCTGACGGCAAACCCCTTAAATGTAATCCCACCATTCACCAGACACACATCAGCCATTATGAAGTCGTTTTCTATTCCAGCTGTGTTACAGTTTCCAGGAATTGAGAAAAATTTTAAATTTGGATTTGTAGTTGAGACCGTGTTTGAGTGTATGGAGAATGCGGTATTATATACCTGCTTTTTGTGACTGATGAACTTAGTGTTAGTGCCTCTGCCCGCCATGGCTGCTGTTACCCAAGCAGCTGGTGACAAATGACTCGGTAGCGTGAGACCGGAAACACTTTACCGTATGGCGAGAAGGATACTGACTGTGAGAGCAGTGTGTATTCTCATTCACACTGCTGTCTGATGACATAATGGGCACACAGAGATTGTCTCTAAACCAAATGTAAGCCCCTGTGTGTGCAACGCAGGGACAGCACTGCCTCTGCACTTACATTATGACGACAGAGGCATCACAAAGACTCCAGCGCAGCTTCCAGTGGCCTGTAATTGACAAGAAAAGCTGCACTTTCAAAACTGGAACATCAGAACCAGCAAATCAGTCAGCATCTATGAAATGAAAAGCTGTGTGCTTTTTGTTTAGCTCTGGATAAATACTAAATAACTAAATACCATTTTAAGTTGAGTAACTGTGCCGATGCAGAAATCACACATTTATCTCAGAGGGCATCATAAGTGTACAGCATATATATATATATATATATATATATACTGTATATATACTACATATAAACTATAAATATAAATAAAAGAGATAGACTTCAAGACCTCAATGACAGTATTAGAGGAGGGATCCCTCTTTCTGGCCACACTGTAGACTACACTGCCTACCTCAGCTGTGCATGATGGTCATGGCAAACTCATGTGCCCATGTTACCGGGTTAGAGCAGCCACACTGTGTGAGCCTTTGTGAGACACGAGGCTTCAGTGCTGCGTCATCTAGAGTTTTGGCTTGGAGCCTATTTTTCACGGTTCTCAGCAAAAATAGACAGTGGAAAGATCTTTTGATATACTGATGTCATATTGATATGTGATACTAGCAACACTGCATAACATAACTGACACCTATGATTATAGTTTCAATGTCTAATGTCTGCCACTTGCCACTGTCGTGTTGTATATAGTTGGCAGTACAGAATAACACATATATATATATATATATATATATATGTGTGTGTGTGTGTGTGTGTGTGTGTTTGAAATTTCCATAAGTGTAGTATAGAATAGAATAGAATAGAAAAGAATAGTAAAAAGGACAGGTGGATAGAAAAGGATAGAAATACAGTGTGTACCTAGATAAACCTGTGCATTGTTAATGTAACACTACTATAATTAATTAAATCAAATTTTAGTTTCCTTTAGATACCTGATATTTTCTGTAGATAATGTGTCCGCAGGCAGTTTCTTTCAGACAGCAACCTTACCATTAAGGTAGGGCAGCCTGTACTTATAGCCTGAAGGGAAAACCCACGGTAGGAAAAGAAAGTCTGCTACATACTCACCACATCACTTACAGCCGCTTGATAAACTCATTGCTTTGAGCGCACTGTAATTACTGAAGGCAACTGAGATGAGTGTAACGCCTTTGGCCCCTTTGACACGGCCCATTCAAGGTGGGAATGCTGCACCTTTTTTATTGTAAGGCACAGACACAGAAAGGGTTTGGGGGGGGGGGCGACTGTAGTTCCGTGTTCAAGCCAATGGCGTATAGTGGGACAGACGCCAACACACTCTTGCGGTACAATGCGTCAGTGATTCCAGAACGCCGGCGCTCGATCTAAAAATCACACACGGGGGCGGCAATATGTTTCTTTGGTTTAGTGTAAACAGGCAATGGCAGGATTTTTTTTCTCTCTGTGTAAAAGGGCTATTTTCTTTTCTTTTTTTTTATCAACTCCTATCATCTAATCTTGACCATGGTGTGTAGACAGTACAATGTTCATAGGGAATTTAGTAGGCTAAGAGAATCAACCAGAAACAATAAGCGTTAGGGGAACAAAAACAGGATATTGCAAAGTGAGGGGAACATGTCCTGAGTGGAAATTACACCCCTGAATGAGAGCTGAGCAGGCATTCTGTCTGTGAGCTGACCACTGAATGTCTATATGTTGTAACTCAAGTCAATATTAACAAGGGTTACATGAGGGGGAATGTATTTGCCAGTGCCAGTATTAGTTATAGATTTATTGACTCATCAGCACAAACACACAAACTCACACACACACACACACACACACACACACACAAATTCTATCTATCTATCTATCTATCTATCTATCTATCTATCTATCTATCTATCTATCTATCTATCTATCTATCTATCTATCTATCTATCTATCTATCCATTCATCCATCTACACGCACCCACTAATGTTCCTCTCCAAACTCTCTGCTGCTGTACACTCTCCTAATGATGACAGCGCTTGTGTCTTGAGATCCACTGATTCAATTATATTTGCATTTGATATTATCTGGGGGTTTCTTTGTGATTTTTTTCTGGGGACCATGCCAGGATTTGGCAAAAGAAAATTGTTGGACCTCTAAGAAAAGAAAGAAGCTCATGGGAAATTATTGCTATCAAGACCTGACTGAGCATAAGACCGAGGCAAACAATCTGAATGATGAGGCACACAGGAAGAGGAAAGAAGCGCACACACATTTGCTGTTACACGTATACTGATTATATCATCAAGCCTAACACATACAAATCATTATTTGAGATATGACAACATCAGTTGAAAAGTGACTGTGGAGCTTTTAACGCACAAATCTGCAGCCACAGCTCTAACAATACGCTTTATATTGCAGATATGGTAATCAGTCTCTACTGACTCATCTCTGACACTCACACACAGTGCAGACAAACGGGGAAGAATTCAGCACAAAGTAAAATAGTCACACACTTTTGCACTTTTGGCTGGACAAGGCCGGCTCTTTAATAGTGTAACGCCTGTTACTCTTAGCTATAAACACTATAAATCAGTGTACAGTTGCATGGTGGGTAGAGCAGTAGGACAACAGAACACCGACGGCCGACACACGTCGCATCGCTGCCCTACATCTGATCATTATACGTAGTGTCTCTGCACTGTGGTGGTAATCACTCCTCTGAATAAACCTGAGGAAAAATAAGGTAATGTACAGAATAAATCTTAACAAAAATAAATCTCATCTTACAAGAGCGAATGTCCCTGACTGGGTGACTGTGTGACTGACTGACTTCCTGACTGATCATATTTCCACCACTGGTCAGCCAAATGCCACGTCACTGGACGGTGTATGGGCAGAGGTTGTCTGGCTGCTCTGAAGCTGCAGGGAAGCAGACTAGCACTTCCAGTTCACTGAGATTCACCTCCATTAAGGCAATTACATGTATCATTATAGTAGACAGACAATAACTATAAACATAAGTCAGAGAGAGCAGGAGAGAGGGAGGGAGAGAGAGAAAGCTTAGCTAACCGTTAAACTAAAGAAACTAGTAGATCTGATTAGCATGTAAACAGAAACTTCAGCAACTGGAAATGAGACATTACGCTTACCGGAGCACAGCAATAAAAGCCCTGTCACCAAATAAAGGGTCTCTGTCCACTGAAACACTACAAGGCCTTTAATTTGAAACAATTACAGGAGGTGTTGACTTTGTATTAACACAGAATGCAGCAACTAACACGACGGACGAGAGCGACTCAACACAAGGCTTCCTACTTAATGACCAGTTGTATATCAAAAAGAGCGAGATACAAAGAAAGACTTGCCTCTGATAGAGACCTGTTTCCTTCTGCAGTTGAGGTTGAGTTGAGGTCACTTTTTGAGGAAAAAGAAATAATCGGAAAAAAAAACTGTTGTGGATCCCAGACAGAGGCTGTGCTCCGTGTGAGAGACAAGGAAGATAGTCTGTCTGTTCTACCTTTCTCTGTGAGTGATCATTTTATAAGTAAATACAGATGAAGTCACAGCTCAGTCCTTGCCTTTAACTGACGTGTTCGGTCATTAAGTCTGACGGCGTTGCGGTTATAAAATCAGGATTTTAGCAGCCGCTTGGAAATAGTGTGAAGGTTAACATGTAGTCTTGATGGGCAACGTTTCACTCACTATTATCAAACCTGTCTTCAACAGCGGGAGAAAAATGTGTCAATGAGAACAGCTTAATTGTGAATTAAGCTGTATTAGAATACTGTAGGCCTATATGTGAGCACAGAGAGGAGGAGAGGATAGGACGTTTTGTTTTACAGTAGCTGCATCAACTACGTCTGTAATTTCGCACATTGACCATACACAGTCCAGACCTAGCCTTGTTTATTATTAAAGAAAGTATTATTTTTTTTCATTTTAAAAGTTGTTTTGTGCTTTTCTGTTAAGTGTTGAAAACCTCTTAGTCGAG
Source organism: Seriola dumerili (assembly GCF_002260705.1). NCBI lineage: Eukaryota > Metazoa > Chordata > Actinopteri > Carangiformes > Carangidae > Seriola > Seriola dumerili. The sequence goes on along the minus strand of NW_019174305.1, from coordinate 4,530,143 downwards.
CTCTGCTCATGTTGTCCCTAATGCCTCATTCTTTTGCTTCCATCAGATCATGCTGTTAACTGATCCGGAGGTGGAGAGCAGTCTACTGATCAGCTCTGATGAAGGAGCAACCTACCAGAAGTACCGGCTGAACTTCTACATCCTCAGCTTGCTCTTCCACCCGGAGCAGGAGGACTGGATTCTGGCCTACAGCCACGACCAAAAGGTTAGAGAACGGGCAGGGCAAGTTAAGCAGCCGGTTGTTCAAGGTATCAAAAGGGGGCTGAGTGTTAAGTCAGATAAGCAACAACAATCTGGAGATGCAGTGCCTCAGAGCAAGCCGGATAAATGTGAGATCCTGTTACACAAGAGTTTGGCTCAAAGCACACAGTCATAGTTCATGAAGTTCGTTTGGGAGGGAGGTGGATAAGCATAGATTGTATAATGCAGGTATTTCCAAATTCAGCCTAGTCTATTTTCATCAGGTAAATGAAAAAAGGACAAAAAGTTTTGATTTTAAAGAGTCAAAATCTGGACTTTCTATAACAAAATTATTATATCAGTTAAAAATTATGATTTTTAAGGCAAAGATGAGTGAAAATTATGCAATAGTAAGTCAGTATTTTGACTTTGAAAATCATAATTAGTGTGACCAGAAGAGGTGTCACTAACTCTCTTAGCAGCATTCTGACTCACTGTCTTATAATTGTTGTTTATGCTCATAATTCTGACTTTCATTTGATCATTTTGCCTTAAAACGTCATAATGTTTTACTTAGTATTTCATAATTCTGACTTTATATCTCGATGTTTCATATTTTGAGAAATGATTTCATAAAACTGTTATTTTTGTAAAAATGTCCTACAAAACGTGCCTGCAACAACTCTGCACTTTCATTTCCACCCGAATCAGTTTCTTCTGTAATTCTTCTCGTATAATAGAGATGTGAAGAGGTAAAACTGTCAAAAACTATGCAAAAATTAGAGGCATCGTCTCATTCAGAGTAACTGTCAGACAAAATTCAACAGATTTTTTTGGTGTATTTACGTCGTTTCCCCGTATGTCGGGTGCTCACTCGCTCACCTTCACACATGCACTCTCCTCCTCACCCACTTGACCGACCCACCCACTCGCTCACTCGTGCCCTAACTCACACAACATCTCCACCTCCAAACTGCCTCTCTTTCAGTTTCCTCGTCTCCTTTTTGGCAGTGCTGCTGCATTTGTTGATTGAGAAAAACCTTTGGAGGTTGTGAAGCCTGCGCCGACGCCACATCGCACTCCCCCTCCGCAGCTCTCTTGCCCCCCCCACCACCACCACCACCCCTTCACCTCCCGCCTCCTGCTCTCGCCTCTTCACGGTCACTTGCTTGGCTACATACTAACTTGCTGTGGGAGGATAATTAGTCAAAGTGATTTCCCGCAACCCCGCCTTCTCGACCCCACCCATCTCACCCCCCTGTAGCTTGCATCTGCTCAGCACAGCTTAGCATGGAAGTCATGGAAATCTCATCACCCCCTGTTTGACATGAGAATATACATGCAGTAGCCACAGTGAAGACTGTATACAGTATGCATATAGCCATTACTGAGCGATGAAATGAGGCGAACATCTTGGAGGAAAATATATATACTTCACTGAATGTCACGACTGCATTAAAATCACACCTCACTGTTTTTTACTTTCATCCTCAAACCCAAAGTCTTTAGCTGATTTGTGTTAATGGGTAATCAAATTAAAAGTGGCAGTGACCCTTGTCTATAGGCCCTTGACTTATGGTTGAAGGGTCGTTTGTGATGTTAAATCACAGTGAAATATAAGAAAATAACACAGGAAATGAAAAACTGATGAAATAAAGGAGAATTATTGATTTGACAACAGTGATAATGTGTGTGGGCTGTGTTCTCATGGATGCCGTTCAAATGCACGCCTGCATTTCGCCCTTCAGGAAAGAATAAATAAATACAATTAGAAACAAAATTAATAGAAACAAACAGAGTCACATTTTTGTTATCCGCGAATAAATGATTGTCTACACATTATGCATGGCTACTCATGCTTAAAATGAAAAAAAAAAAAAAAAAGTCCAGAGCAAAACACTGAAATAAGTTTTATGCCTCATTAAATTCCAGCTGTAAGCTTCAGAGTAAACGGATTTGCCTTTGTGCTTTGTCAGATGCAGGTGTGTTTGGAAACAACAGGGCTCCAGTGAGTATATATCACTCTGTCAAAGTTGTTTATTTACAGAGAAGGAGGAAATAATAAAAAAAAAAAACAGCACACTTGTTTTTATTTGATTTGAAGCAGCACTTCAAGGTTTGGACCACTTAAATTATAAAATACCATTCTCATTTCACATAGCGCCTGTGGTACGCTATCTCCACATGCGGATAGTTTTACTTTTATTCACTAAAATGTAAAGGATATCTGCGTCTGAGATTTTTGCTTCCATTCTAATACAAATGTAAATTTGTTTGTGGTTCTCATAGCTTTCGAAAATTACATTTCCAGGGAGAAACATCGTCCATTTGGTGCTAAACAGATGTCTTAAGTTTCTAAGAGCCTTTTCACTGAAAACAGGTGCCTGCTGCATCTGGACACAAGGATGATGAAAAAAACAAACAATGACGATGGCCTAAAAACCTGAGTAGAGCGGAGGGGAACTGCAGGGTCATGGTTGGTCATTCTCTGTGCGTTAGTCACCACCGGCAACCCTCTTCATATTACACATAATCCTGTGATCCATTGTTGAAATACAGCTTTAAAAAACTTTAGCATCTTTTCACACTGATCCCCAGATGTCAACATTTTCCATGGGGACTATTTATCCAAAAGAAATTAAGTCCAATGAAGACTGGGAAACTTTGCTGTTGAATGTTTTGAATATAATTTAACCACAAATGAAACTCCATTCACCTCAGGTAGAAATCTCAGACACTTGGCGTAATTAATTAATTTAGGGACCAGTGAAATCTCAATGAAACAATCATGGGAGCAAATTAAATCACTTCTTTATGGATAATTAGTTCCATTACAGAGAGATTTCACATGCTTTCTCTGCCCCTTTTGTGCACTGTGGTAAAATCTCAGCAATTCAGTGATTTACTGAATAGTGAACAATGGCTGTATTGAGACCCCCCGCCACGCTTTGCCTCCTCTCCTCATCTCTCCCTCCCATCCACAGGCTTGTTACAGCAAAGCACATTTCTGTAGTTCAGGAAACCCTGCACCCCTGCACATGGTTCTTTACAGTTCCATTCATTGTGTATGTCTGTGTGTGAGTGTGTGTGTGTGTGTGTGTGTGGTAAAAATCTCTGTAAGGTTTGTGCAGTTATGGATAGTTGCGTGGGAGGACCTACAATGCTTGTATCCCTAAATGTCCTTAAGCCATGTTATCCCCCTGCAGTGTTTCAATCTTATGTAAATTCTAATCTAATTTAGTTGCTTCAAATAAAGAACTTGTGAGTACAGTATGTGTGTGCGTGCGTGCGTGTGTGTGTGCATGCGTGTGTGCATGAGACACTGAGAGAGCTGATCTCCCACTCCTCGTTACACTGCTGCTGTTAAGAGGATGACTGAGGTACTGAGCAAATCAATGTGTGAAAACAAACCAATATCAAACAGCATTTAACAGTCGGACGACATGTGTAGCACAAAACGGTAAATTTGATCGGCTGTTAAAGATGGTATGTGAATGAATTCTCTCTGATTCCTGCTTGTCTTGCCACAGCTCTACAGCTCAGTGGAGTTTGGGAGGAGGTGGCAGCTGGTGCATGAAAGAGTGGCTCCTAATCGTTTCTACTGGTAAGTACAGACTCTTGAACATGGTCAAAGAAACTGTGAGCAATAATGTAACCATGGAGATACAGTATAGGTCAACATGTAATTGCACTTTTTCTACATGCATTGCATTTACATATCATTTTCTATAAATTCAACTCCAACCCTGTATTGAGTGCATGTATAGTTATAAACATGGTTAAACCCCAGCATATTTTAATCACATTAAATAATGCAGTTGCTTGTTGTTTTGGTCCCAGGAATGTTTTATAGTTTTTTTTTAGCAAGTTGGAGAGAAAAACAAAACAACAAAAAAAACAAACACAACTTTCAATTAAGCTAACCTGAGCTAATGTTCTATAGAAAAATGTACAAGTTAAGCTCACATTTAGTAAGATGTGACATTAGTGTTATACATACAGAACAATATTTTTCAAAATGAATCACGACAATACAAATGGCATTATGTTTACTGATAACGAGGGCTGCAACATTTAATCGAAATATAATCAAAACCGCAACATGGCAAAGTGCAATATATAAATTGCAGGAGCTGCAATTTTTTCGATGAAGTTAAAATGTGTCACATTGTTGTGCATCATCAGCAACATACGGGTTGTGATGCTACAAATCATATTCTCCAGATGTAAAGGAACATGTTTGTTTGGTACAAAATCATATCATCATCATTTATATATTTTTTTAGTGAAAAAGAAATGCAAAAACTACCATTCCAACTGAAATCGCATTATCTGCAAGTATCTACGTACTTATAACAGCTATACAGCTGCCCGTTAATGGTAATATGGACAGTATGGCCCTGTTCAGGCCTGGTATTAACTCTGATATTATTTCTCAGGTGATCCAATCACAATCACACATGCTCAGCTCTAAGTTCAGGTGTGAACGCACCCAAGATGCATTGAAGAGGCATTTAAGATCCAATCACTCAGACCACATTCAGAGCTGGTCTGGACCACAGGTGGCCACATGCTTTAAGCAGCGTGAATGCAGATGAGACTTGACCACACTGAAGGACCAACTACTCTACTGACATCCTCTGCCACAGTCTGATTAGTCCCAACACAGTTCATAATGAACCCAAAATATTTTACTATTTCAAATGACTAAAACCATATTTCTCTGTAGAGCTGTGTGCAGCGCAATGATTCCTTCAAATCTTCCTTGTCTCACTCTCACTTTCTCACTCACTCTCTTTCGCACACACACACACACACACACACAAACACATTGAAACGGACCTGTGTGTCGGACAGCCTAAAAACAACAATGCATACCTGTTTATTTGCATATAAAGCGGAGGAAGTGAGATCCAATCACAGGTGGTCCCTGGAGACGCATGTGGAGATGCATTTTAATGTCAGGCTTGAACATGTTTGCGGTTAGCGGTGCAAGCTAACGTTAGATTTACGGACTGATGGCACAAGCTGCTTCACTGGTCCAAATACTACTGGTCCCGTGTTGAACAATTACAAGATGAGTTACACTGGGAAACTACAAAAACAGTTTGATAACCAGCGGCTGAGCTAGCTGCTAACGCAAAAGTGTGAATGTGAAAAACAACATGATGCGAGAAGCAGATTTTTAGCTTGAGAGAACTCACCGCTGTCTTGGTCTCTTTGAAAAACAAACTGTGATTTCAAAACAGATTCGTCATTCAGCCGTGATTATTTTGGGTTTCCAGGTGTAGTCAGTTTTTAGATGTATACGATTCACCCATAGTGATAAAAAGTCTGAGCATGTAGCCCTGGCCACATAAAGCTCAAACAAAATGTGCAAAAATTCTTAAAATGTAAAATTTTCTCCACCTGTAGTCATTGCTGTGTATCATGCAGTTGAACACACACACTGTTGGTCTGTTGCTAAAAACAAACAACCAAAAATAATAATTGCGTGACAACCATCAGTAGAACTATGGTTGAACTCCAAACCAAACGCAGAGCAGTCTTGACACTGTAAATGTCCTGGACAGAAGACATCATTGTCTCTTAACAAAGTGAGGAGCTGATGAGCCAGCAAGATTTTTTAAGATTTTCATTATTCATGCGTCTGACATGCCTGATCTTCCTCTGCGGCAGACAGTTAGGTGACATTATGTGACTGACAGTGTTCAGCTGTGGAAGGATGCTTCAAAATCATTTTCGGGTGCAGTCCAACTATTGTTTTCCTCACAAGGCGTAAAACAATCTAATGTTTCCTCTCAGCAAGGCCTTTAAACTCAAAATGTGTCATCCTGCTCCCATCCTGACTTTGTTGAATAAAGCCCATATTCACACGGCAGCCATTTTCCTCTGAGGGTGGGAAGTTCAAACGCCGTCACGGAAAGGATGATGTCGAACTGCTCCAGGTTGCAAGTCATATAAACATAAAGAATCTGACAAATTGTTTCTATTTGACGCCTTCAGATTGATGAGCAACAGAAAAGACAATGGATGATGAAAATCCGAAGGAACATCGAGCCATATTTCAAGATAAAGCAAAATATATGATAACCCATTAGCTACCATTAGACAACAGCTAATGTTAGCTTAAAATCCCTTCTCAGCTAACATAACAGTCAAGTTTTTCGACAATCTTGCCATTCCCACAAAGGATTTATTTGTAGACATTAAAGTGCTCAAGGCTTCCCACCATCAGCGTGACGTCAGAGGAAAATGGCTGCCGTGTGAATATGGTGTATTGTTTCCAAGACGAAGACTCACATTATTATATTTAGCCTCACTGTTACCTGGTCTTCTATGTTTTCCTCAGCTAAATGGTCGCACCACCACCACCACCACTACCGCCACCACCAGCACAAGGTGCTGTCCAGCTCAGTGGTATCTGCCCTCTAAACAGTAACTAACTCGCAACGAAAAGCTTTCACCCCAACAAACTACGGAGGAACTGTCAGGGTAGTAACAAGCCGGGCAGCCCGGAGTGAAGGGAGCCTGGAGGGCTGATGCTGCGGGAGCTGTCAGAGTTCTATTTTAGGACACACACACGGTGCGGCAGGTGTGGTGGTAGCCTTGATAATGAGGCTGCAGAGGGAGCTTACGCCTGCTGTTCATGTAGCCACCAAACATGTGAGGAAGATGAAGAGAGTAAGCGTATTTGCAATTTGGTCAACCTGAGCAGCGCTCGGGCCGAACGGCGCAGGTCGGTCGTGCAAGACGCAAGTTTGGAACAAACAACTCTAAACTTCGTTCAGCTCTAATCAGTGTGTGAGCTTAAGTTGGAGCAGCCACTGGACATCACAAATCTCTCCAAAAACATCTGGAGCTGCCTGTACGTGAAATTCTGCAAGGCAACAACTCCAGCTCATGCCGAAGTGCTATTCTTTTTCCACCTGTTCTGAGTTTCCTCAGAGAGCACACAGCTGTCCAAACCAGTGCCATGCACAGAGACACTACTGTAGGCCACTGACTTTAAAGCTGAGCCTCCCAAGTTTAAACAAACCATACTGCTCCACTAACTCAGACTTGTCTGCCTCACACTGTTCTTGTGTACCTGAATGGATTATTCAGAAAAAAAAAAATGGAAATGTGGTTTCTATAAGTAGGCCATCTTATTCACAGCTGTGTTTCATCTGGGAAATCACCAATACTACCAATAAGTATAATGATTAGAAGCTCTGGTGGTCTGTGTCTCTCACTGTGTCTGCTTCTCATTCCCCTCACACAGACCCCCTTTATTTCTCTTCCCATTTATGAGTGTGCTACCTATCGACACATTCTCTCTGTCTCTCTCCACCTCCCCGTTCTCTCCCCCTGCATGTGTGTGCTGCCTTTGCTTCTCCTCTGATCCCCCAGTCTTTTTAATACATATTTAATGCAGTAATGATTATATGCTATTCCATCTGCGGGCATCCCTACAGTAGCGGGGAAATCGATGGCTTTTCCTCCCCTAATGATGTCAGGAAATGTCCTCCTCCATCTTTCTGGGGGGGGGGGCCTTCTGGGGGCTCTGAACATTTAGGTCACACAGTAAACCTGAGGTCTTTTTTCCTCACACTTTAAATGAAGACACAGACATGCTAATGTCCTGGAGCCAATTCCCGCTGATGTTTACCACAACTGTCATAGCTCTTGACTTACCCTCTGTGTAGTTATGAGTTTGTCTGACTTTGCAGCATGCAGTCGTTCAGGTCAGACGGCAGTGACAGTAGGTAGCATCTGCCCAGAGGCAAGAGACCAGTGGTGATGTTCCTGAAACACATTTGTCTGCCTTTCAGGTCGAAAATGGGTTTGGACAAAGAGCCGGGCTTAATTCACCTGGAAACCAGCATCTCTGAAGGACGTGAGTAATTGAATTCCGAGTTCAGCGCTCCATTTTCTGGTGTCTTTGTACTGTATCGTGAGCATTGTGCTAAAGTAGAGAGGAACTGGAAGTTGTGTGGACAGGTAATGCAGAGGGACAGCGGAAATGGCCCAGTCTGGGGACACACAATGGCAATGGAGAGAAAAGTAATGCATATATTAGAGTGCTTTTAAAAAGCAGGTGATTTGGCTCAGTGACACTCACGTAGGTGAATGACAATGAACACTGCGATATTGTGGGATGATATATAGAATTTGACTTGATTGACTTACTGAGTCTGATGTCAGAATCATTTTTTTTCCCCCATAATTTCTTCATTATCGATATTATTCTGTCCAAGCCATTCAATACTTACATTTCCAAGTATTTGTCTTGACCATTCATGTATTGGCAATCCATGTAATTGCCAATACATTGCAAATATCAATAATAATTGATGATTATCATGTGTTGTAAATTGATAAACCTTTAAAATAATGTTTTAAAGGGGAACTTAGTTTGTAGTCATGGGGTGTGCGACTCGACCTGTATAATGTGCTCTGGTGATGTCATCAGAGGCTGATGATGTTATTAATCACGATTTGGGTTTTAAAACTACGGAATTATAACGGAAAGCCTGCATCACAACCCAAAGCCATGGAGTTTGAAAGACATGGGTATTAACTGACCAGGGAGAGCTCAAACAAAAGATTCTATCTATTCTTCGTCTCCCGTGAGTCTCCTAACTTTATGGAATTGCAACACAAAATGTGATTTCATGTAATATTTAATACTTAATAAATACTGTATCCTTTCTATTTCATTTATTTTTCAAACTAGTATCTGTATCCGTGCCATCAGACGTCAGCCCGCTCCCTTTGAGGTCAACACGAGAGAAAAGAGAAAACAATCATACAAACACACGGCAAACATCAGTTGTGTCAGATGTTACAGTCACGTAGCCAGAAACTATCGTATTTATCATGAGCGCGTGGAGGAAGCCAACACATATTTGGCAGAGGCTAACATGTGGGGACAGCTCTTTCCCAGCGCTGCAATTGAAGGCAAAGAAAGCAATTGGCCTCTCTGGTCATCTGTCTTCCCCTCCACCCGGCTCCTCCCTCACTGGGACCCACTTTATTGACACGAGTAATGTAGGAAGCCAAAAGAGGCCACTTGGCTTTGGGTGAAAGCTGCCTTTCTTCATTGGCTAATACCATTGCTGAGGCCATGGCTTGACATGTGTGCATGTATGTGTCTTTTATGTGTGTGTGTGTGTGTGTGTGTGTGTGTGTGTGTGGGAGCAGAGGCACTGTATGTCACCTGCAAGCTGCAGAACTGCACAGATGCCAACAAGGGCAAACCATTCCCCGGCTACATTGACCCCAATTCTCTGGTGGTGCAAGATGAGTATGTGTTTGTCCAGGTGGGTAATTGCCCGGTTTGCTCAGTGAAAAAAACATCAGAAAAGTGTATGAGTGTAAGGATTTTTTTTGTTGGAAATTTTTCAAGGTCATTCTTAGAGAGTTGCTATTATGTGTCCCTGTGCTGTGAAAAATACTTTATCTGGTTTTTTTTTCTATATGTGTCTCCCAAATGTTTTTTTTACTCACTGGCTTCATCACCTCAAGGTGTCAACTGCGGGAAGACCAATCTACTATGTGTCTGCTAAAAGAGACGTCTTTACCCCCATGAAGCTGCCCAAGTACACCCTGCCCAAGGTAACAAATACACCTCCAGGTTAACACATACTCACGAGAGTTTGATAATGAATTGATCTTTGATAGGAATCCGTATCTTAGCATCCAAGAATTAGCATCCAAGAAAATTTCAAATTTAATTGGTGGAGCCGCAGTTCATGTTCTGCATTCAGAGGCGCATAACAATCCGCTTCCAGCCCTGTTCGCTATGTGGGCTAAAGTTGCGATGAAGCACCAGTGCATCGCTGGCTCTGTGTGACACTCTTTGTTATTTATGAGCAAATCAAGGCCAAAAGTAACTCTCACAGTGTTACCAGAATTGTTATTCCATGCTTCTCTGTGTGTGCGTGGCCTTGCTCGTCACGTCCCTATTGACAATTAAACATGTTTTATTCAATCAAGCCCTAGGCTCCCCGGTTGCTGTCGGCTCACTGCAAGGTGTTACTGGCACAGTCAGAGGCAGATGAAGCACACAACCAAACAGCATGGCCTCAGCTGCATAATCTCTGCCCAGTATGCCAGGCATAGTGTTAATGATTGCTGTTTCCTCTTAGTTAAATATGTGAATAAAGAAGATGTAGCAGTTCTGATTAGTGAATATGATTAAGCCCAGCAGGAGTGTAAGAACAGCATGTAATATACACGTTTTTATTCTTTATTGGCACATAAGGAATCATGTTTTTGATGGATGAAAGCTTTCACAAATGTTAATAATATATTATGTTTCATTTTATAATATTTTTCTTGCTTTTTTATTATTGCTGCAAATTATTTCATTTTAAGAGGATGCAACAAATCACTTTATCTTCTGACACCACATTCCTTTTCCATTGTTCAACTTGTCCAATTTATCTCAGTAAATCAAGAAAAGTTCCTCGTTGTGACGTGATAAGTCGGTTTCCTGCGTTAACAAGAAAATGATGCATGTCGTTGTCAGTGCCCAGTGTGAGGACATTGCGAGGACGTACATCACTTCCACCGTGACAAAAAATACTACTACTTAGTTTCTCATTATAATGAGTGACTTTTTATGCTACAACAAATCTTTTCATGTTATAACAATAACAATAATAATAATAATAATTTATCTTCTCATGGATCAACAAAATAAAACACAGGAGAAGAGAAAAATATGGACCTCTAAAGAGACATCACACAATAAAATGAACAACAAAATATCGTGTTAAAACACTTCTCATTATAATATATACCACAGCACAGAAGTAAGGTGCAAACAAATAGCCATACAAAGCCTGCACTTCAAAACAAAAACAGAATGTAAGGGAATAATAGATAGAAACACTGTGGTAACCTGACATGCTGATGTACCTTTACTTCTCTGCCAGGACCTGCATGTGATCAGTACGGATGAAAACCGTGTGGTGGCAGCCGTGCAGGAGTGGAACCAGAATGAAACCTACAACCTGTATGTGTCAGACACATTGGGGGTCTACTACACCCTGGCCCTGGAGAATGTGGTCAGCAGCATGGGCCCCGAGGGCAACGTCATGGTCGATCTCTATGAGGTAAAACAAACATCGATCTTCTAGCAAATAAGATGATATAAAATCTGTGCTTCAAGTAGCAATCTATGACGCTGGACTGGAAGTAGACCGACTCATTTTAATTTTTGGATTGGTATGCTGCACAGGAGGCCTATTTTCACAGCATCAAATAAAGGGCTGCTTGATGAGTGCCCAGCCCACACGTTTATTATAAACACTGATCAATATCTTACAGCTAGGAGGCAGAGATGATGAAATGTACTTCTTTTGTCATTTTGGAAATGAACCCTGCTGCTGTAGGCCTACAGTCTTCAGAGCACATTGTGTGAATACGAAGCAGCTTCAAAGTGCTGACATCAACAAAAGCAAGAGGGGATTGTGCCAGGGATATAGATTTTTGTGAGGCTGAGATTATTTCTTTCTTCGATGAATAACTGCAGATATTACTTCACAAATAGCATATAATCCAAAATGAAGAAAAAAAAAAGAAGTGTGTTAAGGGCTGATGCTGAAGCTCTGGAACTTGTGTACACTGTGCAATGATTTTTAAAGACACATCAGCAACAAATGTAGAATAAACTATATCGCTGAATCAAATAACGAAGCCGTTGATGATGCTGCTCATGTCTTGCTGTGGCCTCAGTGATAGAAAAACGAATCTACTGTCTTGATTGGGGTCACCACCCAAAACGTAGGATATGCTAAATCGCTCCTCCAAGGGAGATTGAAGTATCTGTCGATCACTAAAGTGAAGTTTCTTTACCTGATGCAACTGTCACTGACTCAATTCAGTATCCCTCAACGATTCCTATGGGCCTCCAACAAGGACTCAGATTCATTCAAGATGCACATTGATTACGGATACATTGATTACACACATTACGAGTCCCCAGACAGCTGATTATTTCCCAGTCAGTGTTTATGGCTGTACATGATTTTGTAGGGAATACAGAAGAGGTAAGCATATGTGGCTGCACATGTGATTTGCTTTGCAGTGCAGTGCTTTTTTTTTTTTTTTTCTGAAACATGACTTGAAGATATGGAAATGCTTAATATACGTCACACAGTATGTAGCTTCTGCCACTAGAGGTCTCTCATGGACTCACTCAGGACTGCTGTGGAGAGATGCATGCAAGAACACTTAAATCACACATCAGATCTTGATGATCCAATTATTCAGGTTGGAAATCTTTACTGATGGACATTTTATAATTTGTTGAGAACAAAATGACGCAACAACGGTCAATGGAAACCAAAATCATCAACCCACTGAGGGCTGGATTCACAATCACTCCCAACATCAAAGTGGAAAATTGAAATCACAGGCTGATCCAAGTTGCGTCAATTTCATTACACACTCGGTAGTGTGTATGGCCCCTGCATGCCTGTATACACTCCTGACAACATCTGGACATGCTCCTGATGAGTCGGTGGATGGTGTCCTGGAGGATCTCCTCCCAGACCTGGATCAGGACTTCAGTGAGCTCCTGGACAGTCTGTGGCGGTACTTGGCGCCGTCCGATGCGCCAATACATAACGTCCCATAGGTGCTCAACTGGATTTAGGTCAGGGGAACGTGAGGGCCAGTCAATGGCATCAATGCCTTTGTCACCCAGGAAGTGCCTACTAACTCTGGCCACATCAGCACAGGTCCCACTAGAGGACGTGGGGCCCTCATGCCACCCTCATGGAGTCTGTTTCTGACAGTGTGGTCAGAAAAATGCACACCAGGAGCTTGCTGGAGGTCATGTTGTAGAGCTCTGGCAGTGCTCCTCCTGTTCCTCCTCACACAAAGGAGCAGGTACTGGTCCTGATGCTGGGTTGATGCCCTTCTTCGGCCCTGTCCAGCTCTCCTCCTGTAACGGCCGGTCTCCTGGTATCTCCTCCATGCTCTTGAGACTGTGCTGGGACACACAGCAAACCTTGCGACCTCATGTATGGATGTGCCATCCTGGAGGAACTGGACTACCTGTGCAACCTGACTGGGCTGCAGGTACCGCCTCATGCTACCAGTAGTGACACGGACACTAGCAAAACACAGAACTAGAGAAGAATCAATCAGGAAGGATCATGAGAGAGCAACTGTCTGTGGACACCACATGTAGAACCATTCCCTTTTAGGGGCTTGTCTTGCTTTTGCCTCTCCATTGCACCTGTTGTCACTTTCACTTGCACCAAAGCAGGTCAAACTGATTCACAATCACTTGTGCTTCCTAGATGGTCAGATTGATATCCCTGATGTTTAACTGACCTGGTGTTCTACTGTGATGATTAAGTGTTCCCTTCATTTTTTTGAGCAGTGTAGTTGAAAACAACCAAGGTGTAAAAAGTGTTTATGCTTAAAACTTAAAACTAGATAAAAGTTAAAAGTTCATTTTGAGCTTCTGTAGAGGATATGACGTCATTGACAGGCGACCAAATGACACGTACTGTTTTAACATGATTAAAATCACGTATTTATCTATGTTTGAGAATTGATGGAAACATTTGGGAGAATGTGAGAACACAACTCAAAAAATATATTACATAGTTCTAGTCATTTTTAGACACTTTACTGAGGAAAAGTTACATGTTATAACTTTAAGTCTGCATCTGTTTTAATGTGGAGCTGTGAGCTGTTGTTGTTTATTTTTTTTATTTCCCAGGTAGCGGGAATAAAGGGGATGTTCCTGGCCAACAAAAAGATGGATAACCAAGTGAAGACGCACATCACCTACAACAGAGGCAGAGACTGGAGGCTGCTGCAGGCCCCGAGCAAAGACCTAAGGGGCAACAGCATCCACTGTGTGCTGGTGAGTGTCTGCGTGTCTGCGAGCACGCTGCGTTCATACATGTTTTAATAAGTGTGCACTTCCATCAAAGAGGGGCCTTGACAGGAGCTGACTGATCCCAGCAGCAATGAGAGGCCCGAGCTCAAAAAGAGCAGCGCCCGTCAAAGCTGAGTGCTCTGAGGCTGCTGAGCTGAAAGGTCAGCCATTTTGATTCAGTCCAATAAGCTGACCTCCCATTTAAGAAACACAGAGAGAGAGAGTGGTGTCAGTTAGAAAAGCAGACGCTCCTTTTTTTTTTTCTTCTTTTTTTTTTTTAATCTGTCTTTGAAAGTCTCTGAAAAATCGGATGCTTCTCAGAGTCCAGCTGAGATGAGTCTTCACTTAAAGTTTGAAATTTGATATAAAGACTTTAACTGTGGATCTTTTTTTTTTTTTATCTACTGATGTGAGACTAAGATGGCAATGTAGATGTGACGGTTTGTGTCGCTGCTGCAGATTTTCGTACATCATTTGCAAGGCGCACTTGCACATATTCTCTTAACGTGACTTTATATACAAAAATGATCACCCTTTTTTGATAAACCAATTAGCGATTCTGTGGCATGCCTCGCCTTCTCCCCATATTACACAGTCATTTGTCAGGAAATGTCAGAGTTTTAATAAACCTCTAAACAGCCCGTCACAACATGGCCTGCACCACTGGCATTTTGCTGGGTCGTAATGAGAATTGTGTCGGTAAAGGTTAACCCAATCAGAATTAATGGTGGGACCAGCCAATGGGGAAATGGTGTTTGTGATAAAATTTATGACTTGGGAGGGTTGTGGATCCAAGTCGATGCCACAGCCGTTTTAGTCAGAAGTGTCTTTTGAAGGTTTTCAGTGATACTGTTGGCTTGGCTTGATAGTTTTGATAATTGAGTTTGTGATTTATTTTCTGCAGCCATACTGTTCATTACATCTCCATCTCCACGTGTCTGCGAATCCCTACACATCTGGAAACATCGCCAGCAGGGACTCGGCGCCGGGGATCATTGTCGCGTCAGGTGGGTGAGAGGGAAATCTCTGTGAGTGACATATTTCTCTTTTCTCTTTCTTCTTCATTCTTCTGGGGGTTTCTTTAAAAGCTTCTGTTCAAACCCCGGCTGATTCGTTTCATCTATTAAATAGTAATTAATTCTGTGTCATTCTTGACTGATAGAAGAAACTTCTGACAGGTGTGCTTTTTTTTTTTTTTACCTTATAAAGATATTAGATTAAAACAGAATTACATTTTTCGATTACTAAATGAGTTACATGTCAAACTCTATAAAAGAATGTTAAGTGAATGCATCCAGTTGAAATGATCAAGTGAATTCTGAATTTCTTTAATCATAAGATAACAAAGGAGACATGGAAAGACCCATCTGGCATTTTCCAAGTGGAGCTGTGTACTTTTTTTTTTTTGTTTGTAGTTTCTTTTTTCTATACATGGATGCGTTAGTTAGCGTTATGCTAATTCAAAGAGACAAAGACCATGAAAATCACTTAGACAGACAAAGAAGAAAATAAATCTGTCTCTTTTGTTTATCTATTCATCTCATTTCTGTGCAGTGATCTTTCCACTGCAGCGCTCAAACACTGCGTTCTCCTCTAAAGCTGCATTTGGCTGTTTGGCCGTTTTTTTACTCTTCTCCTCTTTTTTCAATTGTTTGTCCCCCGTTCAGCATCAGTATACAACTCCCAGGCATCAGTATACAACTCCCAGGCATCTGACAACACCTCACCTTTGAACCGAGGCAAATGACATAACATAACATAAACAGAAATCCAGAGTAACACAAAGTATATAATCCTTATGGTGTAATCCTCAGAGCATCACTGTTCCTGGGAACACAGGACAGACAGCAAAGACTTTCATTGACTCAGTGTGGAGAAAACAAAGAGATGGAGGAATATGAGATCAGCAAACCCCCAGGTGAATTCACACCTCAGTGATATTTACTCCCGCATGGACTGGCACTGTCAATAACACATCGGCACTTGCCCGAGGTGTCTGGAGAAGGCCAAGCTTATGCTAAAAGTTTGAGTGTCTGGACCTTTGTGGAGCCTCCTGAATTAAACAGGTTTCAGGGATGTGAGGACAGAGAAACAAACTGATTGTGTTTGATTTCTTCAAGTGACAAAATGATCAAAATAAACAGAGATTATTATTAATAATAATAATAATAACAATAATAATGATAAATGGCGAAATTCAGTTCTTTAACAGTCTTGGCCATTATTCCTGTCTCTAACCCAAACCCAACTTCATTGGTGAGATCTGGGGATATGGGGACATTGCAGATCCAGCAGCATAAGGACCATAAGGAGGCACATAACAGGCACATAATAGACATATTTACATAATATACTGTAAGTACTCAACTAAGGATCTTTAAAAATCCTTGGTTCAAATCTGAAGGCCAGTTTCCACACTTGTACTTTAATTGATTACTTCCCTACAACTCAGAAGCAAATATTGCACTTTTTATTCCACTACATGAATTTGATATCTGACTGGCTGATATCCCTGGCCTGGCATCATAGTTCATAGAGTCTATGAAGCAAAAGGCCAGTCTTCGTAGCTTCCCTCCATCACACTATCACATGGACTGGAAACAGAGACAGAGGATCCTTCTTCCAGTAACAGACCAGCTATCAGCACGTCAGAGAGATGTACAATCAGCTCAAACGGTCAGCTCCAGAGGACCAGGCAATGGACACAAGGCAAAATTGGAGTTAACTATCAAAATCTCCATTTTGTAACAATAAGACTTTATCTCTACATTGGTATGAAAAGGACTGTGATTATCACTAAAGTGTGAATCCAGGACT
Organism: Seriola dumerili; assembly: GCF_002260705.1. Classification (NCBI taxonomy): domain Eukaryota; kingdom Metazoa; phylum Chordata; class Actinopteri; order Carangiformes; family Carangidae; genus Seriola; species Seriola dumerili. The sequence continues at coordinate 4,513,255 of NW_019174305.1, read as the reverse complement.
CTCTGTCTCTCACACACACACACACACACACGCACACACACACACACACACACACACACACACACACTGGTGTTTCCCCTCTCTCAAGGCCCCTCTTTAGATAACAGAATCAGAAATCACAAGCCACTGTCCAATCCTGACTAGAAAACCAGCATTTTCACCTTTTCAAACAAATATCTCACATAATATATAATATATAACAATATAATATAATATATATAACTGTCCAACTATTCTGTTGTTTAACTAAAGCACAACCTGGAAAAACACGACCTGGGAGAACAAACTATGAATTTTCCTTTAAGAAAGAAAGAAAGCAAGTTGACACTAAATCTACTTTTTTTTGAGTTACTAAATGTGCACTTAATTAATTATATTACCAACTGTTTCTCTTCCCAGCCTGTGATGTTCATTGCAGCAGTAGTTCAGTCGAAAATCAAGTAATTCAGTGAAAGTGGGAGACTGCATGAGACTGCAGTCAGTGACACCGCTTTCAGCGTCTGTTGTGAAAAAGACAGTCATGAAATACCAGGCACTACGCAGCAGGTGCAGACGTTAAAATGAGAGTAACTACCGTTCTGTGAAGTTTTGGATGACAGCCAAGTACACTGTGTTCTCCTGTTACACAGAGAGAGAGAGAGAGTAAGAGGGCTGCTCGGTCTGGGCTTAAATGCATTTTTTTTTTTTTGAATATGTGAAGCGGCTGTGTTCAAGATAAACTGCGTTAAGTTGCTCGTGGTTGTAGAGCTGGTTGAAAGTTGTAAGTTTGTCAGGCGGTGACCGATGTATACACACACCATCACTGCAGCGAGGTGAGAACATCAAACACAGTCGGTCAACAAAATCTCCAACGTTCAGCTGCTGTTAGGTAACTATCTAAACGCTGGGATTGTTAAGCAAACTGTTTCCTGAGGAGGGTTTCAGACGAGGAGGGCAACCGCGCTTCGGAAACACTCGCGCTTCTCTCCAGCTTTGTGTTTAACCACCTGGCACCAATTACAGGCTAAATTAAAGCAAGTACAGCAGTCTGCGCAGCATTAGGAAAGCTTGTCTTAATATGGTCACAACTGCTGAAAGATGAATACAGTAATCTGGATTTATTGGTTAATTTAGGAGCATGGGCAAATGTCGCAATGCACTGTAGATCTTCAGGCGCACTGTAATTACCGCCCCAGTCTGCAGCTGCAGGGCTGGAGCCGCTGCCTTACCACCACTGCTGGGCTTGAAGGCTCTTTATAGAATTTGGGATTTATTTGCTCTCAACTAGAATTCATTTCCTGTGTCTGCATTATGCAGTTTCTTTCCCTCAACGTTGTCTTGTGTCTGTTCTATGAATCCCTGCTGAACCTCCAGGCTCAATTGGCTCAGAGCTGACCACCAGCAATGTCAGTGTGTATATCACCTCCGATGCAGGAAACACATGGAGACAGGTGAGTGATTTTTTTTTTTCTTTTAATTGTAATAATATCCAGATGTAAAAATTTTAATTCTCTGAAATATCTCCATTTCCCATGGCAGCAGTTGACTGACAGTGGTCAGCCGACTTTTCGGCGACACACTGTCAACTTCTGTGGAGCCCTTCTGACAGAAAAACATCAGACTTTATATGTTAAAAACATTCCAGCCATTCATTAGCTATACCACTTATCCTTTGATGGTTGTGGGGGTGCAGGTGTCAATCCCAGCTGACACTGGGCGAGAGGCGGGGCACGCCCTTAGGCAGGTCGCCAGTCTATCACAGGGCTGCCATAGAGGCCCTGTTCACACCTGCCATTAATATGTGTCCTCACATGCATCATCACTCGTGTTTGGATCTCACTTTCCTGCTCTAAACACCAAGCCTTGTCGCTTTAAGCGGCAGGAGGCAACAATCCACCATGTCAAATCTGCCGGAAATTAGAAGAAGAAGAAAATATCAAAACAATACAGACTGGGTCTATTCCTTGGCGTGTTCCACCCTTACAGAAAATCCACATGGATTTCACATGTGCAAAATCACATGTGGACACACGTGATCACATGAGACCACATGCACATGTTGCGCATGTGAAATTTATCATGTGAAAACATGTTAAATTCACATGTGAAATTTGTTGAACAAATGTGCTCGACACTGGAAACGTGGTTTTGGAACATTTTGGTGGTGTAATGTGTGAAGCTCATGTAAATTCCCATTTGAAATACAGTATATGGGATTACATGTAAAACCCATATCATTTCCCATGTGAAACCCATACATCAAGCAATGTGAAACCTTTGGGATTAAATGTACATAGTTTGTTGTTGTTTGTTTTCCACATGTACTCTGCATGGTACCAAATGTTGCAGCATGATCAAATGTAATAAACACATGAAAAATTCATGTGATTTTTCTTTAAGGGCAGGCAAACCAATTCAAATGATGCACTCATAATTCATCTCTATGGGCTTTTCAAATTTACTTTGAAACTTTATTTTAAGTGTACTCTTTCATGAGAAGCAAGAATGTGTCTGTTGTCACACTTAAATATGATGCCGTTTGCTTGCAAATTAGTTTGTGAACAGAGGCCGGTTGAGTAGGTGGCCCAGGACACAGTCATGTACACACTGCTAAAAGAATGTGGCCAGACCACCTCCCAAAGTCATTTGAGCAACCAGATCTCAATGCGCCTTAATGCAAAAAATAAATAAATAAATAAATAAAACATTCACAGATTCAAGATATTTTTTCCCCTTTTCCAACAAGCCCACACAGTTTTAATTTGTGATTTAATTTGTCTCCTCCTTTACAACACTGAACATTTGGGAGGACCCATCATTTTTAAGTTAAGAAGCTAACTAACTGGGCTAACATGTTTACACTTGGAAGCGTTTCAGCAGTTTAACTTTGATTTCTAGTATCAATTATGGTCTGTCGTTGGCTGAGATTGGCTTCCTGCAAATATACACACATGAACGCTGCGGGAGATATGTTGTATTATTGATTTTACAGACTCATCCCTGATGATTCATTTTTCCAGTGATGTCCCCAGTTGAATCTTAAACGAACTAAAATGGCCACACCACGAACTGACTGACCTGCAGTCCTGACTGTCCTCAGTATCATCCTCTGCTCATCACTCACTCTCCATGATTTTATCACAGCCTTTTAATCCGCACACACGAGCCACTGTTTTTTCAGTGTTGATGATCAAATGACATCTTAAGAGTAATTTGCTTCAGTGCCTGCATGCAGTGCAGGTGGGTGGCACCTACCTCACTTGATCCTGCCATTTACAATTTATGGTGTTTGTTTCTAATTAAACATGGCAATGAAAAAATAATTATTCAGAAGCTGATGTAGCAATCTAACTGTGATGTCTACTGTGTGTGGGTATTATTACTTCGTTTACTTGAATGAGATGGCGTGGGTGTGTGCAGACATGTGACAGACATGCACACGGGTAACAAGCCGTTGCAGAGTGAGCTGTTTTTTTTTTTTTTCTTTTTTCTTTTTTTTATCCCTGCAGATCTTCGATGAGGAATATGCAGTGCTCTATCTCGACCAAGGAGGCGCCTTAGTTGCAATAAGACACACTCCACTTCCTATCCGACACCTGTGGTGAGTCATTATGACAGAGATGCCATTTGTCACAGCATGACTAATTCCCTCGGAGGAAGCTTCGAGTCTTAAGTTAGTCAAACAAAGGCAAATTAGTTTTTTTTCAAACGGGGGGACAATATAATTCAAGTTGGAAAACCTGCCAGCAGTGGAAATTTTTGCTTTGCAGATTGTCATTCAATTTCACCTTTCTGTGTTTGAAGCCATAATGAGTCTAGCTTCCACAGATCAGTGTTCACTGAGCATTCAGCCCTGCGCTGAATATGACATAAGGTTGTTAGACAGCTCCCAGGGTCATTAGCTTGTGCACACAGTCAGGGGATTAGCGCTGGTCCCTTGTGCAATAGCTGTTTGTGTTCCCAGGTTGAGCTTTGATGAAGGACGGCAGTGGAACAAGTACAGCTTCACAAACATGCCTCTGTTCGTGGATGGGGTGCTGGGAGAGCCTGGGGAAGAGACTCTCATCATGACGTGAGTGCCAAACATTTGTCAACATGGAGATCTGTCAATCACACTGAAAAATCAAAGTAACAACACATAGCCTATGTATGTTTGTGTGTGTGAACCAGTTTGAGTTTTGGAATGAGGGCCACTTTGGGGAAAGTGAGGCGGTTTGGCAAGGCCTCACTTTCAAAGTGCTTTACAGAGGCATGGAAATACATTATAAAAAGGCAAGACTACATTAAAATAACTTTTAAAAACAAAAAAAACGAATTTGATACAAATAAAATTGCAAATATTTAAATACAAGATCAGGTAGGAAACATAGGACACCATTATAAAAGGGATTCTGTAGTGATAAATGATTTTGCAAAACAAGCAAATGTACAAGATTAAGAAGATGTTATGTATGCTGACAGTTTCAGCAGATCTCAGGTGTTCAGGAAGCTTGTTCCACGGGTGAAGAGCATATAGACTAAAAGCTTCCTCACCTTGCTTGGTTCTGATTCTGGGAACACTGAGTAAACCTGTCCCCAAATCGTACAAGTAGATCAGAGATGTATTTAGGCCCAAGACCATTTCCGTTGTGATGGTTAATTGAGTTATATGTAAGTTTTGCTATTGCTACACAGCCAACATTAGCATTAACAGATATTTACTTCCCAGTTTTGCCAAGAGCTTAGGCCATTTATGTGTTCAAAATACAAGATGTTAGAAAACGCCCTCTGAGCAGCGGTACTTCTTCAGAGGAGACTGGATGCTGCAGTGCCTCAGTATCGAAAATTGACGAGATGGGCCGACCAGGATGGGGCTAGCTGGTTAGCGTGCTAACTTCAGTAGATGAAAAGAAGTGATAGAAGTAGAAGCAAAACAAGAGAGCTGCTTCCCACCACTGGGAGCAGCTCTGGGTGAGTAAAGGAATGCAGTTTGATGGTGAATTTGCAACATTTCCTCTAGACTGGTAAGTAAGTAAGCTGTTAATGCTAACGTTGGCTGTGTAGCAGTAGCAAAATTTACAATTAGCTCCTTTATTTAACAGACTTTAAGGTCAGGGTAAGGGGCTGGAGAATGCATTATGTGACCTTAACCCGAGCCTCTGCTGCATGCATCTATATCTAAGCCTGCTGGATTCATCATTCCTGACTGCCTATTTTGGTTTTCATTAATAAAAAAGATTTCTCTCATGGTCTACCCAACATCAAAACTGGCTGTCTCCAGATTATGATCACAGGAGATCAATGCTTTGGCAGCCAGCGACAACGTTACTATCCATTTGAAGAACATGAAGGAAAATGATCAAAATGATCAAAAACAAGCCTGAGAAAACAGACATGAAACTTTAGTCAGAAAAAATTGAACAGGATTTAAAAGTGGGAAGAGCACTGAGTATGATTTTGGTCCTCAGAAACCAGATATATGAAGATTCCTTTTGTGATCTTTCCCATTTATCATAAGAATAGCCCAAAGCTGAAGTGCATAAGGATATGACGCAGCTCTACTGCTTGATTGCAGACGACTGGGGACCCTGGGGTGTGTTACCAAGGGGTTTCCACAGACATTACATCAGCATCTCATGACACTTGCCATAAATGACAGACTGACAGTCGGCTTTGTAGTCAGCTCAACAGGAGAGTGAAAGGGCACAGCTGGAGAGACAGAGAGGGGCACAGAGAATAGGAATATGCGCACGAATAGTCAACAAGAAGAAAAAGAGCTGCAGGGGAAAGGGGCAGTGTAAAGATGATGCTGGCAGGTTTGCACTGAGAATAAGTTCTGGAGCACACAGCCTCTCAGCTGACAGACACACCATTAGTTTTCATAAGACCATCATGCACTGTTTTCTTATCAATTTGTACTCATTTTTACAGTAAGTGCCTGTCATGGACGGGTGCCTCGAGAGCTAATTGACAGATTGATTGTGATAAATATGTTGTGGTATGAATGGTGAGGGAGGTCAGTGCAGAGAAACACACCCACTCAATTTAGCTGGAGATGGAATATTTATCTGGTTAGTCTCATAACCTTGGATCCTGTTTTGTTTTTTACCATTGCAAAAACATGGTTATTCATTCTGATTCCCCTTAATCTTTCAGAAGAAATAAGTTAATGTTTTTTTTCAATAACAGCAAGTCAGTTCAAGTGTAAAGACATTATATTTCAGGTTCTATCTTTAAAGGTTCTGTAGATGAGATTTTAAACAATAATATAGCAGCAAAGGAGTATTTTCTGTTTAAAGTTATAGTGGACCAGTGGCGTCCCGAGCAGAGAACGAGCATGTGAGCCCCTCCCTGTTAAACCGTCGGCCCTCCCTACGTTTATATATACACAGGCACCGCGGTCCAAGGCTGAATTTCTTTCCCAGCCCGACTGGCTTTTCTTTCGCTCATTGTGGACTATCTTAATGGTTCATAATGTTACATCTCTGTTTTCATTAGTCACCACCTACGGTAGCATGCTAACGTTGGCTGATTTGCTTTTACCAATATTATAAATGTGTTTGGCAGATGTTGCTATCGCGGGCTGTCTTACTGCCAGCATTACCGTAGCATATCACAGCAGTGCTAGCGTGGGGTATGGTTGTGACTACATTGTTTTTTTTTTGTTTTTTTGATGGCACACAGGGTATCTTTATTCAGTTGAGCGTCTTGAGGTGTGTGTGTGTGTAGCGGCCACTTTTGCTGAGTTTCGTAACACCTCGCTGATGGGGGGGGGGTTTGGTGGCCAAATGGAGGCCAGAGGCGTGGCTAGCGAAGTGTTTGTTTTGGTCTGAGATGCTGGTGGTCTAATGTGACATCTAGTGGCAGTGGCGAACGCTTTACGGAACCTTTTAAGGATGCTTCCAATCTCATGTAAAGATGTGGTAGGACGCTTGTTGCATGTCGTGCCCTAACCCTCTCTCTCCTGATGTTTCCTGTTTCCCTTCACCAACTCATGAGTAAAAGCAGAATGTCAAATAATATCTTGAAAAAAAAAGAAAGACCATGACCAGCAACATGTTAAGGTGCCAGTGTAATCAAGATGCTCAAACAGCAAATTATGGCACAGCTGGTCCTCTTGTGAGTATTCACAGCACCAGGTCCAGTGATAATGGGATAAACTTTTAAAAAACTGACAGTGTCCCTGTTTATCATAATGATGGGTAATGTCATCCAGTGCAACAGTGTGGCTCTCTGTTGTTTTTTTTTTTTATTTTTTAATCTTTTGTGGACAGAAATGGAACTCTGTGGCACAGAGGAATAAGATCTATCAGACTGTGGATGCATATAAAATACTTGGGGAGACTCAGTTCATTTTCTCTATGGTTTTTTGTGGGCTTTTGTGACTAAGAATAAGAATAAGAAAAATACTGCACATCACCAGCTTTATCCTTTTTACTCCATTTCACTGTGATCATTATCCGTAGCATGTTTTTGTGTGTGTAACAAGCAGCAGCGTGTGTGGCTATTTTCCAGGATATTTGGCCACGTCAGTCATCGCTCAGAGTGGCAGCTGGTGAAAATAGACTTCAGGTCCATCTTCAACAGGAGGTGTACAGAGGCGGATTATCAGACATGGCACCTCCACAACCAGGTATGCTCTACGCCAGCACAGAGAGACTGGACTTGTTTTATCACACTTGCTTTTCCCAGTTAGTAGAAATATATCTCTAAAGCTTAAATGTTGTGATCATTCTCTATAGTCTAAATTTCTCTTCTCTTGTTGAAGCCTAAAAGTCAGTGTGCTTTTGATAAATGCGTTTAAGATATTTTGAAATGATCCAACACTGCACCGTCACTGACAGGGTCAGTTATCAGGTCAGAGACTAGGGCAGCCTGGGCCTCCTACTGTAAAATGTGTCATTGTTAAACTTAACGTAAAATTGGTGAAAAAGAAATATCATCGTGCACCATGGACAGTTGCACTATGAGTCACTGAGCAAAGGCTCTTCCTTACATGTAGCAGCAGACCCTCACAAGGCTGGTGGTAATTTTATGTCTGTTTCAGTAAAATTTTGCAGGTTAAGTGCTGCTTTTGGTTTGAAACTGCACTTGAACTTAAATGTGTGGTTATATTTCCTGAATCTTTTTTTTAAATTAGCAAAAATATAATTAAGATAAAGTGAAAAAAGCCTTTTAATATACACATTTGTCCACAGGAAGGAAGATTCAAATAGAACAGCAGAAAGGAAATATAGTGCTCTAGGAAGCACACAGGGAGCGATTTCAGATGCACCCTATGTGTTTGATGTCAGCACTCGTAGCTCATGGATGCACTTCCATTCTGCTTCATAAACAGTTTCAACTTAATGAGCTGTAATTACAAAAATGAGATGTCAATTCCTCCATGGGAAATTAAATAAGCAAAAAGTCTGTGGAGCTCGTCCTCTCTGTAGCACTGCCTCTTAAAGTTTGGCTGATACAGAGGTTGGCTTGATCAAATGCCGGGCTTCCTCATCAGGAGCTAACCATCCCTTGCTTTTAGCCTGGCTGTGTACTGAGTGGGCTAAAGCGGGACATCTCTCAGCTCCCAGAGCATTTATGCAGATTCTATACCGATTCCTGCTGATGCTCTGAGTGAACCCTCCCAGCCCCACCCCCCCCACGCTGCATACATTAAACCTGCCCGAAAGCCCCTCAACCTGGCCGGGCCTGAAGGCGAGCCAAAGACTTAAAGTGTGCCATTATTCACGGCCCAGTCCTGTAATTGGTTTAGACGCCCATATGCTCATAGCAGTCTAATGATCAAAACATATAGCATGGAAGACGACAAGAGTCCAAGCCAATTACTGGGCTAACCTGCCTAAATGTAGAGGCAGTGTGGGTCCTAATCTGCTGCAAAAATAAACTGAACACGACCTCAGAACAGAAGACAGCACTTGTGTTTTAAGACCACTGGGAAAGTTAAGGACATTTTCAGGGGCTGGAAGTCTATTTGTGGATACAGCCTGAGTTTTTAAGCATCTCACTACTGACACCTAATGCACAGAGACAGAATGTTCTGATAATAAACAGAGCAGCAGTGTAGGCTGGAGGAAGCCGTGAAAAAGATTGGTGTTCATCCTTTTTGCACTCCAACTGATTTTATATTCACTTCCTACGCATAGATACACGGCTAAAAATGGAATGGGTGCTGGCAGCTTTTGCGACTGACGCCCCTTCTTAATCATTCATCTGAATATCACAAAAAAAAAAAAAATCTCCAAAAAAAAAAAAGTACTCGAGCAGCACATTCTCCAGTGTGACACTTGCAATGGAGGAACATTGTTGAGTTTAGCACACCACACAGCAAGAGCCTGTAAATAGTCGCTGAACAGGAACGCACAACAAGCTGAAGTAAGGCAAGGCAACAGTGCTTTTCACACACAGTGTGAAGCACACATGGCTGGTTGCATCGTGTAAATTATTTATGGTGGCAAGTGCTACAAAAGCAGCTTGTTTTTTGAAAACTGTCTCCGTGACTTTCCTCTCGGTTCTCTTTCAAAATGGGGCCCGCAGGGTGAGCCGTGCCTCATGGGAGTGAAAAGGATCTACCGGAAACTGAAGCCCACGTCCAGGTGCGTTATGGGAAAGACGTACTCTGTGTCAATGACGTCCGGCCCCTGTGAATGCACAGAGGCTGACTTTGAGTGGTAAGTATACTTTTATTTTTAACCATCCCATATTCATTCCCATTTTCTGTGGTTGTTCCACCAGAATTTTACGAAGCATAGTCATGGTTTACAGTTGTGATGAGTGCTAGAGTGTGAAAACACTTGTATAATGTTGTCTTCGGCTCTAAAAGGAGCTTTTTAAAATCTGAATCTGAAAACAAATCAGTGATGTCTGAGTTATCTTGACTTAAACTTAAAGCATAAAGCCTGTTACTAACTGGGGCATTGAGTTTGAAACATGTGGGTGTTGACAGGGTTGGGAAGGTCAAGTGGAAAGATGCACTTTAGCTGCACTATGGGAAATATGGGTTTTTGGATTTTGACCTAAACTTCAGGCAAATAGTTAAGATATCTCAACCTCTGTTAGTTCCATTTTGACTTGTGTATGTATCTTGTGAGCTCCCTAACTTTAACTTTAAAGTACAATTTTGAATTGTTAGAGTTTCCCTTTTGAATGATCCACCACGTGGAAGCAAGGCATCACAGTGTTGTGGATTTGAATTCCAAGATTGCTTGGGATGAGTTCATTTCAAGAAGAGGAGGGTAAATCGACTTATCGATGGTTAATGTGAATTTGAGCAAAGGTCCTAAAATGCCCAAATGCAGCTTACATCAATTTTACATTATGTATTAAGTCTGAGTCAGTGTGTCCTCCTCCACAGAACAAGAATCTCTTTTGTGCAGTGCATTGCAATCATCAAAGGGGGCATTATAGTGTAATGGCTGCCAATGGCACATTGCATGGCTCCCCTAATATTATTATTATTATTACTATTATTAATATTATTATTATCATTGTCATTATTATTATTATTATTATTATTTACTGTTGTGTCGTTGTCCCCCCTCCCCCGTCCCTGTCATCCACTATAGCCCGATCCTAAATTATTGCAAGTAACACAAATGAATTATTCTTAATATTAATATAATATTAATATACCAAAATAAATTTGAAATTAAATTTTAAAACCAGCTTTCAACTAACAGCAGCATTTAAGAAGTGTGCTTTAGTGACATGAGTGATGCCTGAATGCTGTCAGTGCAGTCATCTCGGTTTCTTCCTAACTGCTTTTTTATACTGTCGTGTTTTGCAGATTTAAAGTCATGATGCTGCTGAGATGTGGCAAAGGCACTGTGAATGTTTTTTTTTTTTTTGCATAAAAAAACTGTAACTTTAATGCTGTGGTTTTATTCGCTAAATTGCAAAAAACACAGTATGAAATGGTTTGCAAGAAAATCACATTGGAATCTTATAATCGTCATAATGTAATGGTTCCAGCAGCCTCTCACTAAAACGAAAATCAATCTTTCCTTGACTTCTTGAATTTTGAATCCCGATATTGTTGAAATGAAATGTAAACATCAACAGCATTTGCATTATTCAGATGCATTCATTCAGATGCCCACCTACAGGGCTGAACTGAGACGCAGATTGAGTCTTTTTCACCTATTCACTGTTTAATACTGAGTGTTAGAGAATCGGATCGCCACTGATTTAACAGATGGCTAAATTTGAGAAGTGCATTAATTATACAAATACACATATTCACATATTATATAGAGATTGTCCCTCCTACTACACCTCCTACAGACATATCTATGGTAAATTACACTACAATGAAAATATCATTGAGATAAATTATTTTTAGTTACAGTGATCTTATGAAATAAAAACAACCAGCAACAACAATTGTGCAGACTTATTCAAATTTGGGGAAAATAATTTGATTGTTTAATGCCCACTGTGGAGTTTTGATCTGCCATCATTTGGAGAACAGATCACAAAAATGGTATTTCTCATGTATTTGGCGACCAAGCCTCAGCCTTATCAATAGTAGAAATACATTTACCATATGTCCCAGGATTTAAGGGAACTGGGTTTAAGTGAGGGATTAAAAGATAAGAGATCAGCGGCATGGATAATATCCTCCAGATTATAATTGCAGAGCAGCTCTTGCAGATTCTCTTGGAGGCTGCTGTGGCTGCAAAATGGAAACCAGTCAGCTGCTCAAAAGTGTACCTGTGTGTGTGTGTGTGTGTGTGTGTGTGTGTGTGTGTGTGTGTGTGTATGTATTCATTACGAAATATTCAATTGATTTCGCCTGAATGTGTGTCACCCTTCACCGCTTAAAGGACAAAGTGTTCAGGAGAAAAATAATAATTCACAGCTTTTGTATCTGCTGCTGGTGAATGTTTATATCACAGCTCCAGCTACAGACAACGGTTTTCACATCCTCGCACCCTGCTTTCTTTGAATTATCAGCAGTATTAATGTTGCTTTTTTTTTTTTTTTTCTCTCTCTCGCTTTGGTCCCAAGTCTGCAGGTCTCTTGAGTGAGGCAGCTCTTGGAATAAGCACCATCAAAACAATAAATCACCACGCCTAATAGCTTTGATTAACAATCACAACACTTTTGCATCTGTGTGCATGTCGCACTAATTGGGGCAATTTGTCCCTTTCATTTTGGGGACATAGCGCTGCTCTGCCTTTTAATTTGTAGGACAAACAACTTGTGGGCTGTGTTTCAAAGCACCAAAAAGGCACAGAGCAGTTGCTGCAACTACTGTGATGTCAATACTAAAACGATTATGTTTACATGTCGTTTTCCACAATTATGTATCAGCATTCTAACGTCAAATATGTATAAAATACAGAGCAGGTGATCAGAATATTCTATTATCTTTTGTGTGATTTGTCTGTGAGTAACATCGGTTGTTTTCTAAATAATAAAAAATATCTCATTTTAGAATTTCCAAACAGAACCTCAGGAATATTTGCATCAGTCTTGTCTCAACGCTTCCTCTGTGGCTCTCAAATGGATAACAGTTTCTGTTTTTGTCCGCTTGAATCATTATAGTGATTATGGCTACGAGAGACGGACCGATGGCAAGTGCACCCCTGCCTTTTGGTTCCATCCATCATCGATGTCCAGGAGTTGCAGCATGGGGATGACTTTCCTTAACAGCACTGGGTAAACACAAAGGACAGCAGACTAGAGTCAGCACACAGTCTCAACAGTAACTCACAGGCATTGGGCAGAATGAATGGTGCGTTAGAGTCGAAAAGCTCAGGGCAGAGATGTAGTGCTATTCGTTTAAGTAAGTTATATAACCACTATTCCTACAGTGGCAAGTTGACATGCATTAGTCAACTATAACTGACACAATCAACTGTTAGACTGAATTTATGAGTAGTTTCATCCTCTTGAGAATATTACTCGGCAGTCGGCCAAACACCTAGCTAAGAAGTATGAGACAAAACCACAATAATTAGCAAGAAATATAGGTGAATGAATGCGAGTAGTTGTTGTTTTGAATGATTTCATTGACATACTTACAGAGCAAATGAAGCCACATTTAAAACATCCATTCTGAGGAAAAGTTGCAGTTCAGGCAGAAGTCAAGCTCATATAACAGGCTAGGCTATGAAAACATAGCGAAGCAAGCCTGTATTTCCAGCAGACACTGTGGATTCAGCACCAGCTGTCCAAGTTTAAAAGGCTGGCTTTGTAATGTTTCTTTGCAAATGCATCACAAACAAAGAAACCATCAGAAGAGTTTATGATGAATGAAAGGTTGTTTTTCTGCCATTTCATCTTCACTAATTAACGATAGATTGGTTGAAAAAATCATCTAATTCACTGTGCTGCTCAAAGCTACCAGCAACTGTGGAATGTTTTCTTCCATGTTACTCATTGCATGAACTGACGTTTTCAACTGGTGACCGTTCCATTTGTTTTTATTTGCTCTCTTACATGATATACAAATTAGTGACGATCGGATCTTCATGTGCTTTAAAAAATTGCGTATGAATTTCTAACAGATTACTACAACTACAAATATTCTATTTCTCCACTTGGAGAAAGAAAGGGGTGTCGGCAGCACTACAGCCTATAACTCACATTTGAACACACACTATGTAGCACACTATGTGCCACTAGGGGTCTCTCAATCAAAACAATAACAAAAGACAGTGTTTGGTGACACCATGAAGTAGCAAGTGATCATGGGAGTTGTTGTCTTCACCACCATTGCTGTTACTTTAGTCAACTTCTCTCAGTTTGGATTCCTTTGGTGTCAGGTGTTCAGACAGTTTTTACCAGCAGCAGAATTATCCGCAGAGCTTCTCCTCCCCGTAACCAGCGTACCAGGTAATTAAAACCGGTAGAAACACTGAATAAGGCAGTTTCTCATTAAGAGCTGGTTGTTTTTGCGACACTGCTCGGCAGACACAGGATGTCTCAGAGCGGCTGGAAGCTGAGCTGCCTAAAGTTTGTTTGGATTGTTTCTCTGAGATCCAAACATCTGATGACTAAAATCCTTAGTAATTAACACATAGTTGAAATCTACCAAAATCTTGTAAAAATGTGGCTGAAAACTGGATAAAGGTCCATTTTGACCACTTCTGGTAGACAACCACAATGCCGACACATGCACATGGGAGATATTGCACCATTGACAGGTGACCAAATGAAACAGACTGTTAACCTTGATTAAGGTTGGAAAATTGTGGAAACATTTGGGATAATGTAAGTACACAACTCAACAAAATATCAACATAAGTCTAGTCATTTTTGGAGATTTTAATTGGAAAAATTGCGTAGTGTAGCTTTTAAAAACAGTCCTAAACCAGCAGGTATAAACCACTAGTAATGATGCGATCTCTTATAAGTGTTATACCAAGAATTTAACAAAACTACTGTAGCCTACTGAGCTTAACAGTTCATGATGTAGTAATGCTTTTCCAGACAATCTCAGTTGTTGTCTCACATGCCAGAGATCCATCAACAGCCAAAATGTTTGGGCAATTAATCAAGCATCCCATTCTAATATGGACATCAAACAATAACCGATCTGTCAGAAATTCTAAAACTCTATAATTGGCCAGAGGTAACAACTCAGGGTTAATCTCTACAGTGTCTATCCTGTATTATATGACTCCACTCCACTAGAAAGCCCCGAATATAAAGAATGAAAAGAACTAAAGTTATAGCGGAGTATCCCATTTTAGGTGAGAAGCATCCTTGATTTTCTGTGTATCTTCTATGTATCTCAGCGGAGCATGAGATCTCAGGCTCTCGGCCTGATGGCCTCGGGGCAGGAGAGAGCCTGAGCAGGATATCTCAGGTGGACGGCCCAGAGGCTGGAGAGCCGATGAGCAGGGCAGCTCGGGCAGGACCAACAGGCAGGACAGACAAGCTGAGCCGCTCCAGAGGAAGGCCTGGAGGCTGGGCAGACAGGTGGAGTCGCATGAGAGACAGGGCAGACAGACAAAACTATTTTGATGGGCATTGGTGAAGGCAGGGCTGCTACAGTGGGCAGTGACAAAAGCAGTATCCATCTGGAGACAGAGCAGGAGGGTGATGGCTACGGAGGGTCACCTCCAAGCCCCGCCTCAGGGTCTGGGGCTTGGGGTCTAGCTGTGAGTCATTCATGGCATTGGACAGTGGAGGCCCTGGGTCAACAGGCAGCTGAGGCTTTGTGGCAGCTTAGGGGGGTCGACGTCTACGAGAACCTCGCTTTCTTCTTGGGGCCCCGATCCCTAGAAACCTCCCGGAAAAACCAAGGCAAGTCCCAAGGAAAGAAGACTGACCAAGGTCTTCAGGGACAGGAGGCTAGCCTGGTTGGGAACAGGAGCAAACAGAAGGCTAGCCAACTGTGCTGCAGTCTGGTGGCTAGCAGACTGCGAGACAGGCTGGAAGCAAGCTGGCCAGAGGCTATAGCCGACTGGGAGACAAGCTGGTGGCTGGCCGACTGGGAGGCAGGCTGGGAATAAAGGGTGTCCTTAAGCCACCCTGTTAAAGAACTTTTTAGCCAATGCTCCCAATTAGAGGAAAGCGATATATATATATATGTATATATATATATATATATATATATGACAAATCAAACAGTTCATTTTCAAAAAAGTCTGCTCAGACCATGGCTGGTCAGATCATACCGTCACAATTGCTGGTTGCTGGAAAATTGAAGGCAACCTGAAGAGAGTCAGTCTCACAGACAGATGGGTTGGCAAGCAGGCAGGCAGGCAGGTAGGTAGGGGTACAGGCCGGCAGGTGGGGCAGTTACTTCGTACTGTGGTGGCGCACCACTGCTGCGACAAATGCTCCTTCCTGTGCTGCAGTTTTATGTTGTTTTCTTTAGCTTTACGTTGTCTTGATTTTAACCATGTTTTTGCGTGTGTATGTTGGCACTATGACATTTTATCTTGGAACTTCTCCAACCACGCCAAAGGCTATTTGCTTGGGGGGAAGCAACCTGGTGCTGCATACACCAGAGACACCCTCCACGATACTCAGTAATGTGAGGTCACCAAAGAAGAAAATGAATGAGCTGTGAATCACATGTTTGTTATGTTGACCATGAGTCATCTATTATGGTGTTTACTGAGACATGGCTTCATCATGACATTCCTGACTCCTTGTGTGAGCTGGAGGGTTTTTCTTTCATTCACTCGGACAGGAGTGAAACATCTGTGAAAGAGCGGTGGGGTTAGTCTAAGTTGTTATAACATGTGTTGTTTGCACAATTTATCATTGATAAATTTATCATTGATAAATGATAAATGGTGCAGACAACACATGTTGCATAAGACTGTTTGCAACCCCATTGTTGAACTGATGTGCTTGAGTTCAAGACCCCTGTATCTACCTTGAGAGTTTGGGAATATCATCTTCTGCACTGTGTATGTTTCACCCAGTGGGAACACTCCAAGTGCACCTGCCCCAAATCACTGGCTGTGTTCAGCAGCAATTATTACGCACCCCTGAGGACCTGTTTTTCATTCTAGGGGACTTCAATCATTGCAAACTTTAGCTGTCACTTCTCAGTTTCTAACAATACGTTACATGCAAGACATGAGGTGACAGAATTCTAGACAAATGCTACAGCAGTGTGAACATGGCTAATGTGAGTAGAGTCACACCCCTGCTGTGAAACTCAGACCATAAGGCAGTGCACCTCATCCCCACTTACAGAACTGCTCTCAAATGTAGCAAACCACAAAACACAGACTGTAAAGCTTTGGACTAGAGACAGTAGAGACAGTATAGTCTTTCATGAGATGGATGTGGACAATGCTACTCAGACTGTTACTGATTATATCAGAATATACCTCAAAAAGAAACAAACAGTACATAACAAGAGGTTAAAGACCGCATCAATTGCAAATAGAATGGCATTTAAGAATCAGGATAGAATGCAGCAGAACATTGTGCAAACAGTTCTTTAACACATACTTAGAGAGGCTAGGAGGAGATACAATTATTGATTTCTGCAACATCTCAATACCTCTGATGACCTGCAAAAAGCAAATGAATTAAATCACTTTTATCTAACTTTATCTAACTTTTTGTAGATTTGAAACCCTGGACTTCTCTTCTGAATTTAGAGATGTTTTAGAGACAATCTTTGTTACTGACCAGGATACGAGGTTGGTGATTGGTCCTTATAAGGTCCAGTCACTTTTTAAGCACACCTGTAAGTTAGACCACAGGGCTAGATGGAGGAATCCGGTACTACCAAGATGGCAACAGCGGAGCAGCCCAATCTGAGCTTTCAAAACCAGTCTTTAGAAACCTGGGTGACGTCCATCTTTATGTTTATTCTACGAGGAAAACATATGGGACCATAAACAGACAATCTGACGAGTAGCTGGTGGCGATGACAGGTTTATACTGGCTGAGGTGGACGAGGAAACTGGGAGCAGGTGTTTGAGTGGGCAGGAAAGCTCAGGTTATTGGGGATAGAAAACAAGTGAGCAGGTGTATATTGAGACAGGAAAAAAGTCAGGGGACATCTGGTGGGCGGATGGAAAATGGCAGGTCTGGGTAGATGGAGGAACAAACATGGCCAGGGAGAAGTAAAGTAGAAGTAAATGAGGAGTGTATCGTGACATTTCACAGTCTGTCCATTTTAAAATGTGTGGAACAGCCTCAACATGGCTCTTTGGTTCAGAAACATTAACATTTTCCCCACATTTTAAATTCCCTGTCAAAGGGCACACCCTGTTTATCATCACATGCAAACACCGCTACTGAGACGCAGCGTTTTGTTCTGACCTGTAAGGAGAATCTAAATCGGCTGTTTCCACATCTGTATAAATGTACAACCAGTCATATCTACACGTACAAACTTTTTGTGTTTTTCCACCTCCAGCTACAGGAAGGTGGTCTCTAATAACTGTACAGCTGGAGTCAGCGTGGAGTACACAGCCAGGAGGCAGCAGTGTTCCATCCAAGCACCCAAAGGTCTCCACCTGGTCACCAGTGAGGGCACGCTGACAGCCACATTAGGCGCCAATGTCACCTTCCTTGTTTTTCTGGAGGAGGTGAGCTGTTTTCTGTACTTCTCAAAAAGTGTCATGGACCTGCACACCAAGTAAATGTCATTGTATTCAGAAGGGAACAGTCTGAAAGTCGGAATTAAAAGTATTTTCTATATAAGTTGCTGTAAGTTGATGGTTTTAGAATGGAGCTTTCCCTTTGATCAGACTGTCACATCGAAGCAGAAGTGACACGTTGTGACACCAGAAGCACTTTCCTGTTTAGCTCTCCCGCTGAGGGAAAAACAGGCTTTACAGTTTTTAAAGTTTTCAAATGTAGACAAACTGAAATGAAATTGTGACTGACTGGCATTGTTTCTAGGACAAAATTATGTGGCGCTCTGAAAACATTATATTCATACTACATACATGAGTAGGTAGTATGGGGTGGAGGGGTATAATAATAGTAATACTCATAGGTAAATGTGGTATTATCAATAAAAATAAAAAAATAATAATGAATATTAATCATAAAAAATTACCATGACGTTAGTAGTTTGATATAAATGCAGAGTGATGAAACATTTTAACAGTCAAAATTGCCCTTATAGTCTTTTCTGCTCGTAAACAACACACCAAGAATTCTAGGAAAAGAGTTGTTTCCAACAACTAGACATTCTTTGAGACTCTGAATTAAAATTCAGAGTCTTACTTCCCACATAAATAAGGTGACCAAAACAACTTTTTTTCATTTAAGAAATATTGCCAAAGAGAGGCTGTTCCTAATCCATAAATATGCCTTTATTTCAAATAGATTAGATTATTGCACTGCTCTTTTTTACTGCTCTTCCAAAGCAGTCATTTGAAAGACTCCAGTTTATTTAGAACTGTGCTGCTGGACTTTTAATGAAAACAAGGAAGAGAGAGAATATTACCCCAGTTTTGGCTTCACTCCACTGGGTCCCAGTATCTTTTAGAATAGATTTTAAGGTTGTTTTATTTGTTTTTAAAAGCTCTTAATGGTTTGCGACCGGCTTACATTGCAGATTCTCTGTAGTTTTATAATCCCTCACGAGCTCTCAGATCTTCTACTGCCAGGCTTTTAAATTCACATAATTTTACACACAAGAAAATAGACAGTGCAGCGTTTTTTTTTTTTTAAACGATGCTCGAATACCCTGCCAAGAGCTACAAGAAATGTTCTGTGAACGTTTTTAGACGATAGCTGAAGATCCATTAATGTAACTTGGCTGTTAATTAATTCTCTTATATTTGACTATTCTTACTGGTTTCTGTTTCTATTTACATATTTTACATCTACTGTCTTTCTGTTGTCTATTTTCATTGTCCTTTAACCGCCCTTATTTTATTATACTATTTGATTTTGAGCTACACTTTGAGCTACATCTCTTGTATGAAAAGTGCTCTATAAATAAAGTTTATTATTATTACTATTATTAATGAAAAGGCAAGAATTATATTTACATCTATTTTGGCAGTAAATATCATGAAATCAGATTTCATATTGATTTGATATTTAAAGAACATTAGCTCAATTCAAAACCACTTGGTGGACACATCAAAATATCTAAAAAAAAAAAAAAAAAGTCTCCTGTGCTGGTTTGTATCTAACGTCAAACCCGAGTGAATCTCTGGGCGACAAAGAGGCCAAAACCTGCAGGTTTCCTGACAGTGTGTGTCTCCGCAGGGTGATGGGGCGAGGACGAGCATCACTCTCGACTTTGGAGACGGCCACGCTCTGACGTACTCCAATGTGAGCTCCATTGAGGATGGGATTAAACACATCTACAAAGCTGTGGGAATCTACCGAGTGTCTGCCACCGGGGAGAACAACCTCGGCTCAGAGACTGCTATGCTCTACCTGCATGTCACATGTGAGATGATGATGAAGAGTTTTGTATTTACAAATGTTCTTGTGTGTTTATATATATATATCTATATCTATATATATAGATATAGATATAGAGAGAGAGGAGTTCCTTCACTTTTTGTGCTCCTGCTTCCAGCTCTTTTACGTTCCACTTTTTTTTTATCACATTTAGTTGAAGTGCAGCTGTCAGATTGTACTCAGTGTACCACGTTCTGTGCCTTATCTCTTCACAGAACATGCTCTCCTCCCATAACCAAACAAACAAGTGAGGTAGAACAAATCTCATTACACTCCCACTCAAGTCAGCTTATGCTTCATAGCCACTCAGCCCACAGAAGCCACTGCAGCCTCATATGTAACAGGACTGACCACCCCTGGTGTATTCAAGGGGGTGACAGATGTAACGGAGCTGACTTATTGATCAGGGAGTGCTGTTGCCCCCACCAATCTGTCAATCCTATGTGCCAGCCATACAAATAGAGTCACCGCAGGCTCAGGAGTGCCACAGATGAAAAATAACACACAGATGGCAGCCGACGCTCCCAACGCAGGAGAGAATGCTGAACAAACTCACAAACCCTTCTCTCCCCATCCCGCGCCAACCTATAAACCTACTCTCCCCCCTTTTTTCTGTTTTCATTCGAAATGATAAAGTTGTTTTTTCTTTCTTTTTATGTTCTTTTTTTGCGCATTGTGACGCAGTTACATCGAGTTCACTCCGTGATATATGTGTGCGCCCGAGCAGGTCAGCTGGAGTATATCCATCTCTCAGCTCCCTTTGTGGCAGTGAGGAATAAGGAAGTGAACCTGACTGCCGTTCTGTGGCCCAGCCAAGTGGGAACGGTCACCTACATCTGGTGGATCGGAAATAACACAGAGGTACTGTACACTCAGACTTTTCCCACTTCTCTCTGAGCTTTTACTTCTGTTACACTTCTGCCCATTGGCAAGTAAGTAGGTTGCTGACTGTTCTGCTCCAAAATGTGAGAATCAGTCTTTTGTTGAGCTATGTTTGTGCATCCAGGTTGCTACATTGTGGTATTGTCAATCAGCTTCAATAAATATTGCAGCATTCTGATGCAGTATATCAGTGTATCCATAATTCATTGTGACGCTAAACTGCTCCAACTAAGGTCTGAAGCTGCCCGTCAGAACTGAAGAAAGATGAAGACAAATTTGTCAATCCCACAGAGTTAAAGTGTCCTCTTCTAAGCCTTAGTGGTATCCAGCCCTGCAGATAGTCTCAGATTTATGTGCACAGATCGTGAGATCTCAGCCTTTGAAAATTGTGCTGCCTCCCCAAAATAATGGAGATGAGTGGAATTTCTTTTGTTGTAATTAATCAACAGAAAAATATATATATATTTTAAAAACATGAGAAAAGTGTCTTTTCAGAAACATTGTTGCAGTCACTCAGTGAAATAGTGTTGGATTTGAAAAATGGAATCCATTAATAATCATCATTCATTGAAAAAGTCGTTTTGAGTTAATGGTTTTCTCAATGGTTTCCCACAGTCGAAAGGCGGGCTGGTGAAGTGGGGACTTTAAACTGCCTGTAGGTGTGAATGTCAGCGTGAATGGATTTCTGTCACTATGTATTAGCCCTGTGATTGACTGGCGACCTGTCCAGGGTTATCCCCGCCTCTCACCCCGATGCCCGCTGGATTAGCTCCACCCCCCTCAAGTTAAAGCATTTTTTTTTTTTACTTTTTACTTAACTGAGAGCTAATGCATGCATGCCCACTTGAGCCTTTCTGACTTTCTCAGTTGATTTTGTTTGCATTCATGCCGCATCTTAAATCCACTTTGCCTTTAGATTAATATATGTTACTCTGCCAGCTCCATCAACGTCACGTTCAGATAGCTTAGCCCCAGTGAATGCAACTAAAAACTGTACGTAGGTGACTTAGTATGTAGTGACTTACACTCACTTATAGAAAACCAAACTCTACTTCCAAAATGGTAGCATAATGTGAGTTTTATTTCACACTATGAGATGATCTTGAGATACTAAACCAACCTCCATCTCTCTCGATCTACAGATGCACTGCACACCAGAAGCTCTGTGTGTACCTGTCACTATCTGTCCTCAATAATTGTAGTTGTGTAAATGTGTTTGTTCAGCACCAGCAGGGACCTTCCACAAGGACAAGCTAGTTATGCCAGTTGGTAATAAACCGCAGCAGCATTAGCATTTCATAGCTATAGGAAGAACAAATGGAGACGTGAGTAATGACAGGAAGGAGCTGCTGGTGTCACACAGGGAACTCTCTGTGGGCCGTGATACTGTGTGCAGCACGGGACAGATTGTTGCAAAGCTCTTTGTGTCAGCTCGTGCATGTGGGTGCGTGTGTGTGTGTGTGTGTGTGTGTGTGTGTGTATTTGTGAGTGTGCCAGCAGGCTGACACCTCTGAAGTGTAAATAACAGCAGTGTGAGATGTTAACCAGCCATTGATAAGGGTCTCTCTCGGGAAGCCCCAGAGTGACTCTCTCCATCTCTCTCCCTCCTCTCCCCCCTCTGTCTCTCCCCCAGCAGCCAGTAATCACCCTAGAGGGAAGTATAGCGTGCACGTTCTCCCGGGAAGGTATCAATACTGTCACTGTGCAGGTGTCTGCAGGGAATACTATTCTGCAGGACAGAAAAAACATCGCTGTCCACGGTGAGCCGACGGTTCAACCCCGTCTCCACTGGGATTCTGTAGCTCTGTAAACACACTGACAACATGTGTCACCACGTGTTCTTATCATTGTTAAAGGATGATACTGCTTAATTACAAGCAGGTCTTATTTCTGTTGTTTCGGCCATCTTTCCTATCAGTAACATAACATTACACTCCCCAAGTGGTACCACTTTCTAATAAGTCTTTTTTTATAAAGGATTGTGTTTATGTCCAAGAGATGTTCTTATTAATGTTCTTATAGATAATAAAGTAGCATGCCCAAAAGGTCCAAAGGGTTATAAGTTGGTAACATCACTGCATGACTTAAAAGCCCAATGAGGCAAGAAACAAGAGGAATCAGATGATCAGACAGGTTTTCAAAAAAACCATCACATAGGGCCAAAAATGTTACCATGATGAAAGTGTTAACATAACCCGATATCGCTAATTATTGATCGTTTTTATGCCTCTGCGCCAGCGACACGCAGAGCCAGAGGCGTATTGTTTTTCGGGTTGTGCGTCCATCCCATTTTTCGTGGACACGATATCTCAGTAACGCCTTGATGGAATATCTTCAAATATGGCACAAACATTCACCCGGACTCAAGGATGAACTGATTTGATTTTGGTTGCTAAAGGTCAAAGGTCAAGGTCAGTGTGACCTCACAAAACACTTTTTAGCCACAAGTCAAGACGTGACAAAATTTCACACAAATGGTTGATATTTTATATGACTCTGGATAAACAGCGGTTTTCTTATACGAGTTATACGTAAAGAAACCGAAAAACGTCCGTATCAATCAACTACTTACATTAGTTTTATTGATAATTATTCTTATCACCTTTATAGGCTCTGCATGTTGTAGCACTTGCCTACATTAGAGAGCCACTCCATCCTTACATACCCAGCAGGTCTCTGATCAGATCTCTTTGGTTATTCCTCGCCCCAGGCTCAAAACTGAAGCAGACTGTACTATTTACATTGTGGCACCAAAACTATGGAACTCACACTGTCTGGGCTTAAAACCTGTTGATTTCTGTTTTTATTTTTTAGAACAATTATATAGAATGCAGCAGTCAGATCCACTGGATCCATATTGGTTCTGAAATTGACCTTATTAAGCAGATCAAGTGAGTGTCGTCCTGATGTGTATGAATCAAATTAAACGCACAGTCTGTAACTTCAAATCAATAACAAAAAATGGAGTTGGGTGACGTCGTGAAATAGCGTGGGATCACGGGAGTTGTTGTCCTCGACACCATTACCGTAAGCTCCTCCCGGTTTAGATTCCTTCAGTGTCAGTGCTTCAGGAAATCAAACAGCCCCAGTGATTTATAACCGTTAAAAACACTGAATGAAGCAGTTTGACATTTAAAGTCAGTGTTTGAGCGAAGCTGGACGGAGGACAGAGACTCAGGGAAGAGCTGGAGCTGAGATTGATGCTAACCTTTGTTTGATTGTTTCTCTGATAATTTATGATTTATGATAACTCAGCAGGTTTTAACGGCAGCCGAATTATCCACAGAGGGGTCCTCCTCTCCATAACAAATGCAGGGGCATAAAAACGGCTACACAGATAAAGCAGGTTCTATTTTAAAAATCAGTCATTCACCGACTCTCTTCGCAGGAAACACGACAGGACGTCTCCAGCGGCTGGGAGTTGAGCTGTCTAACATTTACTTAACATTTTTCTCTGATAACTTAAGATCCAGATGTCCGATGACTAAAATCCTTCATCCTTCATCAATCCTTAAAATATATAGTTGAAAACCACCAAGATGTAAAAAGTTTGTGTCTTAAAACTTGATAAAAGTCCATTTTGAGCTTCTGGCAGGAAACCACAATGCCGACACATGGGCATAGGGGATGTAATGTAACTGACAGGAGACCAAATGGCACAGAGCGTTATATAATATTGCCTTATTTATCACTATATGCCAATAACTGGATTGGTACTCATTGTCAGCAGATACCATGAGTTCAGGTGTCAGGTGGATAAACTTTTGGCTCTTTTAGATCCATCTGTCTGATGGTCTGACCTCTTGTTCTACACTGCACCAATATTGCTGTCTCCACAGATCCTAACATTTACTTTGGTGAGAGCTGAAATGAAAAACTACAAATATAATAAACTGGACTCTTAAAAAAAACATGGTGAAAGATGAGGTGGATTTTGGTCTGCATGAGCTCAATCTAGAGGCTGAACTCTGTATTTAATGACATAAAGTAAAAGCACCTCACGCGCATTTCACCCCTCTGCAGAATATTTCCGATCTCATCTGCTCGCCTTTTCATCAAACCTTGACGACCACAACCCTGACGTCGCAGAATGGAGGCTCGATGTGAGCCGAGTCATCAAGAACTCTCTGATCCAGGTAAAGCTCTCTCTCGCTCCTTTTTCATGGAAACCGTTGCTTTACTCTGGTAAATACTGTCACCGCTTGACTGGACCTCTGAAGGTGCATGAGTGCAGCGTGACCTCCCTGAGGCTTGGGAGACATAAATCTGACTTTTATGATGATAAATGACAAGGCAAGAGGGAGAAGAGGGAGGAAAATATAGTTCAAGAGCATGCTGATTTCAGTGGCTTGCACACAGCCTGCGAGTTCAGGGCCATACAGTAATGAGGTCGTGGTGGATGTTGAAGTGTACAGAAAAATAAATGTCAGTATGTGCCTTATGTGTGTTCGGCGCTCACCTGAAGGGACGCTTGGAGTGGAGTGCTTTGACCTGTCAAGTGTAAGGTATAATTCAAATCCACACATGGCATGTCAGGTAGAGATTTTGTCCCATTAGCTTAGTGGTTTTATACAGCATCCTCAAAATGTCAATTCGTTTCTTTTCTGAGGAAGAAGCGGTCTGAGCCTTGCATCATATTTTCACACTTTTTGATCGTGCAAAATCAAAACTGATGCCAAAAATACACCATATCCACTTTGTTATTTGTTATTGATATAATTTTTTTCCATGACAACCCCAGGCTGGAAGGTAGGAGATGAAAAAAAAAACAACAAAAAAAAAACGTTCAGATGAAAATATGACGTGATAGCTTAAAACATTCTCATTCACAGCATTCACTGCAGCAAAGCCAAGCAAGAGCTGAAACAAGAACCAGGGCTCTTCCAGGAATCGGTGAAAAATATTCATGGTCTCTATTTGTTGCACAGAGTAGCAACAGCAACATATATGAATCCAAAACCCCATTATATAATGCTGTAAATAAAGTTCCTGGAATGACTTTTAACTCTGTGATACTATGGTGCATGGACAGGATGGGCCACAGGATGGGCCAATGGGCATAAACACATACAAGCTCACCCCTCGTAGATTGGGTGGAAGTCATTTTACATCTCTTAAAGTGACATTTTGCAGGTTATCTATGTGTAAAAGGAAACTGTGCACCTGACCTTCAATATTTTTTTTTTTTTACTCATGCTGCATTACTCTTCACAAATGTGCAAAATACTGTTCTAGGTAAGGAAACCTGTGGTACAGGTTCTGTTTTCCTAAAGCACATTTAAACGGCTTTGCTCATTTAACTATTAGCATTCTGCAGCCAAATTCTCATATAAATGCCAGCATTCATTTACCCATGGGGGTTGGACTTTTACAGCAGCACGCATGGTTAATTCAGTCTTAACAGAGACAGTTGAGAAAGGAGACGGCGCACTTACAATCATTTCCTGTATCTGTGCCACATGGGGTTTCTCCACCTCCCCCGCCCCTTTAGGAGACCAGCAGCAGGTCTGAGTCTGTTCACTCCGACAGAAGAAGTGAACGTGATCACACATTTTGATTCTTTCACCCCCATAGTCACCAGAATAAATATTCGATCAATTTTTCGCAAGCCACGGATCTCCTGAGCGTTCTGACATCAAAATGGCATTTTTCAGACAGCTCGGGAGAAAATGAACTTTATTGGAGACCTGTCTCCGTCTCAGCAACAAACCTTCGCGAGATCCCGCAACACGGATCTCTCTTCTCCCTGTCGGTTCTGGTTCTGGTTTCACTGCAGTAGTGCTGCAGACGCTTTCCAACCGCAGAAGTTTAGATGTGTGCAACCATGAATTAAAAGTTAAAACTGAAATAAAACTTGTATTTCTTTGTTTAATAATACCATTATTGTTATTATTATTGAACTGTCCAACTGTTGTTGGAAGTGAAACAGAGAGTATTAGACTGGTATGATCTCGTGCTGGGTTGATCAGATATAAGCTAGCAGGTGAAAACGAGCAGCAAAAGCAGACGTAACTTCAAGCTGGATCTAGCGTTGTATTGTTGTATTGTTATGTTTTGATATGAACAAGCGATCACGATCACGACCACTTAGGAGACAGGAAGTGCACATCATTTCTTACCATCGGAGCTGCTTGTAATGCATCATCTTATGTTATAGAGTATCTTTGGTTTCATGTACATGTCCATCAGTGTAGTACTCGTGTAGTACTCGACTAGTATAGTATATATAGTATATATCGACTTGTCACTCACATTGTGAACATTCTGGAGGAAGTGTTGAGTTCATTGATGATGATAACTTTACATTGTTTGGGTTAAAAGTGGAGTGCCTGAGACAACTCTTGCTATTCTGAGGGCATTAGTGTGTGTCTGTGGAGATATACATAATATATTCTATATATTTATAACACGGAATTTAACAATAGGTGAACAAGGAAGGCAACTGTTCTGTTGACAGAGAGATGTAACGGGGTGTTGTAAACTGTACATTCAGGAACAGATTGAACCCCATTACACAAGCAAATAACAAATGATCATGAAATTGGATACTGTGATTCCCATAATATTGGAAGTATAATACAAAAACTACTAATGCTGTGTAAGTAGCACTGTGTTGCAGTGAATGGCTGTATTGATAATGTCTTAACCATCTACATACTTACTGTATGTGGCAAATAATTAGTTCTCGTGTCTTTAGGAGAATTGTAAATAAAATCATAGATTTATTTATTAATATTTTTGCTGCATACAATCTCAACAACCAATCCTAATAAAATAGGGCAGCCTGTATGATGCTGCTGCTTGTAAAGCTATATTTCTTTGAGAGTGTGTTAATAATTGAAGACAACTCAAATGAGAATATTGACATTTTGTTATTAACATTTACTTAGAGCTTTGCCTGGATTTTGGTTGGTTATCAGTAAGAAGACTGTTAAGAGATATTTAATTATATAAATCAAACTTTATTTATTTATTTTTTTTTTTGTTTTTTTTTTTCATTTAAAGGAGTAGTTTGACATTTTGGGAAATATGCCTCCTGTAGTTTCTGCTGGTTGCCTCCCAGCTGCTCCCAGCCAACAAATAACCCCACATAAAACAGAATGACTCTTCTTTTGTTGTCTAAACACAAGCAGCAGTACAAGAAGAAAAATAAAACAGTCTAACACTAAATTCTGATTTAAATCAGAAACTGTGGTCTGGTTCTGGATCCGAGCAAGCGTTCAGTGTCAGCTTTTGCTGCTTTGATACTCAGCGCTACGGACACATGTCAGTGTTGAGGCTCTGTGGCCAGCCTAGCCTGAACCAGGGGACGCCTTCTATCAAAACTCTTTTAACATTCTTTCCTTCTTGTTCCCCTCCAGGCTACAGGCGTGAGAGAGGATCAGCTTCTGGTCACCGTCCTCCCAGGTTTACCCACTGCAGCAGAGTTTTTCCTCCTACCTGACAAACAGTTAACGGAGGGGAAACCAGAGAGGAGCTCTGCTCATTTAGATCAGGTGAAACAACAACAGCAACTGCTGCTTTGTCTGCTAACGTGTACGCAAGAGTCATTCCTTTTGCCCTGGACAGTGTTTGTGTAGTTGGACGGATTTGACCATAACACCATGCACAAGTTTGAAGCACTGTTTGCTTTTGTCTGCTTCGTGAGTCATGGCTGATATTTATTTATTTATTTATTTTTTTTTTTTCTGGCACCAGTTTGTCCAGTAATTGCTCCCTGAAAAATAATCCCAAATTCAAGTTCCTCCATCCTCCAGCAGATGTCAGTATTGATCCACTGAAGCATGTCCATTTTTTTTCCATGGGTCTAATTCTAGAACATGCCTGAGGAGTCTTTGCAATAGACTCATCAATAAGCCTTGACAAGTATTAACAAGTTATCAGGGGGAATGACTTTTAAACTCCCTCAAGTCACATCCTGTGGGGTGTTGAGGTGTTGGGGGGGGGCTCGAGTCTAGAGCCCTAAAAGCCAGACAGAGGAATTGTCATGGTTGATCAGCTCACTAAATCACTGGCGTATCAAGACGGACCGAATTAGCTCCGAGCCTCACGTAACAGATAATGACTGATAATAATGTTGGATCTGCTCTCGGTGGGAAGAATTCTACAGGCGTGTCTAGAGAGGGAAACTGGGAAGGAAATCAATTTGATTTTCCTCTTCCCTCCCCGCTCACACCTGGTTGATCGCCTGGAAAGATCCTCTCCCCTCCAAGCCAGTGATAAATCTTCATTCAAGGTTGGCATCTTAAAAGTGCAGAGTGTGCTCTACTTATTAGAATGTATAATAGATTTACTGACCCTGGTATACATTGAGAAAAAGTAATTAGTCATAGCATGGTCTAAATTTAAACTGTTAAGAAATATAAAGGAGGGAATGAAGGACTAAAGAAATTACTCATATCACAATTAATTTGGCAAATGAGGCAGATAAGATAAATGAAGCCTCCGCAGAACTAGAAGTGGGATCTGCAGAAATAAAATTGAGGATTTTGTTTAGTTTTGTGTCTTCAGCTCCATATATGCTTGTTTCATGTGCGCACATTAAATCGAGAAACAGTTTTATGATATTGGAATGTCACTTAAAAAGAGGCACATTTCCCTTTAAGATTGTGTTTAAGGATTAAAACCTCAGGAGAGAGATTGATAATTGCGTGAATGAAAGAATCTACGATTGAGCGTGAATGAGATTGGACTCTGGCTTTCTATAGTTTATCTTCAGGTCAGGGTAATCTGCCTGATTTATATCAAAGTTAGATGTTCTCAGTAGTGCATAAGGTTACTTGCCAGTCTGAAAAACAGAGATCAAGTGAGGCTGCATGGTATGCATTATGCATCGCGGGGGAAAGGTCCTCCAGACAAAGACTCTTACATAAACAGGAAAGCTCAGATGGGGTTGTGGGTTGTGGGTTGAGGCAGGGAGGTTTTTTTTTTGGGTCATGGACGCTCAGAAAATAATGCAATTCAGTACAACAGCCCTGCAGTAAATACTACCTTTACAAAGTACAGTTTTAAAGTGTATCCGAGTGGCGTCGGTTCAATTCTAAGGTCACTATTATGATGCAATCTACTTGAAATCTCCTTCAGTCAGTGTTAATGAAAGT
Source organism: Seriola dumerili (assembly GCF_002260705.1). Lineage (NCBI taxonomy): Eukaryota > Metazoa > Chordata > Actinopteri > Carangiformes > Carangidae > Seriola > Seriola dumerili. Next base: position 4,483,451 of record NW_019174305.1, on the reverse strand, counting down.
CTACTGTACATGTGACAACTTTTCTTTTGGGTTTTCGTGCATCCCATTCTCATGGACACAATATCTCAGCAACGGAACTTGGCACAAACATTCACTTGGACTCAAGGATGAACTGATAAGATTTTGTTGGTCAAAGGTCAGAGGTCAAGGTCAGTGTGACCTCACAAAAACACTTTTTTAGCAATTACTCAAGACTTCACACAGCGATTATGACAACATTTCACACAAGTGGTTCATATTTTATATAACTCTGGATAAACAGGGATGTAATCTGAAATTAGTTTGAGTGACGGAGGCAGTAATTCCAGTTTACAACTTAAAGCTGCACTGATCAATATTTTAATACTGAATCAAATATCGCACTTTCACCCATCTCTCTGTTTCCTGTCAGAACGAATAAACCTTGTGGTGGCTTTAAGCTCACCGTTTCGGGTTTTCTGACCTGCAAACACAGCTCTCATCAACTTGGTATAAAGCTGCAACAATGAAAAAGCTTTTAGACGCTGCTGTGTGAGACCTGCCCAGCACCAAAGGGCAGGCAGACGAAGTTAGCGACTAGCTGGTGAACATACTGCAGCAGCAGCAGCAGCTAAAGATCTTTCTCAGGAGTTGGTGGTTCCCAAAATAGAGCTAAATGGAGAGTGACTATTGGACTTACATTCTTCCTGTGGTCAGACATGAATTTAAATGAATGCTGGGTGTGTAAGTAGTTTGCAAACACACTCGCCATATTATTTATATAAGGTGAAAATATGTCAGTGTTTTCAGCTTGTTCTGTTGCCCCCAAGAGACGAGAGTCACAGCCACAATTTTGTGCAACAACACAAATATGTTTTTTTTCCCTCATCTTTCCTATCTTGGTCATCATCTCTTGACCCCTCAGATTTATTTTGCAATTTGCTGGACGGGTCCCGGTTCCCAGATTGGGAAGCACCTCTGTAACTTTTGCTTTTCTTTTTTCTTTTTTCTTTTTTCTTTTTTCTTTTTTTTTTATGATTTACTTCTATTTCTTGCCCACCCTCATTCACAAACTGACCAGGCAGACATGTACACCAGAAGACATGTACACTTTCAGAAGGGCTGTCAAGGGCAAGTGATATTTAGACTCAATTATTTTTCAGTCTGACATTAAAAAAATTGGATGAATGTGTGAAAAGATTGATCAGGACTAGGAACTAATTTGCTCTGAAATGTCAGTTAATAAATGACGAGTCAGAAGCAAAGATAGATGAGATTGTCGGAGAGGTCTGATGATCTTCACGATGACCTTTCTCAGTACTTACAATTTGTTTTGTTTTATTTGTACAAAATGAAACTATATTGTGTCTCCCTGTTTGTCCCAACAGCTCTCTGAGGTTTTGCTCAGCGCCTTGAATCAAAACCTTGTCCAGTTCACACTGCGACCAGGGGTCCAAGTCACTGTGTATGCAGCACACCTATCAGCAGGTAAACACACGCATCTCCTTGTGTATGTTTCGTTCTGCCCAGAAGGGCCTTTAGTACGGAAGCCAAGAAAGGACATACTCGCAAATATTTTTTTAATCCTGTAATCTGAAGATAACGAAGCTTGTTATCCCGAGATAACGAGATATTACCAGGAGAAAAACAATGTTTTGTTATCCTGAGATAACGAGATAGTTACCTGTTATAAAAGCTTGTTTTCTCATTATAGTCACTTTGTTAATCAGAGATCTGATGTGCCAAGCCAGTATGCAGATGGCACCCTCTAGTGCTGTAAAATGAAAATGTCAGGATCAACGCATCGGAGAACATTTCAGTCTCGTCAACGAAGGAGTCACTAAGGATTGTTGCTAAGGGGGAGTGTTACTCGCCACTTAGTGTATGAGGTTCAGTCAAAATCGTTTTCTCCTGATAACATCTCGGTATGTCGGGATAATGAGCTTTGTTATCTTGAGATAACGGGATGAAAAAAAAAATTTCAAGTATGGCCTTTGTCTGCTTTCGTACCTTTGTACTTCCCGTAGTGAGTGGGACAGAAATTAAAAGTATGCTGACTATCAGGAGACCTAGTGGACAGTCAGGTATATTTTTATTATTTTTGCTGCCCCAGTCAACTAATAATAACCAAATCTCTGTGTCTGATTGGCTCCCATCATGTAGCTACACAGAGACATTCAGAGAGTGAGCATCGTTACAAGTATGCGTGCCTCTTCCTATTGGGGATGCTGCTACTGTCCTAAAGGGGCTTATAAGATAAAGAGTAAGAGAAGTACATACTACTGTATATTAAAAATGATTCATCTATGATTTACACAGGCGTGAATGATCCTGTTCACTGCTCACTGCATGATTCAGCTGGGTTCAAATACAGGGTTGTGTTGTTGCGTTTGTTCAGCCTCTGCGGCTCTTCTCTTCCTGTCTCTGCAGCGCCCCTAGTGGACACCAGCGAGAACCACAGTGGCTCTGCCATGCTAATGCTGCTATCAGTAGTGGTTGTGGGTTTAGCTGTGTTTGTCATCTACAAATTCAAGAGGTAAAGTGTTCATGAAATGTCTCATGTCTATAAAGTCGTCACAGCGTACGTGATAAGGAGGTGGTGAAAGGTGTTGAAGCATCCTGACAGCTCAGAAAACAAAAGCTGTCTGCAAGGCTAAAGAGAAGGTTGATAGCTGCCTGTCAAACGTCTACGCCGGCTCCTCGGTAGAGCATCGGATTTTCCCTGGCACATCTGTGGGGATCCTGGTGGAAATTCTTTTGTCAGGTCATTCTTTGCGAAAGAAATGTCAGTCAGCCTTCAGACTCTATCGACAGTAAGCCCTTTGAATGTAGGCGGTCCGAAATGTCAAATTATGTCTACTCGCCAAGGTACAGTTTCAAAGGAAAAGGGAACAAAGGGTCATAGAGATTTACTGACAAGCAAGAGAATAAAACTTTAGCTTTACAGACCCTTATCACTTTTAGTATTTGTGTTTGGCATTTGCATGCGAATGTACGATGGCCCAGAGAGCTCAACGCACTGCAGCTTAATAGACAAAACAAAGGCAAATTCAGAAAACATCTTCGTTAATTCGACAACATACTCACAACACAACCAAATAGAGAAACAAGCTTCAAGTAGCGCAGACGACAACAGAGGTGTTTCCAAGGGACATAAAAAAGTGATGAACCAACTTTGCATAGATGTATTATAATACATCCATGCGCATTTATTGTTCAATGCTTTTAACTTCAAAAGTCACAAAGCACTGAACAACAAGACTGTGGTCAAAAAGCCTTTTGTGCTTAAAAAGGTTCCTCACTGAGTGAAATGACCCGGAAGTATCTGAGCAGCATCATGATCAGAGCTGCTCCACTTCTCTAAATGATAGGGAAATGAGCTTCAGTGCTTCCTATCTCATCTCCTATTAGCATAGGAAACACTCAACCCTCCTTTAGGAAAGGAAAGGAGAAATGCTGTCCAACCTTTTCCTTGCGGTGACAACACTCAAAGTGACGCACTACTGTAGTTTCGCCTTGGCAGATCCACATAAATACAGAAACAACAGAGCAGCTGTTTTATGTTCGTGACACGATCCAAAACTGATGGAAATCCTTGTCTGATCGACTGAAGCCCAAATCCATAAATACAGATTTCTGCTCTTTCAGATCTGTCCAGTTAGCAGTCATCATGAAGAACAAGTATATTGAATTTATAGTTAGAAATATCATCATCATCATATCTAAATACTATAGTACTATACAAAAATGTCATTTCACTAAATCTCTTCCCATTGTGTAAAGCACTAAAAATTTATTTTCTGTACTGAAAAAATGTATAAAAATGTCAGGAGCGCTTGTGCCAGGAAACTATAGACTTATGTCTGTATATAATTTATTCTGAAGTCTTGCTCAGATCCTTATTTCTATTTAACTATTTCATTATATTTTATTTTAATAATTTTATTACTATTATATTTTTTGATTTCTTTTCTTGTGTATTCCTCTCGTATTATGTTATTTTCAACATATCATATATTTATCGTGCAAGTGTTATAAATAAAGTTAGATTTAAAAAAATAAAAAAAGCCTAGTGTAAGTGCAGCCAGATTCTGACTGCACCACGGTGTCTTTTCCTAAGTCCTTTTGAAATCTGCTTCACACCCTCCGTAACCCTCATGACGTTTTCCATCGGGGTCGAGGAAAAGCGGTTCGGAAAGGAGATTATTTTGACTTTTCAACCGCAGCACAAGTGCGTCCGAGCTCGGTTCATCACTTTTTGTGTCCCCTGGAAACACATTGTCCGTTGTCATCTGTGCTGCTTGCACCATGTTTCTGTATTTGGTTGTGTTGTGTGCATTTTCAGTGCATATGTTCTTAAACTGATGAAGATGTTTTCTGAATTTGCTTGTGTTTTTTTCCGTCTGCATGTGTTATCTTAAGCTGCAGTATGTTGAGCTCTCAGGGCCACCGTACTAATGTGCTTAACTGTCTCATCAGAAGGCCTTGTTGTGTTCTTGCTGTCTTGGTTTTAGTTAGGCTGTTGTCTTTATCCCTTTGCCTCACTGTAAATCTTTTCTCAAGGAAGATCCCAGGCCTCAACGTCTATGCGCAGATGCAGAATGAAAAAGAACAAGAAATGATGAGTCCAGCTAATCCAACAGAGACCACGGCCAGCTCACAGCGGGACTTGGTGCATTCTTTGGAGATTCTGGACACAGAGTTTAACTCACGGCCCATCGGTGAATATCCAGTCTGGTTCGACAGTTTATCTGTGGCTGGCATTTTCATTTTTTATTTTTCCATTGCTCGTTTCATACCAATGGATTCAAGTGTTGTTGTTTCATAAGACTCATCCTGTGCTTTTTGTTGTGTGTTTCTCAGAAGTGAAATGGTCCGGTCAGGGGCTGAGTGAGAGCTAAACAAAAATGAGTATGATGGAAAGTACAGTTGCTTCTAAGTAGCACAATTAACACATCATTCTCCTCTTTAATCACCTGAGAATACGGATGAGTGACAAATGAAAGGAAACCAATCCTCACTAAAGTGTCTTACAAACGATATGTTTCACCAACACCCCTGATTTCAGTACACTTTAGCAGTCTCTGGAGGACGTTACTACACATAGGTGGTCAGTTGGGTTGAGATCTGGTGACTGTTAAGGCCGTAGAAAACCATTCATGTCATATCACTAATTAGTGAGCCCCTGTGCTGTATATGGATGTATCTCTCCACTCATTTCTTCAGGGTATGCCTGTCATTAGTCACCTGTCTGTATATTCTCATATAATTCATTGCAGTGGTTTGGCATAATATATGTTCTAACCCCAAATTTGTGTGAAAATTTATGAATACAGCTTATGCTTCTGTCACACAATTTTTTAGCATTTAGCATTATGTTGTAATTTTCACTTGTGGCTACTGATCAAAAATGTATGCACTCTCACTTTAAAGGTCCCATATAGTATAAAGGTAGATGCCCATGTCCTTTTATTTAATTTTTTTTTTAATAAAGCAGGTCTAGGCTCTATATTAATACTGTATTCAGAAACTGAGCCTTAAAACCAGCCGTCAGGACTTCTGGAACTTTGTGATGTCACAACAAAGCAGTCGCCGCTCTCGGCCACGCCCCATCCAACCTCACAGGATTTGGTTTCTCTGAGTGTTAACCTGAAATCTGCTGTATTTTTATCAGATCATTCAGAAAACAGTCAACCCAATCAGAAGAGAGGCTCAGAGCCTCCTCTCTTCTGATTGGCTCACCGACCTGTTGTTACTAGAGCTCCAGAGAGAAGCCTGAGAGAGGAGATGTAACACTACATTGAGATGGTTTTTGGTTCTTAAAACCACAAATATATCTTCTTATGGATCAACACTTCAGATCACTTCAGATAAAACAGGCAAAGGGTCAGATATGGGACTTTTAATAGCTGTTTTTCATTCTTCATCCCCTCCTCTCATCCAAAAACTTAATCCATATTGTTGTTAATGTGTTTGCATGCCTGTTACATAATCTGCTTTCAAGATGGCTCATTAACAAAATACACTTTAAGTTGAACTAACAAATATTTTTTACAATTACAAAAACACTCAGTATGTGTGACGTTAATGGAGCTGCTTGTATTGAGGAACCCACAGAGAACCGACTCTGCAGATGCCCTCAGCTCTGTGACTCTAGAGCCTAATTCACTGCTGCAGCAGGCGGCTGTTTTTAGTGCAAATGCGCTGCTAAAAGCACCGTATGCTACTTCTCAACATCAGACAGCAGACAGACAAAGTTAGCAACTAGCAGGTGAACATAGTGGAGTTTATAACGCCTTAAGAACCAGATATTGTTCTCAGAAACTGATGAGGACCAAAGGAGAGGGACAAAAAAACATAAATGCTAATATTGCTCTGTGTCTGCTGGATGTGTAAATAGGAAAACGTGATAATGGTTCCGATGTTGTTTTGTCACTTTATGCAGCTTTAACGTATCATCTATTTTAATGAGACCAACTCCAGTCTCTAGATTTACTCTGCTTCTAGTACAAAACATCCTCTGATACCTGTGTCTGTTTCTTTCCTGTTTTCCCCTCAGGATGTATGAAACCTCATGTACATGTGAAATTCTCCACAGAACTCCCCACATACATCGTCTGAACTCCGGACTGGATTACCACTCCAGCTGCGTCATGGATATTTTTTTACCATTTGGGAAACAATGGTTTTGAGCTTTATACCTGTGCATGTTGGACCCTGCTGACACATACTGTGCTCCGATCAAACCAGAAGAAACTGTGTACAGGTTTTTAATTTTCTTTTAACATTATGTCTCTATTCATTTAACATTTTAAGAATTTCATTTATTTATACGAGTCAGATACATAATCCAGAGGGAATGCCAGCATGAACTAGCGAGGGGGAAAAATGTAATAAGCAACAATGTTTTGGTTTTGCTTATATATCTGAGATTGGTTTGCTGTTCTATGAAGCTAACAGCAGTAGTGTATTATTTATTCATACTTATGAAGTATGTTATTGAAGTGGATTACACATTTATTTTGTAAATCATGAATGTCTATGTTAGAAATTTGTGTATTTTAATAACAAATGTCATACTAAACATAAATGCTGTTATAAAATATGAATAGGGTACTTCAAAGCTTTTGGTCTATTGTCTCTTGGAAAGCTGATTTATGGCACAATACACTTTTTTTACTGAAATATTTCTTTTTTTTCTGATCTCATTTAATTTATTAACAAAAATACAGGGTTTGGTTTTCTGGATTCATTTAAACCTTGCTGTTAATCTAATGCTTCTGGCACTATTTATGATAACCTACATACCAGTTTGTAAAATGTTTTGTGCTTCAGAATAAGAGACCATTTAATGGTAAAAGGTGCTAAGCTGCACCTTCCAACTACAACTGATCCCCAAACATCACCAGACATGACACCTTTTGGGGATAGAAGAAAAAAAAACGGGGAGGACTGTCCCACAAAGAAACGTATTCGATCATTGTGGCCAGCCGCACCCCGATCACATCCCTCCTGAGGGCAGAGTACGATTAACAAGGCAAAGATTTAGGGTGGCAGTCAGGGTGAGATGGAACTACTTTGCAAGAGGATCCAAAGACCATGGCAGTGAGAAAGAGAGACAGAGAAAGAGGCCAAGAGAGATGGAAGAGGGCTTTTTTGGGGATGTGATGCATTAAGAGCATTGTATTGGACAGAATAAGAAGAGGTTGACTTCTTGAATACTTAATGTGGCCAGTCAAGCTCGAGGCTGGCTAAGGTTGGTGACACATTTAGGCTAATGTCCTGACCCACTCCAGAGTAGCAGCCATCTTCATCCCAGCTCATTATATCGCGCTGTAGAAGCAGGAGAACTAGAGCGCAGATGCTACCAGGCTATACGGATGGTTAGCTTGTTCAAGGGACTGTCGAGCCCTGTGGTACTTTGTGTGCAACATCTGACAGATGTAAATGCCTGATAGATGCCCTTCAACTCTTCTGAGGCAACTTTCTTGGATTTATTTCTTTTTTCTTTTCACTCAGAGGAGATGTGAAAATTCAGAGAGAATGTGGCTTTGTCAGTTTTGGATGATATTTTCTACAATTGTTCAGTCAGTATATACACCCACAGACAAAGAGTAGAGGATGTAACTGTGGACCATACAAAAGAGGAATGATTACACAATTTAATCTGTATCAGAGTAAGTGGGGGGTGGGGGGAGGTGGGGGGGCAGAAGCCCGCAGTTCTTCCAGTTACAAAGGGGCCCAATCCAGTGTGTCACATACATTGATTTATATGTGGCGGCCTGCCATGATCATGTCATCATTGACCAACACATATTGATATTCTATATTTTTTTTTTAACTATTTCACTTCAGTAAATTGCAGCAGTGGAAGTAACAAGTTACATTTACTCTCGTTACTGTAACAGTATGTACAAAGTGTTGTGTTTTTTTTTTTGTATCTTTAAAAATCAGTAAAATCACTTTTTTTTTTAACTAACATATTTTAAAGTTTGCTACATATAAAGTCCACACCATTATAAAGTAAAAATAAAAGACACATGGC
>NW_019174305.1:4397795-4474923 GCF_002260705.1 Seriola dumerili | reverse complement strand
GAGCAACTAATGAAAACTACAAATCAGCAGCTGTATCAGAGAGCAGCTGCTGATTTAATGAGACCGCCCGACGACCCCAGCAGGTCTCCAAAAGCAGCTGCATGCTGCGCCCTGGCTATAGACGCTAAATGCTAAAAGATACTGATGGTAGATCTTCTACTGTGAGTGTGCGCCATCTCTCTGCTGTTGTGACCGCAGCTCGTTCAGCTCAGTGTTTTGAAAAACTTGGAGGAGCACAGTGAGACCAGAAAAGGCTGAGTGGATTGGTAGATGGAAGATTTCAGGATGACATTCAGACAGGTGTGAGCAACAAATGACTGTGGTTACTCATTTTACAGCAACAACAACTATCGTGTTGCTAGCAACATATCATTTTTTGTCTGCGTTTGCCGCTTGCAGCTACTGTGGAGTTTATTTTCACACATTTCTGCTGGTTTACTCTGCTGTTAGTGGCAGGTATTTTGATTTATGTATGTATATTGCAACATAAAGTCCCGCTGTGATGTCCTGGTTTTCTATTGTTTTGTCCCATTATAGGAATGAAGATAGGATAAATAACAGGAATACCTCTCTGTATAATGTAAGATACAGCTCAACAGCACCACACACTAACTTCCTCCAAAGTGATCATAGTTGAGTCCAACTCTACAACAATTTAAATAAAAACTGAACTTTCTATGGGAAGATTTATTGCAGGATTTAAAACACACATGGGAAAACTGACAGTCTGATCACAAAGCCACAAAGCACTTAGCTCTTAAGCCTTTGCAGCAGAGACACCTGATATACAGTCTTATTAATAATCAATTTAAGAACCCCACCAGGCTTTGTGGCCTGTTTGTATTGTTATTGATTTGACCTAATTAGTACCCCCTAAATTGGGCCCCTGCTGCTCTGAGTTGAATTTGGTTTGCCGGTGCCGTTTACAGCTTGTCCTCTCTTCTCTCTCTGTCTCTCCTCTAATCTGCATCTCCATACGAGCCTAATTAATAGGCCACTAACAGGTCCACAACACTGGCTGCTTTGCATTGGCAGTGCTTTTTTTTTTGTATCTTTAAAAATCAGTAAAATCACTTTTTTTTAACTAACATATTTTATAGTTTGCTACATATAAAGTCCACATCGTTATAAAGTAAAAATAAAAAACACATGGTGAAGCAACTAATGAAAACTACCAAATCAGCAGCTGTATCAGAGAGCAAGCTGCTGATTTAATGAACCGCCCGACGACCCCAGCAGGTCTCCAAAAGCAGCTGCATGCTGCGCCCTGGCTATAGACGCTAAATGCTAAGATACTGATGGTAGATCTTCTACTGTGAGTGTGCGCCATCTCTCTGCTGTTGTGACCGCAGCTCGTTCAGCTCAGTGTTTGAAAAACTTGGAGGAGCACAGTGAGACCAGAAAAGGCTGAGTGGATTGGTAGATGGAAGATTTCAGGATGACATTCAGACAGGTGTGAGCAACAAATGACTGTGGTTACTCATTTTACAGCAACAACAACTATCGTGTTGCCTAGCAACATATCATTTTGTCTGCGTTTGCCGCTTGCAGCTACTGTGGAGTTTATTTTTCACACATTTTCTGCTGGTTTACTCTGCTGTTAGTGGCAGGTATTTTGATTTATGTAGTGTAATATTGCAACATAAAGTCCCGCTGTGATGTCCTGGTGTTTTCTATTGTTTTGTCCCATTTATAGGAATGAAGATAGGATAAATAACAGGAATACCTCTCTGTATAATGTAATACAGCTCAACAGCACCACACACTAACTTCCTCCAAAGTGATCATACAGTTGAGTCAACAACTCTACAACAATTTAAATAAAAACTGAACTTTCTATGGGAAGATTTATTGCAGGATTTAAAACACACATGGGAAAACTGACCAGTCTGATCACAAAGCCACAAAGCACTTAGCTCTTAAAGCCTTTGCAGCAGAGAACCTGATATACAGTCTTATTTAATAATCAATTTAAGAAGCCCCCACCACAGCTTTGTGGCCTGTTTGTATTGTTATTGATTTGACCCTATTAGTACCCCCCTAAATTGGGCCCCTGCTGCTCTGAGTTGATTTGGTTGCCGGTGCCGTTTACAGCTTGTCTCTCTTTCTCTCTCTGTCTCTCCTCTAATCTGCATCTCCATACAGCCTAATAATAGGCCCACTACAGGTCCACACACTGGCTGCTTTGCATTGGCAGTGCTTCTTTTGACCTGTGTGTCAAGCAAGGAAAAGTTTGATTCCTCTTCAATGGGACATGAGTGAATCAGTGAACTTTCCCAATAACTGTTAACTATAACTATTTCCTCTGATGAAACTGATGGAAAAAAAAAAGCTTTGTCTTTAGTTGCTGTGGGACATTGTGTGCAGAGAACAGCATCACTCTGAAGTCTAGGATTGCTTCTTAACATATACACATTGGGAGAAATGGGAGGGTCAGGAGGGTTTTTTTTTTTCCCAGGAGCAAGCTAGTTGCAATGACAGCTGAGCGTACAGTCGAGACAGGGAATGTTACATGTTTTCTTCCAGTGGGAGGAGGTGAATATGATAAAATTGCTGCTGTTGATGAAAGCTAGGAAATAGGATGGTGATATATCCTGAGTGTTTTCCACAGGCAGATATACAAAGAGCCTGAAGCTCGCAGGGATCTTTTGTAGCGCAAATTTACATATTGAGCTCCAGCTGGGCAGTTATTTTACTGGCACACTACATCAGCAGTTCATTTCCTGAGCATATTACGCAATGTGTTTCTTGCATTGTTTTTTTTTAATTCAAGTCCTGGTAGCTGGTTATTGTTTTATTGTAGAGAACTGGGAAGCCATCCAGCATGGTGATCAGCCTTTCTATTTGAACAACTATGTGCTTCAGTTTCACAAAGGAATCAGAACGAGCATTTGTTGGTTGTCGCCAGGTTGTTGCTTCCCGCGTGTCAGAATGTACGTAGATGAGCTGCATGCCGAGATGATTTTGATAACAATTCAGCTTCCATCTTCACATCCATCGTAGCTGTTGTGTATCACTCTGAGGTAGCAGGACATAATTTGCTCTCAGGTATGAGGTGATTTATCGTATCCCCATCGCATGGTATGTAAGGGTGATTAAACATGCTGGTGGTTGGATTTTTGTGAATCAGCAACATCAGTGAAATGTCTCAGAAATGTAGCAATACAACAATGATTGGATTCCCCATCCTCGAGGAAATTGAAGAATTTCTTTTCATGTTTTAAAAAAGTTAAGGATGTAAAGTTGTATACTGAGAGGAGTTTAGTTCACGTTCCAGAGTCCCACATCTCTGTGTCTGGCTTTGATTTGAACAGCTGGAGGGAGACATACAGTGCAGCAGCCTGTATCCACAGACCTGTGGTGCAAAACAGCAGAGTGCTAACGCTAACCTTAACCCCAGGGGACAGGAAATGACTCTTTCCAGACAAGATCAGGAGTTCCAACATAATAAAAGCATCTTCTGCCTTTGAGTTTCACAGGGAGACAGGTTTAACCGACAGGAAGTCCTGCAAAAAAAAAAAAAAAAAAAAAAAATCTCTGGCTTCCTGGTTAGGATGAGCTGTGATGTGACAGCACCCAAGGCTGTGTGGAACAGTATCAAGCTGTAGACTAGATTTGAGCTACACTCTCCTCCTCCTCTCTCCCCCTCTCTCTATCTCCTCCTCCCCGCAGAATTAGCAAGATTATTATTTTTGTAGAGAAATATTAATAATAATAAAAAAAAAAGAGTTTTATTACTGTACAGCTTTTGTATGAGAACAGACGGTAAGGTGTTACAGTGTTTTTGTTTGACCTCAACTGTGCTGTGTGTAATTGTTTTATGCATTTACAATCATATTTATTAAATGGAAAGAAGTCTGTTAACTGTGTTCTCATTTTCTTACAATATTTGTAAAGAAATACTATGTATTTGCTGAAGTAATATTCATCCTATAAAGAAAAGAAAACAAGGACGTGTTGGTGTTTTCTTCTTCACACATATACATGTGTCTGTTTATATTTCTAAAAATGATTTCAAAGAAGTGAGAAAGCCTTTGTCTGTCAGAACATAACAAATATAAATATGCAACTATCACTCATGGTCGATAAGCTAATTTGCCATGATGCTCCGCCATGGGGAAAACAGAGGGCATCCATGTGACATCACTGTACACAGAAGCTACAAATGTCACTTACTACATTTAAAAAACAAACAAAAAAAAGTATTACCTCATTTACAGATTGAAAAAGAATTTAAGCACATAGACAAAGAGAAGAAAAGTAAATGCATCACTGCAATTTTGTGTGTGTGTGTGTGTGTGTGTGTGTGTGTGTGTGTGTGTGGGCAGTAATAGAACTCATTAGGCTTCAGATCTGACATGGAGTTACTCCACTCTTATTATCAAACTGGCTACATGGTTAATTAAACTAGCACCAGAGAACTTCAAATAAGCATGGACAGACTCTGCCAGGATTAACTTGATTTGTGGAGAGGTGAACATGTGAGTCACGTAGTTCCCTCTGGGGCGCAGTTCATATAGGGTCAATACGAATCGCCCAGAACCTTAAAATGGAGAGGGCAGAAAAGAGAACCGGCAGCTTGTGAGACGTGCTGGTACACAAGAAAAAGTAACGGTACGCTTAAGAGTAAAATAAAGAAGTACTGGTGCTTACTGGCCCACTTCGATCACTGATGTTACACGTAAATCCACTTGCAGGTTCCTGAACTGAACCATTTACTGCAGCCTATCCCCTGGTTCTATAGCTTAAAGTGTGAGCATTTTCATTACGGTGTATACAAATAAGAAAGAGCCACAAATGTCACTTATGTCAATCTTTAGTTTGGGAGTCTGATGGTTTCCCAATAACACACAGTGACATCAGACAAAGAAACAAAAACTGCGAGCTGACATTTTTTATATGCAAGTTGGGTTTGTCTCCAGAAACTCAATCAAACATGTTAAACCATTTGTGATGGTATCACCCAAATGAGTATGTTGTGCCTGCCCATTATGAGCAAGCAGTTGTCCACAAATTAGTGAATGTGAAAAGTTTAAACTGCACTGCTGTCACTTAGAGCTAATGGTCGATTGAAGCTATATTCAAGAATAGGCAGGTTGGAGTCTTTTGTTATAACAGTAGTACTGTTTGTTAAACAGTAGCTAGGTACAGTACAGACTTTATGTATGTTGGTAAATTCTCTGGCCACAGATCACCACAGTGTACACCACATCAAACAGATCAGTTCTGATGTTTGTTCATTTGTCAAGATTATGCAATTTCTTTGCTTTCCTCCCAGTGTTACACTGGGAAGGTCTGTCATTTATTGCAACCATACACACATAATAAGTGATGTCAAAACCTCAATACTTCCCACAGAATGCTACCTTGTGCATTTGCTGAATTATGTCCATCATGCAGATCCATGACACGATGCAGACAGGTGACAAACCAAAGGAAATACCTGAAAAAAACGAGTGGAGCCACTGGATGGTTTGATGAGTGTGAAAATGATGTGAATCACATACTATGGATTTCGCAGTCACCAGATCTCAACCCAACTGAACGCCTATGGGAGATTGTGTAGTAATCTGTTAAACAGAACTCTCTACCACCTCAATCAAAAAACCAAATGAAGTAAATTATTCACTAAGACGCGTAGTGTTGTGTCATCTCTTTTATCACACATCTGTTTCTCAAATATTTGCTGAAGAGCTCCTGGAGAATAAATCCTATTGGTATTGGTGACCCTCTCTTTAGTACGACCCTTAGGCCTAAATTTCAGCTTGGACACAAAATATATGAAACGAGCATGGTGTTGAACATTTATGTTACCCAGAGGATGAACACTTTCCTCTCTCCAACAACTCCTCCGACATGAACAACCAGACAGGTCATTTTTTTCACCCCTCTGATACGACCCATAGGAGTGTCTCCTGAAATAGCGCCCCTACGGCGGTAGGCGTACCGGACCTCGGCTGTCACGGTTACTAAAATGACACACGCAGATTGTACCGATAGCTGCGTACCTACCTTTGTCGCCATGGTTACTATAGTAACAGTCATGGCTTGGTTGGGTTTAGGAAAAGATCCTGATTTGGGTTGAAAAAAGTGCTTCCTCAATGTTACACGATCTTTGTTGTCACATGGGAATCGAACACCACTCTCCTGTGTCTTGTTCATCCACCCACCAGTACTGTAATACACCTCAAGGTGCAACCTGGACACATCATCAGTGATTCTCCCGGGATCATAGGGTGTTTCGGGTCTCAGTCAGACACCCTCACCCGGGCGACCCAGTCGGGGGTGATCAGTCCCCCGGCTTGTGTCCAGGTAGCGCACTACGCCACGCCTCCCCCCTCTTCAACCAGAGCCAACGTGAAGCTTTTTCAGACGCTTCCAGGATGTTTTTGATGGCTCTTCGCCTGTGCAGTCCACAAATCCCAAGGAGCCCCAGGACCCGGTGTAAGGACTTGCCTGCAAAACCCCTGCAGCCCACCTCAATAGGCTCGCAGCGGGCCTTCCACCACAACCTCCTCCTGACGTGGACTTTGTCTCTCTTTATACTACGTCACCGCACTTTTCCCTTTGCTCCTGTCATAATTACTACGACCACTAGATGTTGCCTAGCAACAAAATGGAACTATGGGTCATAATAACCTGCTGCACAGATGACATATGGAATCGTTTTTTAACGGGGGGACAGTCCATGAATTCTTCTCTTATGTCACTCTCATGTAAAATGGTCAGTTTTTTTACATAAAATATGCAAAACCCTCTTGATTTGACACCGTGACATGTGTTGAAAAAAAATGCTCAAAACAAATCATTGTCTTGAATTGGACCATGACAATAATGATTAGCCTTAACTACTTTTTGTGATAGTATTGGAAAATTTGAAAATAAAATCTGTGAATCTTCACTCAAAGTACTCACGCACTTTCAATGAATTATTCCTGTATTTTTCCCCAAATTTTTTAGAGACAACTTACTTGGGAGAAACCTAACAGCAATTTGACACAAATGTAAAAAGTTCTGTGCTCCTCTTCCTCTCCTCTGCTGAGGGCAGTTTAGACCAGTTTGTCAAGCAGAAAGGATACTCTCATAAATAGGGATGAGAAACTGAGATGGAGTCATTAAAGATGAAGATGTTAATTTCAGCATGGATATAACCTTAACAAGTTTCAGTGCAGAATATAATGATGCTGTGATGATGTGAGTGATCGTGCATAAAGGATAGGAGTAATTATAGCTGGCTCTTTTACACTTATTTTATGTGGTTCCTAAAATAGCTGTTGGTTGGAGCGGTGGTGGTGATAATGATAATGGCCACAGCAATGGAAAAAACTAACACAGACTTATTATTTGGCTGATTATTCATATCAATGCTGCCAGTGTACAGTGAATATTTCAGCTGAGCTTCAGGTGAACATACTGTATATCATCTGAATAACAATGATGATGACTGTGTTACTCATGGGAAAGAGTCATCATAGCTCTCATGATGCACATTTCTCAAAGGCTTCGTTGTCCTTAACAAAAGAGGAGAGAGACAGCCACAGGGCAGTGTCATTACTGATGTGTAAGCTGCTGCTGCTGCTGCTGCTGCTGCGCTGCTTAACGGAGTCGAGGTGGCCGGTCTGAGGGGGTCAAGGGTATAGAGTTGTACGGGGGGTGTAGTGGGGTGGGGTGGGGGGGGGTGGCGGGATTCTTTAATCGTTCTTAGCCAGAAGATGCTTGGACACCCATGGGAGAGAGCAGATTACCAAGAGATCAATTCCATAACAGGGCTGTGCTCTGCTGACATCTCAAGGTAGTGCAGTGCAGTGCCCCCATAGGACCCAGCTGCCAATACAGATGGGTATTACCGCGGATTTAGTGTGAAAGAGACTCCGAGAGAGGCGAGGAGAGGCTTTTGGTGGAAAGTAAATAGTGAGAGGATTACATGAAATGTAACATTGTTAACAAGGGTGGGACCCCTATAGGTGTCAGTTACAGCTGGACCAGGTGAGAGTTTTTAGCAAAAATATCCATGCGAGTGAGGATAACTGAGAGATCAGGTATGGTCACGCTTTATAAAATGTTCTCAGCGCACATGAGGCACTCAAGTGTAGTAGTGAGGTTAGTCATAAATCCAGGTCCATTTTTTCTAGCTTTTATCCAGTGCACACCACATTTCACCTTCATCAGTGAATGATGTTGGTTCAAACACATGACGATAAAACAGCTATGACCTCTAACTTACAGACAGTTGAGGGTAAAAATGTAATTTCCTTTTCAAAGGTAAACAGTCCTGTTCACCATCACTATGAAACAACATTCGCTTAAAACAGCCTTAAATAATCCTTAACAAACCAAATGTCTTAATCTGTCTATTTCATGGTAGCCCTTAACTTGGTTTACCTTAATTATAAAAGCCATTCTTTCTCTGTAAACATTAGTTTGTAATATTTGGTATCAATTAAAAATTCACATGATTATTGAGGTTGGGCTTTTGGTTTCTGCAAATGTAATTATATTCTAAGGGATTTATTTATTTGATTGGTTAATATTTGGGTTAATGGCTTGTAATATATTAAAATAATATAGATATTGCGATCCATTAAGTTAAAGATATTTAAAAAGGATTTTATGTGTGAAGGTATTTTAAGGAGTAAAACCCACAGGAAATGTCCTAAGCCAGAGGAAAGTTTACTGCTCAAATTTTGCTCTTCTAATGTATAGCTCAGAATACAAAAATTAGATTCTCATTTCAGTCTTAGTTTAGTTTCTATTTTGTCTTAAATCTTGTTTCTCATGTTTCTCCCAAAATTCACTAGGAGAAATAGGTGAGACACAACGACTTGAGACTTAAGGGAGATACGGTTTTACTGCTCAAAGCTTGAAAAAATTACATTCTCATTTCAGTCTCATTTTAATTTCTATTTTGTCTGAAATGTTGTTTCTCATATTTTTCTCCTAAAATTCACTTGGAGAAATAGGTGAGACACAATGAGACTTGAGGAGATACCCTGCTGAACTGGATTCAGTGTTTTTAATGGCTGCTTTTACTCTCCTTTGTAAATGAAACTGAGCAATACTACAGCGACTATGTACACTTAAACATTACCACGATTACAATCACAGCCTCCACAGTGACCATTAAAATAAACCAACACTTCTCAAACAGATTCAGTAAAAAACCAACATTATGATCCACATGGAGGAGGATGTGTTGCAGGCCTGTTCCATTATACTGCATTGCCTCGGCCGACACACTGTCTTTCAGAGGGTGTGGCAGGCTCAGTGATTCTCCTGATTAGACCTTTCTATTGGATCGAAGTCATGGCTTCGTGATGATCACTCCAATATCCTGACTTTGTTGTTCTCAAGCCATTTTGCCACAACTTTGGAAGTGTGCTTGGAGTGATTGCCGATTTGAAAGACCATTTGCTACCAAGCTTTAACTTCCTGGCTGATGTTTTGAGCTGTTGCTTCAATATATCCACATCTTTTTCCTTCCTCATGATGCCATCTAATTTGTGAAGTGCACTAGTCCCTCAAACAAACAATTGTTGGAAAAATGACTTGTCATGCACAAAAGAGATTCCCTTACAGACGAGCCAAAACTATAGATAACACGAAATCTGTGGTTTATGTAAACTTCTGACTTCAACTGTACATGAGGAGTTGAGATTAAAACAGTCTGAATGAGAATTCAGTGAATGAAAATTGCGAAACTAAAGGCTGGGATGAGCATGTATTGAGTTCATAGAGAGAGCTCTCTGATTTCTCTGCCTGAGATCAAAAGAGGCACAAAAGTGAGAAAATCTGCTTGATGAGATCTCATCTAAAGTGCAACATCAAGGCTTTAATATAAATTAAGAGTTAAAAGAAATTACCAAATAACATGACACATTAAATTTTCACCTTCATTAAAAAAAGGACACATCAGCTCAAATCCAGCCCTTTGCTGCATTTCACCCCCCCCCTCCTCCCACCTTTCCTGTCTCTCACTGTTGCTATCAATAAAGGCTAAAGTGCCTGAAAAATATAGTCCATTAAAATAGATTAAAAATGTATTAGATTCTGATCCATTTATTTTCCATTACCGATGGTAATTTATGGTAATATAATAATAATTATTGTTATGGACTGTGCAGTAACCTCTCATTAAAGCTCAGGGGAACCCCAGTGGATGGCGGGGAAATTTTGGTATGCTATTTTTAAAGTTACATCAACCAGAAGAGACTTTGACACCCATGAGTAAGAAGAGATCTGGTGCACACTCAGATGGCAGCCTGTGTGGTCCAAGGCTGCAGCAGCCGATTATCACGGGTTCCACTGTGAAGATGATCTGGCCTGAAGAACAGGGAATAACTCACCACTGTCTATACTGATTGGAAAAGTTAAAGGTCTCTATTGTATAAAGGTAGATGTCCATGCATTCTTTGATAATAAAGCAGTAACTTTGTGTTGTCACAACAAAGCAGTCACCGCCCTCAGCCATGCCTCAAGCCCCACCCACCTGGACCCACCATTCATCGTTGTAGGATTTGGTTTCTCTGAGACTTGAAATCTGCTGTATTTTTATTGGATCACTCAGAAAACGGTCAGCCAATCAGAAAGAGAGGCTCAGAGCCTTCTTTATTCTGATTGGTCACAGTATTCAGTATTGTAATGTCATGTGTAAACATGTTTAATTAATGCTAAAATATAGAGTAAATATAGGAAAATAGCGTTTGAATTTCTTGCATATTTTATTGTATTACAACACTTTCTAAGACAAATCAGACTTAGAATCAATCAAATTCTTCTTGTCAGTGTGGATTTATAAAATAGGAATCATAAAGGTCATAAATATCAATTTTTAATGTAAACTCAATGTTTGTGAAACAAACCACTTTCTGTCTCTCTTCTTGTAACTTGTCCATGCTAAACATTCAGTGTGAATACTATTCTGTGGAATTGTGTTGCACTTATCAACATATTCTCATAATGAAAAAGCATCTTCCATCTCCTAAAAGATAAAGACCTCAAAATTCTTTGGATCACATTTTTACAAAAACAATCTCATAATAATGTGATTAGCTATAATAATTCCAAAGCATAGATCTAATTACCAGGTAAAGATCTCTCCTAATTAAGATAAATATCACATTATAATCACATTACAGCAAAATGGAGAAGCTGGAAGTCAATAAATTGAAATTGCATATATATCCTTCTGTGATTTTGGTTAAGGTTAGAAAAAACAATTTTGTACAATTTTGTTCAGCGGTTTCAATCTTTGTGTATTTGTAAAAACTGAAGATTTGCATTAGAGAAAGCTGAATGATTTCAGTAGTAACTGACCTAAATAACTCAGCATGTATTCTGAACAAGAATACCTCAATAAATGCTGAGAGGTGTGCAGTTCACTCCTTCAGAATTTTTAATGTTGAAATTTTCTTCCAACTATTTAAATCAAAAGTGTTGTTCATACACCGCAGTGAATGTGTTTACAGCAACTTTAACTTTACACATTTGGCTGATTTATCACAGCAGTTGCCTTCAGCTTTAATGCCCTCAGTCTGTTTCATTTCCCAATACGTTGCTTAGGCCACCTCTGATAATGTCAGATTCAATGGCCTGTGACGTCATGTTCAATTAAAAGCTGAGCTTAATGACAAGGACCCGAGCACTGCAGGAAATAGACCTAAATGCTTGAAGAGGGGAAACTCGGCGAAGGGAGGGCATGAGGAGGACAGTCTGTTACTTTAGCTCAGGGTTGTGTGACTACGCGCATGATGTGTCATTATGTGCTTGTGGGTGGAGGTGGTGGGGTGTGCATGCATGTGCACATGCTGGCATGCACACATCTGTGTGTGGAGACAAGCTGATACTTCGTTACCTGTTACTTTAGCTCAAGCAAGTCTATGTACTGTATGTGTTTATGTGTCTGCATGTTTACCAGCTGCGACAGCGTTGCAAGTGTTATGTTCACCCTGTGAGTCTGTGTGTGCGTGTATGTGTGCGTGCACTATCATGGCAAAATGTGGTCCCTGAGACACCGACTGTAGAGGGAACAACCACAGAGGCAGTTTGAAGAACTTTGGCAGGTGTTTATACGTCTGTCTGGCTGTGGACGGATTTTGTCACCTTGAAAGCATCACAACCATACAAGATACAGTCATGAAACTGTACAGGTGTGTAGTTGAAATCAAAATAAAAGGCCAAGTTCAAAGATGGGTGTGAATTTGTGCCATCTGTATGTACAGTGGAATGTATTTCTCATGTCTAAGTTAGGCCCCATTTGGAGGATATTATCATTTCTGCAACATTTACACTAGACCTAGAGATAGCAGGTGTATGGAACAAAATTGGTCTCCCCACTCTGGATGCACGTATTATGTTGCATGTATTATGACATAGAAATAGAGAATACTTTCTTCCCTCACTGGGTTTAGCTCAAGGCAGTGGCAGCCTATAGCATCTGTGGGGCCATTTCAAGAGCTCATGTGAGGCAATACCTACTAAACCTACTAATAACATGAAAGAGAAAAAAAGTGATATTTCAAGTTGGTCTGCATCAATAAAGGTATATTGTCAGAATGGTAAGGTGTTGAATTGTCCTCTGTTATGATTAGTGTTATAGCCTCTCAGATCATTTTTCCTCTGTTCCTCTCCTAGATGTCAATCTCTTATTAGCCAACCAGTGCCAAACAATGATGAGTATCGCAACCTACCGGGTTCTTAGAGGCGGTGGGACTAAAAAAGAGTGAGGCACAGATGAGAGAAACGGGTGGAAAAACAGGGAGACATTAAGTGCTGCTTGTAAGTCCAGTACAATCTGTTAAATAACTGTTGTTTGGGTTAATGGTGGGGGTTTTATCACTGGGTACCCTGTTAAAGCCGGTAATTCTATTCAGAGTAAGAATTATAAAGTAACAATCAGGGGGTTAGGGTTGGGCTCTTTCACGCTGGAAGGAAGGTTTGAGAGACTGTTGATAATAACTTTGTGACTTTCCAAGGATCAGTGGATTCACAGAAAACCATTTTGTAGATGTTTTAAATGAGCTCCAACAATATTGTACCACCAACTGTGTTACAAAACCCTGGGTATTATTTGGTTTACTTTTCTTTGTGGGTCACAACAGTCCAGGACATGTCAGAGGTGTGAATCACCTGGTTGAGTAATAAACATTGCTTCTGTTATTGTAGTGAATCTTTGTCTTTCAATGTTTATTCCTATTTGATTGAAATGTGACTCATTTGATAAAAAATAAGGGCTATAGTTGGGTAAAAATGATGCATGGGAGTTTTAAGCTCATAGTTGTTGCATACATCATCCATGTCCTTTGACCCCTCCCTGACAGTGGGCCTGCATCAGGCGAGAGAGAGACCACCTTGCACCCTGCAGCTGCAGGTGAAGAAGTGCCCGACTTGTCCCTAACAGCTCCAACATCTTAAAATATACTCAATACAATTTACTCCATAATCTGTGTCCAGTGTTTAAATGGTCTCATGGTGTGCCACAGAGTAGCAATTTGATTGTTTTACTCACTAGTTTCACTTCCAATGTCTTGTCTCCAATGAGTGCAAACAAGTGAATGAATGATTAAATTCTTGCATTTCAGTCGAGGGCCCTTAGGAGTGCGGGGCCCGTTTCAATTAAAAGGGCTGACACAAAGCTAAGGCCGCCTCAGCTCATGGCTCAAAGTCATGACTAAAATGGGATCCATGGCTGAGTAGAAAGGTGAAAAACCACTGCTAACCCAAAAGAAGGCTCATCTAAGTTTGGCCAAATCACACCTTGATGACCTGTGGAGGTCCTATGGACAGATGAGTCAGACGTGGAACATCACCAGTACAGCCGGGGCATGGTGGTGGTAGTGTGACGGTGTGGGGATGCTTTGCTGCTTCACAGAGTGGGCAACTTGTCAAAACTGAGAGAAACATGAATTCTGTTCTCTTCCCGAAAATTCCGGTATGGGGGGAGAATGCCCCATCAGCAGTCTGTGATTTGAAGCTCAAGTGCAACCGGGTTACGCAGCAGTTGAGAAACATCCACTCATCCACATGTTTATTTAAAAGCACAGTATGTAACCTCTGTCTCTAGGGTTCTCTCAGTCAAAACAATAACGAAAGACAGCGTTGGGTGACATCATGACATAATGTGGGATCATTGGAGATTATGTCTTCACCACCATACTGTAAGTTCCTCCCGGTTTGGATTCCTTCAGTGTCAGTGCTTCAGGAAATCAAACAGACCCAGTGATTATAACCGTTAAAAACACTGAATAAAGCAGTTTGACATTTAAAGTCAGAGTTTGAGCGACGCTGTACGGAGGACAGAGACTCAGGAAAGAGTTGGAGCTGAGATTGATGCTAACCTTTGTTTGATTGTTTCTCTGATAACCAGACGTTCAGCAGGTTTTTACCAGGTTTTTAAAACGAATAAAGCAGTTTCACTTCAAAAATTTGGGGCGCCCCGCCGGCTCACCTGATGAAGGGCATAAGGCTTAGTCCTACTCGCAGCGGCCCGTCTTCCAGTCCGACCCGTGGCCCGCGGGTCATCCCAGGAATGGATGTCTCCAGTGGCTGGGAGCTGAGCTGTCAAACATTTGCCTGGCTTTTTTCTACAACCACAACGCCAGAATGCACATAGGGAATATGATGGAATTGACAGACGACCAAATTACAATTTCTCTAGGTTTGAGAATTGCTGGAAACATTTGGGATAATGTAAGAACACAACTCAACAACATATAGAATGTAGGTCTAGTCATTTTTAGATATTTTCATGAGGAAAAGTTACATATTCTAACATTAAACCCCAGGTTAAATATATATAGTTTTAATTTTAAGTTTTTCAGCTGCTTAGCAGAACAAGCTGTAAGCATAACCTTGGTGTGAAGACCACCTCAGCAAACAGTTGCCATCCATCATACATGAAGTAGCATTAGTATTAATTCTGAGTCATGTCTCTGTCCACCTGGTGAATGTAAGTCCAATATTCACTCTCTCATAGCTCTGTATGGCTAGCCACGTCTCCAGTATGCAGTGGACTTATCAGAGCTTAGTCATCAAAAACAGCAAGGTTAAGGAGAGCAGAGCAAGTGAACTGAAACAATCGTGTTGTAGGACAGAAAAACCAAAATAATGATGAAGCTGTGGAGCTGAGGGGAACTGAGGAGTTAGGTGATAATTCTCTGTGGCTTTGTCACCATGAGTGACTCATATACATACACATTGTCAATTGCTATTTCAAAAATAATGCTGGTTAAAGCAGCTTTAATAATGATAATACACACACAACACAATCCTCCATTTACTCCATGAACTTTTAAAGGGGCACCTCACTGATTTAAGTCAATGTACTAGTCACAAGGAGCATCACACAGAAATAAAAAGCAGTAGAGTGTCTTGAGTGATCCTGATGAAATTTAAGTCTGAGAAAAAAAGTTACTTCATTAGAGTGATTTCACTGCAATGCCTGCTTTCCAAACAGGTAGCGTTAGATACATGTCCATTTTCCATGCAGGAAGGATATAATAAAATAAGTCAACTGTGGCCCGGGAGGTAAGGCAGGTGGTGTACTAATTACAGGTTTGGCAGTTTGATCCTGAGTTCATCCTGTCCTCATGTCAGACACTGTACATGGGCGAGAGACTGAACCCCGAAATGCTCCCAATGGGCATGGTAGCTCACTGCTACCGTTGTTTGATTGTGATTAACAGGCAAACTGTGAAGCACTTTGGATTAAGGTGACACATCAATGTCCATTTCCCATTTATAATGTAAGACACAAGTGTAGGATCCAGTGTTATGTGGACGGGATCCATCTGGGGACCAAAAGACAAGAAATCTTCATCCCTGCTGCTTCAATATTGGTGAATCTACTTTGAATCTGTCACACAACAAGTTGCTTTAAACAACTACATGGAAGGGATTTTTATCAAAAATGTTTGTTCACGTTACATGTTCCAGTTAAAAACAAAATACTGCTCAATATATATATGTTTTTATGCTGTCGCCAGCGCGGAGGCATATTGTTTTCAGGTTGTCCGTCCATACGTCTCATTCTCGTGGACAAAATATCTCAGTAACGCCTTGATGGAACTTCTACAAATTTGTCACAAACATTCCCTTGGACTCAAGAATGAACTGATTAGATTTAAGTGGTCAAAGGTCAAGGTCACGGTGACCTCTCAAAACATGATTTTGGCCTTGTGAACGCAATATCTGGAGAACTGTTCAAGGAAATCCCTTCAAATTTAGTACAAAATGTCCACTGGGACTCAAGGATGTACTGATTAGATTTTAGTGGTCAAAGGTCAAGGTCAGTGTGTCTTCACGAAACACTTTTTAGCCATAACTCAAGACTTCACACAGCAATTATGACAGAATTCACACAAATGGTTTAATGTTATATAACTCTAAACCAGTCTGAGTGGAGGAGGCAGACAACCACAAGGTGGTAAATCTAGTTTTATATTGATATCAGCCTCAAGAATCCCATTTCAGACAGATTCACATACAAAGTTTTTGCTTTTAAAAATGAGGCAACATAAATTACCGTTATTAAAGAAATGCTTAACTTAACAGTCACAAAGAAGATGTCTACAGGGCCCATTTCCGCAGGGTGGGACAGCAACGGGGAGCCGGGGCTATCCAGCCTTTACTTTACTAAAAGCAGAATTACAGAGAAAGGCCACAGCTAACAAGCCAACCCTCCACTCTCACTATCCCCCGAGGAAAGGGGGGCACAGGGAGGAGTGATAGAGCTGGAGCCTTGGCATCCATCGAGGGAACGTCATTTTGCTCTCTTGGGCAATTTGCATGCTCTAATATTAATTGCTAGTGGAAATGCTTGATTTGATTAAGGGAGGGAGTCCCAGGGGGGCACTGCTGTGGCTCTGCAGCTGAAGAGAAGGGAGTGGCGTCTTTGCTCATAACCTTGTTATGTTGAAAGGCAACTGGTACTGAGTCAATAACCTACACAGACCCGTTCGAGTCTCTGGAGTTTGTTTACACAATTCTACACGAGTCTCTTCATAGAGCAGCGACACAATAGTTGCAGGGTATGAAAGATTTATAGAAAAGCCTTTGCAGATATATTTGGAAAAACACACATACAACCACTCTGACGTGCAAACACTGAAGCTTCAATTATTTAATTATCAAATTATTTGTATCCATTAGAATTTTCAACAGATCAAAACAACAGATTTGCACACGAGTTTACAACAAATGTAGCATTTAGACAAGGCTAAATAATTGATCACAGCATTTGATAGCACACTGTATCAGCCATGCATTTGCATTTTCTGATCACTCCTTAATTCATAGCAGAGGTTTTTCCTTTTTAGTATGCACCAGGCGGCTCGAGGGGCTCTTTTGTTTTGACTGCAAAGGGCGTGTTTGTCCCCTGGCCTTAGCATAAATAGGAGCTGACAATAAAATATAGCTTACAGGAGAATTTACCATTGGCTGTGTAGGAGAAGAAACACTGATATCACCACTGGACATCTGTGCAGAAATGCAGTACATGTGTGTACCGTATGTGCTTGAGTGAGAAGCAACATGCGTGTCATTGTAACATATATACATTTAGACAAAGTCAATTTAACTTCAGATTCTGTATGGAAGAAGAAAGTGACATTTATGTCCAATCACATGCAATAATGAATTATACACGCGTTCTCTTTGTCCCTCTTAGGTTTCGACCTCTGCCCAGGAACATTAGCATACAGTACCCAGGATTCCAGCTGGCTTATCTTAATGGTCCTCTTCAAAATGGAACTCACAGTGACTGACTTGACAGTGAGCTCACTGGATTTACTTGGCAGATTATTGGACTGTTCTAAACACCAGTTGATGAACTTATAATTCCTCTGAGGTTCCTGCCATTAAAGTCTTGTCATAATGCCAGAACACACACACACACACACACACACACGCTGTCTTTCAATTGAAACACTTCAGTCAGCCCGTGTTTGCTTTTACTGTGGATATGACTGGTGATGCAAACAATGCAAATACTTACAGAGACGGCGTTTCATTAAAACCCCCATCAGAGGTGCAGCAGTCTTATCTGGATTTGTGAATGAGCTGTGGAAGATGACGGCATCCTCTCCGATTCATATATGTGACGGGCACTTGTGTCGATGTTTTAACACCGACCCAATATTGTGACTGTTTCACACCATAAGTCAGAATGTATATTTATTTAGCCCAGAGCAGGAGGCCCAGTCGTCTGTTCTCATGGACATGATATCTCAGTAAGTCTCGTGGTCTTGTGCACATGCACTACAGCTAAACTTTCAGAAACAGGAAAAATGGCAAAAGCAAGCGGCCAATCAGCAAAAAAAAGAAACAAATCATCGAGGTGGAGGTTCTGCTTTCACAGGTAAATTTATGTGGCATTGTGTCCTTTGGTATTCATAATAATAGAAAATAAATGGAGTGAGACAGTGGCTGGGGCTGTTAATGTGATGGGGTCCTGACATGGCTTGCACCAGAACGCAATATTCTTGAACATTAATCACTTTCCTTTGATGGAACTAAAATAGTTCACAGTTGTATTCGGTTGATTTCACATACTATTTGTGTCCACCATATTGTTTTCAATATACATGCAGATGGAATGAATCAAAGCACCAGTCAAAAGTTCCTTTCCAACTGTACTCATTAGTTTGTTGACAGAAGTAAATGAATCACGAGGACCAACAGTGGCTTGTCAGAAAGCGCTGATTCTCCAGTGTAACAGGAAAGGAAATGGTATTTCTCTACTGATGTCCACTGATGGACAATGATACTCTCAAGACAACATGATATTTGGGGGCAAACATGCTCCAGCCAGCTTGTAGCCTGTTCCCCACTTGCTGTTTGTTAGGATGAATGAATCGTGGGTTGATCCAGGCCACTTTGCCACAATGTTAGTCAGATGCATTAATGTATCACATATTATTTGCGCGTTGATGGAATGAAAATGCTTTCTATTAATGTAGGCAAATTCATCCGTTGATGGAGCCTTTATAGCAACGTGTGTGTCGTTGGTCGCTCGTGTTACATCAGGGAAACTCACGAATTGCACTGTTATCCTGGTAAACCACATTGTATGGGAACCTGGCTGACATACAGATGATCCCATCCCACGCAGCTCTAGGAAATCTGAAACAGCTAATGAGCCAGTCATCACCATGGGTCTTTAAATACCTGTTGTCTTCTAATTCTGTCATTCACTGTGTCCTCTCATAAGTCCAAAGCTGACATTGTTATTATTATTTCGCGAATGCTTTTATGTCCACTTATTTAATTGCCATACACAAGGAAGTTGTATTGTTTCCAATGAGGCTATGCTGTGCAGTCTGAGGAGCAATTGTTAGAAATGTGGTCCGGCAGACTCGTTACCAAATCCTAATGTTAGTATCATCCGCTTCTGTTCCTGTTTTCGTTCCCGTGAGTTTCCCTGCGTCGCCTAGCTGTTCTAGTGTTCCACCTGCTTAAAAAACACGTTTCCCCTTCATCTGCCGCAAGCCTGCTTTTTGTTATTTAAGTATCCTCCCTGAATCTGCCTGCTTGTGAGTCTGCATTTGGATCCGTTCCCTGTGTTCTTGCCTTCAGCTGTGACACCGAGAGGAGTGAACTACTACAGAATTGTAATAGGAAAAAAAAACTGCAAGAATAAAAACTAAGTTGTAAATATTCTGGATTTTATTCAGCCTATGTAACAGTGAGTCCCAGAATGACACTTGATACTTTGCTACAATTAGAGTTTTATTTCCTCTGAATTCGACTTTTTAATTTTTACATAGATTCTCTTGAAATCTGGGGTCTGCAACAGGTGGCTTGCGAGCTCCCAGCAGCTCACCCCTGTTTTAGAATAGCTCACCCAGAGGTTCTGAGAATATAGTCTGTACAAACCATGGATACATAGTAGAGACTTTAAGCAATGCATCTTCATTCAGTAAATCTGTTCCAAATGCAATTAAATGGAATACACACAGGTATCATACACATCTGGATAACAGAACAGATATAAACTAAACTTTTCCAACAAACAGGAAATATGTTGCCATGGATACAGAGAGTTAAGCTGCGGTCTTCAACTTGAGCCAAGTTTTTTTTTTTAAGCCCATGTTTGTTTAAATATTAAAAAATGAAGTGTAGTGAATTAGCTATTTTAAGTTCCTGTTTGTTATGTAGTATTGGACGTAGCTACTGTCAGCTATCACTGCATCACTGACTGAGGAGATTCTTTTTCCTCTGATCCTCTAATCAGATTTATGGAGGTTTATTTGCAGTGGTGTCTTGTATATCTGTGTGTTCATTACTCTATTTTTCTCACGAGTGTCTCTGTGAGCCACAGTTTCCCCGGCTTCAGCTAAAGCTTGAGGCTTTGCATGCTAGAAATTTGACAAGCAGTATACTTTTCCCTCAACAGGGGGAGATGTGGCTCTGTCATGTCGGGGCTCAGTCCTGTGTCAGTGAACGGTGCACCTTGCCGAGGCACCTCGGCTCCCAGACAGCGATGACTGCAGTCGTCCTGCCACACAACCCGCAGGCTGCTGCTCTGGTTTGAACTTTGCTGTTTTTTATGTTATTTAATAGGATTTTCATAGCAATGTGTCACTCCCTGCAGTCTGTCACTTCCACTGACTGAGTGCATACGTATGCTGGGAGCTGGCAGGGAGTTCATCATGGTTGTCTAAACAGGAGAAACCTGATTTTGTGTGGCTCCTCAAAGCCTATGCTGCAGTGAAACGGTGTGAGAGATACAGGTGCTAATGTTTTGGAGGTGGCAAGCATCAGCCTGAGAGGTCTGGCAGAACATACAGGATTGAAAGGAACCAAAGTTGCATACGCCATGGCATGCTGGGTGTATTTGCTATAGCTTTTAGCAGCAAATTAGCTTCTCCTTATAAATGGACCATGAACTGATTAAACTCAAATCTACATCAACAAGATCAAAATCTCAGAGGGATACTTGTATATAAGAGCCACAGTGGTCAGAGAGATGGAGAGCTCCTAAACCTTTTTTTTTTTTAATAAACTCCAGCTTAATGACTTCTTTACATATTTTATTTCCACATTTTTATTTCCATATTTATTTCCATCTTGTCAAAAATGTAATTTTCTCTTCGACTACTCACCAAGGTGTGTTCCTTGGCAGCACTTTCCCTCCCACCCCCCTGCGCAGTGGATTGTTGGCTCCACTCTACCAAAACTGAGAGACATCCACTCGAGCAGTCTCTGCAGACGGGTGGACAATATCAGGAGAGCCCCCCTCTCACCCTGGTCACCACCTGCTCGCCACCCACTCCTCTGGCAGGCTCGGGGTCATGTGGGCACGAACAAACCGGCTGAGGAAGAACTTTTTTCCGAAAGAGCTGTGGACAAGCTGCTGAAACCATAACCACCCCCACCCCAGGAAAATAAACAATATCTGATATGTGCCTCATGAACTGCTGCTGCTGTGGCTGCAATATGGACAGTTTATAGTTTATAGTTATAGTCGATATTGTTGATGTTTATATGCATATTTTATTTCTTATATATTTATATTTTTTAATGATTTTAGTCTTTATTTATTTTAATACATGCTACCAAGAGGAATGTTGCCAAACTTAAGACTGTTGCATTTGTTGTATTATAGTAGTATGTAGTTGTATTTTAATGCAACAACAGTAAAGCCTCTATCTATCTATCTATCTATCTATCTATCTATCTATCTATCTATCTATCTATCTATCTATCTATCTATCTATCTATCTATCTATCTATCTATCTATCTATCTGTCTGTACAGCTGACTCTTCAAAAGCCCATTTCAAACTGGACAAAAAGTCCATAAACACCCACTAACATCTTGCTTTTATCTTCAGTGGGAAAGAGTATGACCAGCATTCATTCCCTGGGTCAAATGACTGCAGTGGTCATGGCTATTCATCGGCTCCAGGCGATTGGCAGTGATAGAAACATTGCACTCAGGTGGACAGGCTCATCTTTGGCCCTTTTCCAGCGTGGTGCTATGAAGCAGAAAAAGCCACACCACCAGTCTGTGTTTGTCCTCACTGTCTATTGCTTTCTTTTTTAAGACTGAACTCTTCTTTTTTTTTAGCCGGAGCATTACAAACTTTTTATTGAATGCTTCCTAGGTTTCTCGGCCATACTCCTTCTCCGTCGCTATGGTTGCTCCTTCTGACACCATGTTCTGTTGTCTATATGTGCCCCCCTCTTGCAGCGGAGTACAACATGCTGAAGGTTCTTACCCAGGTATTTCATATAGGAACCTTCAGCATATTGTTCTGTGTTGCAAGAGGGGGCACATGATAAACATCAAGCTTAATCAGCATTGTGTGAACTCATTTGGCAACGGCTTGAATTTAACAGACATTCGTTTATATTTAAAAGTCCCGCACTCCATCTTTAACACCATTAGTCTTCCCCTGCCTCGTTCATTCTTGTCTCATTTTCGGCGAACCACGGTCACTGATAATGTTGCCTGCGCCGACTCACTGCAACAATCTGAGACGTTAGGCCATTGAAGGTCAGCAGAAACTCGACTTTCAGCCGAACTACTGCAGCACCGTCTCTCTCTCTCTCTCTGCTTTTCATCTGCATGCTCAGTTTTTTCTTAAACATTGAAATTACTAAACAGCTTTGTATGTTGTTTGTCACTGGTGTGGTTAGCTGTTAGCAAATGACTCAGATGACACCAACAAGTTGTAGCCTACATTCCATGACTGTGATGGATGCTGTAGCAGCTAGAACACATCCACTGCAAAAAAAAAAAAAAAAAAAAAAAGTTTCCATTCTGCTTCACAATATCATTAAAACCGTCTTTTCCTAGCAGATAAGATGTTATGAATTGCCTCTCTCTCTTCTCCTTACCTGAGACTCAATTCTCTGCACTTTCCTCCGCTGTCTCTCGGACTTCACCGTGGCTAATGTCGTTTATGTACTCTACATGAGTCGTCTTTCTTTGTCCTCCACTTAATGAATTTCAAGTCCCAGATTCAAGCAAATTCAAACACTTAAAGTTGTGATTCTTACTGAGAAGCAATTTCTCCTTTTTTTTTTTTTTGGTTTTGGTTGCTGTCTTTACCAACTGTTTAACAGTGATGTTAATTTAGACCTGTCCAGTTACTAAAAGTGAATCCACACCTTCCAACCAATCAGAATCTAGACTTTTAATATGTTTTATATACAGTATTTGTATATCAACACTATACAGCTGTTTCTGGTCTCTCTCTCTCTCTCTCTCTCTGTCCTCTTTCTCTCTGTCTCTCCCCCACACCCCTCTTTCTCCTCTCACCCCCCCCCCCCTTCTGAGTCCAGTTCTGTTGGAGGTTGCTTCCTGTTCATTGTGGGAACTGTTGGGTTTCTCTCCATAATATTTTGTAGATGTCTTTACCTTGTAAAGTGCCTTGAGATAATGTTGGTTATGTTTTGTCGTCATACAAAATAAAATTGAACTGAATTTTCAGTGGCCATTGTATAACAGACTATACTTCATACCACAGTAGTGATATATTGGTATATAAATACCAGCAGTGACTTATTGGTTGGTAAAATAATAATTTCGATTTTTTTCTTTTTATCCTTTAAAATAGTCAGTGTTTGGTCTCTTTTCGTTTTCTTCAATTAATCAGAAAAGGCTTGTTTTCTCATGTTTGGGATCAAGTGCTCCACCTGCACAAGAGAAATCCACACGATAAGGCAGCAGCCGTATCGCCTGGCTGTGAATCCACACAAGCAGCCTCATAGTCAGGTTAACCACACTGGAGATGACAGACACTGACAGAGATGCATTACTCAACACAAGGAACACAGGTTTGTGCCTGTGTATAGTTTATACGCATCTATGGTAAAGTGATTCGCACTACCACATAAGATCTCTTATGGAGTTTAGGATGCACTGGTTCAATAGAAAGAAGAGCAGAGAAGAAAATAATAAGAAGAATATCTCTTCACTGATGGCTCATGGCTTTCATCTCTTCTCAGCAGAAATCAGTCAGAAGGACCGATCAGCAGGTCAGACAGAGAACATCCTTTCCAAGACTCATCTCTCCGTCTCATTTCTATTGTCTCCGTGTCTCTCTTTCCTTTTTGATTCATGCTAAATTAGCCCCTGCGAGGTGTCATACAGTCAGATTGGAGATTACGAGCTGCTTCTCATTGGTGTGAAACAAAAAAAACAGACAATGTAGCTTGTAGGTCAGACACTAATTGTTTGGTGTCTCAAAATGGAGCTGGATAACGAAGAGAGATCGATGACTTCTGTGGGAACACATCTTTTTTTTACTATTGTTTTTTTGTCGACCTGCAGGTTCATTCATATTAATCATGGGTTAAGAAAAGGTAAAAACCCTTAAAAAATGACTGTCACTGTCATCTGCATGTTTGATGCTCTTTGACTGTGCTCAGTACAAAGAATGACTCAGTGTGACACTGTCTATGCTTCTGAATGTACATTGAATGTTGCATTTCTTTGTCCATGTATGTATGTACTTTCAGACGTCCTCCCCTGAGATGGTGTTACAGTTTCTGGCACTAGATGGCACTGTGCACATGGTTGTGAAAAACTTCCTTAATGCTGTGACTGGATCAAAGCGCACAAACATAATTTATGAGCAGTTATTGACACTGTGTTTTGTATTTAGACTTCACCTCATCTGATCAGCTCTGTTGCCGTGGGAACAAGTCTAGAAAAACTGGCTGCACAAATCCACACAGTGTAATTTACTCCCTATCCAGTCTTTCTAAGGCGAGTCACTGTACAGCATGCAGCAGCTGAGTTGAGTCAGCAAAGGTCACCGAAGATGACACGACACTCTGAGAGTGAATTAGCAAGGGGTCCCTGCCAGGGCCAGGTGCTGAGCTGTTAGCCCTCATTGGCATAAAGCCAGGCAATAAAAGTCAAGCCTTGGAAACTGATGTCTGTAAAAGCCAAGTCTTACTTGAACACTGTGCTGGTCAGGTAACCCAGCAGTTGAATAAAATGTCATCCATGCTAAGCACACCTGTTTGGCATGTAAGGTTGCTTTGTTCTATGCAGTGCAGCTGGGCCAACACCTCAGGAGTCCATCCAGACTGAGTTATGGCGTCTTTTATGGCTTTAAAAGGGTCGGTTCACCCAAATTATGTGGAAAAAAAAGAAGAAAAAAAAGCAAACATGTATCTAGCCAAAACTGCTAGTATTCTTTACCTGCAGGTGCCTAGCCCTGTCAAACCCAGACAAAGAAAAAAAAATAAGAAACATTTTTTTCACCTTCCAGATGTTGTTGTAGGAGGCCTCTGATGCAGAAATGAAAGGATTTTCGAAAAATCTTTACGTTTTAGTAAGTTTTTAGGAAAATGTTGTAATTTTGCATCGTTGGGCCTAAGTGGGAGTAGTATTACACAAACAATAACTTAACATCTACATGTTCTAGACATTGCAATACACACAAATAAAAATATTTCAGGTAATTTACTTACTTGAATCTTGACAAATCCAGTCCAGTGAAACAAGGAGACGAGCTCGGAGGAGAGTTCGCAGGTAGTGTGAGCTCATGGTCAGATGACCGGACCTATAAACACATATTCTATCCAACAGCATTGTGAGGATAAACAATAGGACCCACTATGGGACTATGAGCATGTGGTCTCAAAAAAAAACAACAAAAAAAAAAACATTCAGAGATCCTTTTTTAGGATGATTAAATGTGACGTGGCAATATAGCAGCAGTGGGCCTAACAGGGCTAGCATGTGCTATTACTACTGTACATCCGTTGATAAATCTATACCTGCACATCAGTTCATGAGGATCATAAGTGTTTGTATTTCTTTCACAGCTGAACCTTCAATGTACAGGATTCAAGATTTTTCAGTGAACATAAACATATAAAAATATTTTTGCAAGTAAGTTTCAGAACAGAATCCATTGAAATGAATGACTGTACCAATGAGTATAAGCACAAAAACATGTTCTTAACACATGTACATAGTTCAGAGAATTGACACAGTGAACATAACGGTTTTGTTATTTACCATTAAAAACGTCATGTGATCAACAGAAAATAGCTTATCCAACTGTAACCCCTGAGGACGAGAAGAGCTTGAAGAAAAAGGGGAGAGGAAGCTTTGATGTCAGAGTGGAGGGGAACCACGACATCTGTGCTGTCAAACGGTACGACAACAGGGCGGTCATCCTTGTGTTATCCTTTGCTGGTCCAGACCCAGTGCAGAAGATTCAACGCTGGGACAAAGCCATCGCAAAACCAGCATTGAAGTTGAGAGGTCTTACATTAGAGGTACCTACAACAAGTTCATGGGAGGTGTGGATTTGTTTTGCGAAAATACAAGTTTCCAATGAAATCCCACCACTGGTACATCTACATCTTCTGGCACACCATTATCCCTCGATGTGATAAACGCCTGGCTCCTCTACAGACAGGACTGCAAAGCTCTAAAGATGTCGAAGAGAGAGACACTGAACAGGAGAGAGTTTCAGGCACAACTAGCGTCCTCTGTCATCCAGGTAGGAATCCATTTCCACAATGTAGTGTTTGTAATATTTTCAATATTTAACAGTTTGTAATATTTTTGACTTTGTATCTTAACTGATTTTGTTCTAATACAATTCAGGTTCCAGCAACACCAAAGAGAGGTCGACGCATCCTCAAGCGATGGGATTCCACCAGCCAAGAGAGGTCGTCTGTATGCCGCCTACTGGATGTATGCAAAGACATGATTGCACATTTCCCGGTGAAGATGAAGAGAGGACGCTGCAGACACTGTGGAAGAGGATACACCAACACGCTGTGCAGCAAGTGTAACGTACGTCTTTGCTTCATAGAGGAAAAGAACTGTTCTCTGGATTATCACTGCAGTTAACAAGGTCTGAACACTGATAAGAGGTCATCTGTGCACTATGAAAAAATGTAGTTTTGTTAATGTAGATTTGTAATGTTTTTTTTTATCAATAAATGACTATTCATAAAAATGTGACTATTGTGTGATTATTATTCACAATATATATTATTGTGGGGTTAAATAAGCAGTCAACCCTGCAAATGAAGCCTGACTTGTTCTGTATATTTGTTCAGACAATGTGAGTACAAATACAGAAGTTCTGCTCCCAGTTAGGTGGCAATATTACAACATTTCCCCTAAAAACTTACAAAATCAAAAACCAAAAAAAATCGAAAACCCTTTCATTTCTGCATCAGACGCCTCCTACAACAACATCTGCAGGGTGAAAACATCTTTTGCTCACTTTTTTCTGTGTCTGGGTTTTACAGGGTTAAGTAGTTAAGTCATGCCTAATAGATAGTATTGGTATTGATGCTGATGTTAGTCAGTCAGTCCCAGCCTGTCTAACCAGTCAGAAACAAACCTCTTCCACCTTCCTACCTCAGTGTCAATCACCTTTGACACTGATGTTGTGTATAATGCCATCACATGAACACCTTATGTGGCTGCAAGACTTGACGCAGCCGTAGCTATACTACTGACCTAGTGTAGAATGACAGAAATAATGTGTTATCCTGCTAATCTTCAGTGTTTGCACTATCAAGTGGTTTAATTTAAATGAACAGTTTGGCTTGCAACTTGAGAAAGTCTTTCATGCGAGCTACACTGAGATAAACACCAAACCCAAACTGAAATAATCCTAATGTTATCACTGACCCTTGATGACAGCATCGGGTAATTTTCACAGACTGTTTTAAAACTGTCTTCCGAGGCTGAATACAATTCCTCATGATGATTAAAAGCATCACCTTAAATGTCATTTTTTAAGGTGCCACACCACAATTAAAATTCCAGCAATCTCAGAATAGAATATTTCAAAGTATTTCTATTTTGTTTTTTGTATTTTTGGTGATTTTTAAAATTCCTAAATCCCTTAAATCATGCATGACTGATGGATGTCTGTCCCTGAATATACCTCTTGTTACAGAAGAAGAACGAGTCACCATCCAGTGGTGCAACACCAATGTAATAAATAGAAATATCAGGAAAATGACTCATATTATGCAAAACTTTAGTCTGGCATGTGCTTTATAAACAAAGTCTGTCAAGTAGCCAGCTCCTGTGGTCCCACAATCATGAATAAAGATAGAAAATGGAAAGCCTGCGTTCAGCATTCAGCAGCTTTCCCATCTCACGGCACAAACAAAAAGTACACATTTCAAAGGATTGAAAACAGGTGGTGTGAGTTCAATGATGCCATTTAATACTTGTCTTGAGAATAATAAAGCAGTGGCTTCCTGTTCAATACATCTGTGATATTGTCCCAGACTTCATATGCTCAAAGTAAGGGTTCACCCGCCTATCAGCCAACCCATCTGTCTGTGCAGCCGCTCCACACACGCACACACACACACACACACACGCATACCACCATCATCATCAGTGTAGTGGGCAGCTTAACAGAGCCTATCCAAACAAGTTTGTGGCACAGCTGAATTTGTTTGACATCCATATCAGAATGTTTTTTTTCTTTACAAGCCATATGAAAATATGAAGGTGCAAGAGAACGTGTGTCAAGACTTGAGAAATGCATGATTTGCTCACATCAGCCAAAGACATTTAATTCAGCTGAGGCTTGTTATCTTTTATCATGAATATATGGTTACGAAAGTCTTAATATAACCAAGACAGCTTAATCAGAAATCATATAAAGGATCTTATTATCATGCTGAACATGTAATGTGTTACATGTGTGACTGCGTTCTCCTGTTTATTGTTCAGCTGGTGAGAAGACAGTGCCTGACAGAGTGCGACAGTAAAATAAAGACATCAAAAACAGAGCTTCTTCTTAAGTTCAGAGACGTATTTAAAATTCATCCACAAAAAAAAAAAAAAAGCAACCAAATGTTGATTCAGCTCCTTGTTGTTAAATGCTGTCAGGGGTTTGCAGCTCCACTCTGAAGAAGAATTTGCATGTAAACTCTATATGCTCTTGTGCAGCTTATTTCAGCTTAAAATGTAGACAAAAGGTCAAACAATCATAATAGTAATTATTTGACATGCGGGTCAATTCACAGTTATATTTCCATTGTAAATGTGCTGCTTATGGGCCAATATATCTCAGTATCTCCCAGAGGAATGTGTCACGCAGTCGGTTTGTATCTTAACATTTCTTCATGCGCTGTATGTGCATACAGATGTGTTTACATCATGCTGTAAAATGAAGAAAGGCGGCCTTCTGATGGGATATGTTTACACACATGTATATTACAAGGCATGTTCACACACTTCTGCACATAAATACCACTCCCCTCCCCTCCCTTTCTTCTCTCTTCATCAAAGCATTGTCAGTTCACTGGGAGCAGGACATTTTGGTTTTTTTTTTTTATTTCTGAAGCGAAGTGGGTGATAGAGCCTAACATCCTCTAGCATCTATTTTGCAGTTTTAAGGCACAGAAGCCTGGCTGCTTTGATAGTGAGCATAATAAAAAAGACATGCTGCCACAGCGACTGGGACTAAGAATGCATTGCACATTCCCTACATTGTGCAACTGAGAGCAGTTATCTTTCTCACTGGGCGATCAATTTGATATCATAGAGGGTTTCTTGAAACCAACTTGCTCCCTGAGTTTATGTTGAGCGTGATGATCGCTACTGTATTACAAATGTGACTGTCCTCTCCTGAAGCTTCCCCTGACCCCCAAAAACCTCGTGGTAATGACTGCAGTCATGCTAGCAGCTGTTGGAGGCTGTAGTGGAGACAGTGGTGCGTCGATCTAAATGCTAACACCAGTATGCTAACACTCTCCACAATGATAATGCTAACATGCAATAACCGTCCACTCTCGGCCACTTGCAGAAACAGCAGTAAAAGGTTGTGAACACGGCATTAGTATGTCATCATCTTTTAAGTTGATATGGTGAACTTTAGAAAACGCTACAAACAGTTGCTTATTTACACACCCAGCAGTTATGGAGCAACA
This sequence comes from Seriola dumerili, assembly GCF_002260705.1. Lineage (NCBI taxonomy): Eukaryota > Metazoa > Chordata > Actinopteri > Carangiformes > Carangidae > Seriola > Seriola dumerili. The sequence goes on along the minus strand of NW_019174305.1, from coordinate 4,445,035 downwards.
TTATCATTCATTTGGAGTTAAGATGAAGGTAACTCCAGTATTCACTCTCTTTTAGCTCTGTTTGCTCTACTAACTCCTGATGGAAATATCTGGCTTTCCTGCTGATAAATCCTCCACTATGTTCAGATTGTTCTCTTTTCTGAGCGAATGTCATGAAATGACATTAATGAAAATTAATATTCTCTCCAGGGACACCAATTGTCCATTTTTGTTTTACTACTTTTCTCTTCTATTCCTAATTATGTCCAATCCTGTGTCCATAAACGTATGAAAACGAGTCCAACAGTGCCCAATTTGCCTTATTACCTTGCAACTCATGCCACTCATCCACATCCACAATCCCTAAGGAATGGGTGACCTGATAGCCGAGTGGCTAGGGCGCATACCAAAAGGGTGCAGATGCCCTGAGCAGTGAGTTTTCGGTTTGACTCTCGGCTGGCCAGATTCTTTGCTGCATGTCATTCCCCTGCTCTGTGTCCCTGCATTTTCTGGCAATCTCTACTGTCCTATCAAAAAAGGCAAAAAATGGCCAAAAAATAACTTGAATAAATAAATACAATAAAATCGACCCCACTGTGAATTCAGGCAGAGAGAACTGAGGTGTTCTAGCAGTAGTGATAATTCTTCGTGATTATGTTAGGAATAGGGGTAATCTATACCATGTTTACATCTTTGAAGTAGCAAAAAACAGCTTAGGCTTATAGGTATTTTTGAACTGATGATGGTGCTAGAGGAAAAGTCATGGGAATGGCCAACTTTAGTACAATTCATTCCAAGGGGAAAAGAAATGTGTCTACCAAATTTCATGGCAATCCTTCCAATAGCTACCTCCAGAAAAGGAGGCGGAGAGCTGCATTCTACTGAGCTCATTTTCTTGTTACTGAGATATTTCTGGCACTGGAGAAAAAGTTAGGCGATCACCTAAGTCAATAGGATGCATCGTGTGGCAACCATGAATGTCTGTACCGAATATTGTGCAAATCCATCGAGTAAATGTTGAAATAATAGTCTAAGGATAAGGGGAAACTTTGACCTAATGATGGCACAGCAGGAAAAAGCTGTTGGATGGCAATCCACCAAAATAAGTCAAAAATGTCAACCTCTTAGTGGCGCTAGAAGAATTTCATTGCAATTCAAAAACATCATTCTTCTCATTTTGGTCCAGATCAAAGTGGTGGACTGAACAACTAAAATCAACATCCATAGCGCCATTCTGCTAGTGTGGCTAAAACAGTTAGGAAGTGTCATGGATGAAAAAGATGACAGTATAGAAAATCTGACTTGAGAAGGATTTTCATCTGCGTCATATATAAATACATACAGTGTGACCATAATTTAAGATCCTGAGAGTGACAGACATATGGTGTTGAGCACTGAAGGCAAGCTCATGACTACTGCACTTCCTGAGAAGCTGTACGATAGAAGATATATGTCAGTAAATTATGTATATCCCGTTTACCTTCTTAGACAGTTTGATAAGACACTCCAGACTAATGCTGCAGCCATGTGAATACTGCAGACAGTGTTTCCCATTTCCTCCCATATAATTAAAAGCAGCTCCAAGTGCCAAGAAATGCAGATGCAGATCTTTTGGGAGAATTTTGTACAGCTCGAGTGCCTCTAGCGCCACCAGGTGCGTGATTCCCAAAGGATGAATGCTACTGATAGTGGTGATTCCTTGACCTGTACTGCTAACAGTAGGTCTAACCGAAAGTTTTCAACTACTACTAAACATTGAAACCTTCATGGTACCCGGATGATATGCCTACCTACTTTGGTGATTCCCAGTGCCACCAAGAGATTCACATTTGAAGTCAGATATCTCAGAACCTGGATATATAGAACCAAAAGTATTTGCATTTTTAGATACCACAAGAGGTAACTGAGAAATAACATTGTCTATCATATGAAAACTATCCCTCCATCTTACATATTCCTATATGTGTGGGGATTGCAGCTGACATTAATGCTCTTCACGACACATCGTCTGCAGTGGCCAATCACGTGAATATATAAGCACCACACGCTTGTGTGGCCTCTTTCCTTGATTTCCACGGTCAATCACTCAGAGGTGTGTGTGTTGACAAGAGCAATGTCCGCTTACTTAGGAAGAACGAGAGCTGGTCCACGATGAATGTGCTGTCTTTCTTACGCAGACTGGTGGAAGCTTCACAGCTTACAGCATCAGTTTTGTCATTCAGCTTGCACAGCCACTTAACATACACAGCTGGTCCCTTTGCGAAGTCTGACCTAGTTTGAGAACATATTTTAGATGCTCTACATGGGTGTTGATTCTGTATCCTTGAAAATGGCACACCTCCACAATCCACCTTCCATGTTGGTGTGCTGGATCTAGGGGGGGTAAATAGTGCCACAAGGTGCATATTTCCCCCTTCACTTTCACACACATTCACATCTGTGCATGTTGCAGTTGATTAAATTGAGAAGGTCATCCTTCAAGGTGACTGGTTTGCCTCAGTTGACCTGGGGAAAACACATTTTCACATATTTTCACATTCCAGTATGGGAAGGACACAGGTGTTAGCACAGCTTTGCATCCAATGGCAAAACTTTAAAGTTCTAGGTCTGGTTCATTTGGTACATCACTAGCCCCCTGCACATTCACATGGAGTGTGGATGCAGTCCTCAGACACCTGCATTGGGAAGGTCTTGGTATCAGAGTGCTGCATCCTGAGCCTTTGTCTTTGCTCAGTGGTGGCACGGGGTGGCACCCAGTGGCACCCCCCCGTAATCTGATTGGCCACCCTGTGTGCCCCCCCCCCCCTGCTCTTACTGATGTCAATCCATTGGTGTAAGGCTGGTTGCCACCTGCCCTTGTATGATAAAAACTAAAACAAAAAAAGTAAGGGACAAAGAAAGTAAACAAAGAAAGTAAAGGACTGGTGCTTTGTTTGTGCTGTAACTTCACCACTCAGTCAGTCACGGACCTTCGTCTTCCTGTTTACAGCAGCAGCAGCAGCAGCAGCAGCAGCAGCAGCAGGAATATGCACCAGAGTTGAGGTAAGAACTCTTAACGTCATATTTCTGAGCTCTTTAGAATTGTCACAACAGAGTTTTGCAAACTACTGATAAAATTAATTTTGTTCTGTTTGCATGTGAAACTGTGCTTAAACAACACTTAATAGACATGTGGTTAGCTTAGTCCACCCTGTTAAACTTAATTTACTTAAGTTCACATGGATGGACATGCTCCTCACTGTTGCACTAATGGCTCCATTTTGCAACATGAATTAACACTACAAGTAGTCTGTTGCTTTTCGTTGTGTTTGTGGACGTCTTTTCAAGGTAGACTAACAATCAAAGGAAAGGGAGATATTCAAGATTTCTTCCTTAAGAGTGCTTCTAGTTTCTAGCCATGGGGTTTCTCCAGTCCGTGGTTAGCACTCTGCAGGAGCCCGGGCTCCATCAACTAAAGCAATCCATTCCTACCATTAGAGAATGTTTTAAACATTCTGCAATTTGAGACGGGTGGATCCTCTCTCCTGCACAGCCCATGACATCTTCCAGTTCCTCCAAGAAATATTGGAGGTGGTCAAATCTTTCTTTGCAACTTCATGATCTTTTATTTAAAAAAAAAAAGAAAAAAAAAGCAATTCCTACTCCAAACACGTATCCAATATCTTTTTTTTTTTTTGTGAAGCTTTCTCAGCTTTGAGGGAAATTGGCGTCAGAACTACAGGACCTTATTGTTCAGTTTCTCAAGGTTAAGATGGTTTTTCTGTAATCAACATTCTTATCGGCTGCTGAAAATGTGGAAGGTTCCATGACCTTTTGGTGAAAGAGGAATAGTCCTGCTTCCAGGTAAATACCGTTCAGGTAAGCTAGGATGGTGCCACACCTGAACCCTGCATTCCACCCTAAAGATTTTGTAAGTCTGCATCAGTCAAATCAATCTTTTGAGCTGCACTCTTTCTGCCTCCTGAGCACAAAACAATGCAGGTTGAGTGGGCAGAATACAGTTCTACTGTGTGAACATTGTTGAAGGACATGGTTGACATACTATGCCTTGGTCTTCACATGATGACCTGTTTTGAATTTTATTTCTAATTTTCTTGCACCTGGCAGGCTAACTGAGTGCCTTCAACTGTTTATGGCTGGCCTTAGCATTCTGGTGAGGCATCTGAGCTTAGTGGCATCTTGCACCTAAGCCACGGGTTCAGTCAAGATTAAATGAAGACCAACCTTGCTTCACCAGAGGTGATGTGCACCATCAGGGTCAGTTCTGTCATTTCATATGTACAGATTCTCAGAGTGGACAGATTTATGATGTATAAAAATGAAAATAGTAAGTGGAATAAGTAGTATCTAGCCATGCTATAGATTTTGTTTCATGTGGCAGATTCTTGAAATATCTGTGTCCAACCGGTGGCCCTTTACTGCAAGTCATCCCCTCTCTCCCGCTGACTCTGCTGTCTTTCTCTAACTGTACTATCAAATAAAGGCAAAAATGAAGAAAGAATGATTTTAAAAAATTAATAGCAATATGTCCATCCAGAAACAATGTCACTGTTGGTTAATTCCAAAACATGTTTGTTCCTCATTATTTCTTTTAAAAAGATTTCAAATAATAATAATATATGTGTTTTGTAATAGGCCTATATAATTAAATTTCATACATTTTTGAAATGCAAAAGAAAGACAATAAAGATGAAGAAGTAATGATGAAAAATAATAAAGCTTTGCAGACTTAACTGGAGTTTATTATTAGACACTGGTGTGGGTTTTGGAGATTAGTATACAATGTTCTCTGTTCTAAACTCTCACCACTTGGATTGATCGACTAACCGTAATTATCCTTGTTATGTTCATAAAAATACAATAGCCTTATGATCCCTACTGTTCTTTTTCACCTGTTTTATTTTTTTTCTGGGCTGTTTTTGTTTTAATGAATTGAAACAGTAAATGTTTCCCCCTTTTTTGTTTGTTCAGTAATATTTATTAACAAGTGAAAATGCCCACCAATTTGTGAGCTGCTCTTAATCGCTGAAACTGAAACCAGCCACACAGACTGTATGTAGGACACTTGCTGGTTAATCAGGAAAAGCTCATTATTTCATTATTTCTCATCATTATTTTACCTAAAACCGTAAAAAAAAGGCCCTCTGCTTGTGCTCATACAACAAGGGTCTTTTTTGCTTGTGAGGAGGAAAATGCATTTTGATGCCTCATATTCTATCTCATGGGCAAGCTTTGAGATGGTTTTGTCTTAGAACTATATCTGGTTGGATATCCATCATAAAAAACTGTCATCCCGGCACTTGCATTGCCAATAAAACTGCTTTTATCACCTCAAGAAAGCTCTTTCACGTGTTTACTGCCACTTTTGATGCATTTCCAATTGAGACGAGTGAAGTCAAACCCAGAAAATATCTGCCACGATGAATGAATCAATAGCTGGTTGAATGGCTTTGATTTTCAATTGAATCTAGTGTGAATTTTCCATATTTATACATGCTGTTTCTGCACATGCTGGTATGAAATGTTTCTGGTGGAACCAAAAAAGATACATGCTGTGGACAGTATGTTGTATGTTCATGTGTGGGTGTGTTTAAGTGTGCTCCCCACTGAATCAAATAAAACATTATTTGGAAGTACAGGTCTGCATGATGATGGTTTGTGTAATAGTTTGTATGATAATAGCTTTAACTTCACGACAAGTGTTCCTGACTGAACTAATCAACAGTGACTTTTGCTCCCACACTCATGGGAAATTCTAATTATCTCTACAGCACACCTAATTAACTGAAACAAGACTCTACAGCGCTTTGACTTAGTAATTACTGACAGATAATATATGACATAAATCAGCAGGTATGCAGTATCTTGTACCTTAACCATACATCACTGAGCAGGCTGGTTTGGGTTTGGCCTAGCACCTCAGTTGTATTTCTCCACCAGCAGGTGGTACCTGCAGAAATAACACTGATGATGATTACTTATCACTTTCCATTTGTGACAAGGACCATAAAACCATAATGAGAACATGTACAAGTTGCAAAATGGCACCATGCTACCATTACCTTTTATGTTTATAACAGCATTTGTGAAGTTTTGCAGTAATACAATCAGCTGAATGCCCTCTTGACATTGGCATTGATCTAGAAATTAGAGATGCATTCCCATTTAATTTCTAAGAACTATTATTGACAGTTACACAAAAATTTTGTAACTTCTCTTTAATGGACAATACATAGTATGTTCATAATAAAACATTAGCCTTTTCTCAATCTGCATTCTTCTCTGAACTTCTTGTGTTCTTGTGAAACATCATCAGTGTCAGGTTTACAGGCACACCAGGAAAAGATCCAAACGCACAACTCAAACATAGTTGGGTTTCCAAAAATCAGGTCCTTTAATACTAAACAGGTTCGGTACACGGGAGTCAGTCAGAAAAGGCAACCAGATAAAAAAGGGCTAGACTGAGGCAGAGTAAAGTTCAGAAAAAGGGTCGAATAACAGTTGTAGACAAAAACTAGAGGATATAGGCTGGAACGCTCGCAACAACAGGCAAAGACGAACTGGCAAAGGGAGCAGGGAGCACAGAGAGGAAATACATAAGGGAAGTGGGGAAAATGAGGCACAGGTGAAATACATCAGGGCGGGGCAGACAATCACAAAGGCGGTAAACACACAAGGGCAGGAAGTGGATCTGAAACGAGAGGAGAGTTAAGACACCAAACTAAAACAGGAAACAGAATTGAAAAAGTGAGAAAAAACTAAAAATGTCCTAGTGCCAAGGAGAGGCATGACAATCAGTCACAGCCTCAATACTGTTCCAATTCAAAGTCTGCATGTACCAAAGTACAGATCAAGTAGCCGGAAGTGTTCTCGCTCCACCAGTTTGCATCGGTACATGTGGACTTTAGACAGCTATGTATCCAAGCATGCATTTCACACCAAATAGCGGCAGGGACTATGAGCCAAGCTCAAAGCTGAAACAATTTTCACACTATGACTGTTAATATATGACTTCATTAAGTGTTGATGTTTTTCAAGTGACAAAGTGATCATTAAGACTTTAAAAATGAGTCAGTTTATCCAAATAACGGCTGTTTAGAAATTTGCTCAGGTGTTTTCAAGATGTGACGACTGTCCTACGGGAGTAGACCAGCGGCCATATGAGCAGCTCGCTGTCAGTGTGCGCCGACATGAACACAAGGAGACTGGACAAGCTGGTCAAAAAGGCTGGGTCTGTGCTTGGCAGGAGTCTGGACTCACTCAGGACTGCTGTGGAGAGACGCATGCAATGTAAGATGGAGGCCATCTTGGACAATACCAACCATCCTCTCCACAACATTCTGGCAGGACAGAGAAGCAGCTACAGCTGCAGGTGCAGCAAATGTCTCATCTCACTGCGCTGCAGAACAGAGAGGTTCAGGAGATCCTTTGTTCCCACTGCCATCAGGCTGTACAACACCTCAGCCAAAGGAAGTGGACTAATCTAATTATTATTGTTTATTTATTATTATAAATATTATTATTATTACCAATGAGCTACTGGCACATTAATTTCTCCTAGGGGATAAATAAAGTATCTATACATTTATCTATCTATCTACTGTGGCCTTACATGTATTACAAGCTTCTACACCAACAGCATATGTGTGTGTGTGTGTGTGTGTGTGTGTGTAGCTGTGTCTGTGCTGTTGTGAGACAGAAACGGATATCTGAGATTGATCGGGCAGCCACTGATCATTGCTGATCACACTGAAAACCAGCCTTTTCTGATCAACAGTCAATTGATCAATGCAGCTCTACTATAAATCCATTTAAAATTGATATACCAAAGACGTTCCTCACAACACTCTTTTCTCATAATATTCTGGTTAAGTCTTTTTCTTCAGTCTCAGTGGTTGTTGTCTATAAAGTCTCACCAGGAACTGCAAATATCCAAATCATCAGGACTTTTCATGATGCCAAAATGTATAAAAATAGACTGTAGGCTAAAGTTAAAGTGCAACACTCAAGACATTCATCAACACTCAGCCTCAATAACTTTTCATCAGTTTTCGCCAAATTAGTTGTGCAGCATGGAATACAGCTTGACTGATGTTTGATAAGTGCTATTTTTATCTCGTGGCCTAATACTGAAGTCTGGGACTGTGACTGTGGAGCTGAAGTTACGCTTGTGTTACACACTACTCACTTGAATGATCAGAACAAGGGTAGCCAAATTCCTTGTTTCCAATCTTTTACCATGCTGTCATCATGACAAAATTCAGCTCCAACCTCCTTCCAGTGACCACAACAGCAATATGACATTGAGCTATCTTGTCTCCACCTCCAGTTATTGACGCTGTCCCTCCTGTCAGGCTCTTGAGAGCGTCTGAGGGAGAGCTCCACCGCTAGTATCCAGGTACCTCCAAGTTGCTGGACTGCCGGCTTCTCAGATGAAATTGCAGTGAGCATGTGGGTCAAATATGTTTGACAGAAGGTGAGCAAAGCATTGCTTGGGGCAACAAATCCCAGATATTATTATAACATATACGAATACATATGTATGTGAATACCAGGGTCAGAATCTGACATAAGTCTTTGCGCAAGCAGTGTAGACTACTCGGCTGTTCACGGCAGAAACCAGAAGCGCATTTCTCTCCGCCGGTCAACAAGCGAATCTGCTCCTTTTCTCAATCACACACAGAGCTGATCTTTATAATGACCTCATGGATTTATAACACAGAGCTTTTAATGTGTGTTTGGCCATTGCTTCTTTTTCAACAATTAAAGTTAAAAGGACCATCGCTTAGTGAGGAGGGACTTCTCTCTCTCTGTGTGTGTCTGCTCCTCCGTCTCTCTCTGTTTAGACTCTCAGATTTATTTACTTATTAATCAAAGGTGTCTGTGCCATTTGGTGTCGCTGCAGTCCTCTTTAACCCCTGTGTACTTGTATAAAATGTAAATAGAGCAAACCCTTATTACTTCACAAAAGCACAGATACACAAAAGCTGATTTTACCTGAGACTCCAGACTGACTGACTGTCCCTGCTACCTGCCTCTCTGGGCTCAGCTCTGTTCTCTCTATCTCCTTTTCCTATTGACACCATTATGTTAACATATACACTTAATTCCTTTCTTATGTAGATGTCATCCAATGGCTTTAATATTACTTGGGGATTACGGGTATTTTGCTGCACTGAAAAACAATCATATGTATGTTTTCCTTTTTTTCTGAAGGTAGCAGGCAGATGACCAAAGAGTGTGAGGCAGAGGGGGTGGGGCGAAATCATTTGAAACGTAAAAACGCATTGTTTTGCATTTGTAATTTCTCAAGTGCTGTACGTACATATTATTATATTACTTCAATTCACATAGTTAGGTTTATAATGATATACTGATGGGGGCGACCCTCAGGAAGGGCGGGAAATGACCCCCCCTGTGACTTCCACCTACGGTTCACAGCATGAATTATGCTGCAGAAAATCAATGTATCAGTCGTTTAGATTCCTAAAGAACATTTTAATGCCTCTATGTTTTCTCTCTCTCTTGCTATATATATATATATATATATATTATATATATACATATATATATGTATGTATATAATAATAATTCTGAATTCTAAATATAACAGTACTGGGCTCCTATACACTTCTAGCTACATGTATACAATCTTAAAAACTGGATACTGAATGTCCATGTTTCCCTATTGAAAGTGCAGTAAATAGAGCTGTGTGATTTGAAATGCAAATACCTGAATGACAGACTTCCAGCATCTCTGAGCTCAAGTCAATCTATCTCAGATTGGCAGAGGTAGCAGGGAATCATTAGAGCTGTCATCCAAACACTGTGATTAAAAGACTCATCTTCATTTTCTTGAGGTTCAGTTGTCATTGAACCATGGCAGCGGCCCAGCTCTGCCCTGTGAGGACTGTGTGCTGCTCCTGAAGGCAAACAGAAAGACTTCAGATCAACTTCAGAAGACTCTCTTCTCTCCAGCGTCATGGGCGTGCAAGCTAGGCAGTCCAAACATATTGCCTCTCTCAGTGGTCTACAGTCTGAAAGATACTCGTACAGAGCTGCCTCCCTACCTCACCTAAGCCTCTCCATTCGCTACACTGCCTGTAGCACCCGACTGCCCCCCAGCAGATGCCCCCATGGTCGTGGCTACAGCTGCTGCCGCTGTCTCATCTCTGCCTGTCGCTGTCGATGAATTGGGCAGTGGGTCAGTCCATCACGGGACAGGTGGTCTCCTTTGCTCAGAGCCAGCAGAAGACCATTCTCCCAAGATGGACCCCATTTCCCCACCACAATACTCTCCAGCCCAGACCACCTTTCCACAGCTGGTGAGGTCATCTCCATCCGCTCTTCTGCCCTACTACACTTATGACAGGTGGGTGAGGGTATGTTTGCCACAAACCATCATGCACCGAAGTCTCAGCTCCACACATGCCCCTCCTCTTTGTCCATTTCTGGATTAGCTGGGACTGGGAGTTTGGGGCGGAGTCAGCCACTGTAATGATGGTGACAGCAGAGGATTTCACTCTGTTCTTCAGAAACCTGTGGGTCACACATCACAGAGGCTACATCCATCTTCATTTGCAGTCTATGGTTTCATCTCTTGCACTAGCTGATTCCTACTCTCTTTTCTGTACCGTTTCCTCACACCAAGAGGAATTCATATCATATCTTCTGCAGCAATAACACCATCTTGACTGATATGGAGTAGACAGATCGTTTAAAATAAAATACCAAATGAAAGTGAGGCTATTTATGGAAGCTATGAGTAAAGTTGTTCTCATCAAGAAAATCAAGAGAGGCAAAAACATACTCCCTGCAGAGCATGCTGTAACTGAGTGCCAGAATGTCAGTCAGGGACTGAAGTAACTGACATGTTGCTCAGTGTGGCGTCCGTGCCGCTGAATCCAAGACGTATATGAATTCATCACTTACAGCTTATTTTCAGAGAATGCGACAGATTCCCAATTTAGCAGGTAGAAATGACTCTCTGGAACTTTTGCAAAGTCTTTCTCTCCTTAAGTGTGAACAATAAACGCGTGGAGTGTGATGCGTATATTTATGACTCTATTGTGTTCTAGTTTTTTGGTATCTATATTCATTTTTATGTTACTACAGTAATTTAAATTGCTGCACAGATAAACTGGAGAATAAAATTCCCTCATCTGGAAAAATCCAACAGAAAATCTGTCCAATATGTTGCTTTGAAATTAACCACTGTTGTTAATGTATTACATTGTGCCCTGACGTGCTATACTGAGGTCTCTGTTCCACTTTGGTGCATCTGATATTCAGTATGAGTTAGCTCCCGGCTCGTCCTGCCTTTAGAACCTGTTTGGAAAATAAACAGGTGAATTAGATAGTTGTTGTGAGGTCATTTCATTCATCTGGTGTTTGTACTTTGTTAATTAATAAAAAAAAATATCCCTTCCTGTCCTGATCCACCCAGTTATAAGCTGTTCTTGATGCATTCTTGGTTTTCACAACACATCAGTCAATTTACAGTTTTTTGTGGGGGAGGACCCCCAGAACCCACACCCAATTATGTACCTTTCCATGTTTGCTTGCCCATTTTAAAACATAACCAGGCATAAATGCATTGTAACCCTAATAACCTTGTGCCTAGTAGCATCTGTGATGATATCCTAGTACTTGGCAAAGTATGATGTAGATGTTGACATTTGTGGCCGTTTGTTAAGTCTGTTCATCAGTCCAGGTTCAGAAATGGGGAAAGTGGAGTTTAAGACGCTGTTGGTGCCAACAGGAGACCCCTGTCTATTTCTTTGCAGCAGATCTGGGCTTCTAGGCTGTGAAGTGAGAAAAATAAAAAGTCACTGTGCATAGTGACAAAGTCTGCACTACAGAACACTAAAAACAGATGTTATTTCCCCTCTGATTATCTAAAAATGTATAGGATTTAGAAAATGTAAGAAGTGATAGTTATTACTACCCACATGCAAAATTAATGGTGTGGTTCTTTAGTACTGCTGCTGCAGGTGTTCAGATCTTTTATTGCTGTTTCTATTTTTGTCGACTATATACTGTTGAACTTCAATGACTAGCGTGGAGAGAATTTTCTAAACTAATAACGAAAGTCTGAGTAAAAGAAATCATTTCGAAATTGTTCGGTCTTAATTTTCATTCAGTGAGGTCTTAAAAAGCATTAGTTTTGATTTTTAAAATGGTGCAGGGAACCTGTTAATGTGTAATTTACCAAAAGATTGGTATCAGGAATATTTGAATTAAATTTTATGCATTTTAAATTTATTGGGAAGTTCTATTACATGTGGTTAACTTGATTTTTAAATTTTTTTTTTGCTTTAGCATGAAGAACCAAAGCAGTTTCTGGGCGTTTTTTACCACTTATCTCATTTTTACTCACTGTGGGATCATTTTTCACTGCAATATTAAAGTCCTGCACCTCAATGGAAACAGCACAACCATGGCTAGAAGTAGAGAGCTCAAAATGTCTTATTTGCAGCATTACACATTTATAATTCCACAGATCACTTAAAAAATAAATAAAACGAGATTGGTTTTTCTTTGATAATTTATGAAGAAAAAATTGAAAAAAAATCCAGGCTATACATTACCAAGTGCACACAAGTGTTATGAACAAGGGGAAAAAAATAAAGCTCCACATGGTAAGAAAACTAAACTAGTGACATTTTTCCAACACTAGGAAACAGGCGTTTTCAACTACTTACAAACAACTATATACACTAATACTATCTACACTGAATCAGCCATTTCAGCATCCGACAGAGTCATGCCACTCTGCAAAACAGTTTCTGTCCAATATTAGGCACAGTGCCACATCACACTTTCTGCACTTCCATGCAGTTTTTTTTTTTTTGTTTGTTTGTTTTGCTCTTCACACATTTCACCCTTCCTTCTGTGGCCTTTTTGGCCTTTTCAGTGCCTGGCATTATAGCCACAGGGATGCAGGTTTGTGTTGGTGGGGTAGGTGTGGCTTGCCTGGCTGGTAGGGCAGGAGTTGATGGTGTGGCTGGTGTGGCTGGGCTGGGTGGTGGGGCAGGAGTAGTGTCCAAAAATGGTCACAAAGATCAGCCGCGAGGGTCTCCGTGAATTTCAGGTGATTCATGGGTCGTTGCTTTTTCATTCGACAGAGTTTTCTGTGAAGGATGAAGGCATTTGTTGCTGCAATGTCAACGAAATGTCGAAATGAAGTTTTGTACCACCTCTTCATTTTATGGTGCACTGAATAGTACTGAATAAGCTGATCCGACAAATCTACCCCACCCGTGTATTTGTTGTACTCTGCCACCCGGGGTTGGTATGAGGACGGTTTTGGGTTTGCCACTGCCCATCTCTCCCTTTCACTCATCTTCTGACAACTTCACCAGAGTGAACTGTGTGAATTGTTGAGCAGACACACACCTCTCTAGTGTCCATCCACTTTATGAAGCGCAGCGGTCCATCTCAGCTCCACCTGACTTTCCCTCTGCTGGACTTTTTATCAGAGGCATTTATTTTTGTGGTTGGGGTTTCATTTCTCGTGTCTCTGTATGTTCCGCAAGCATGAAATTTCAAAGACAGGAGGTCCTTGAAGAGTTTCGGGATTGTGTAACAGTTATCACAATATAGATGATAACCATGTCCGAGGTGTCTGTGATCTATCAAGCTCATGACAGAGTCGTAAGACAGTCCGTGACCTGAACTGGGATCTGTATCAGTATAAATAGAGAAATTGCTTGTGTAACCGTTGCTGGAATCAGCCAACACGAAAAATTTTATTCTAAACTTGGTGGGTTTGTTTTTTATGTACTGTCGCATTCCAACCCTTGCTTTCGTTGCAACCATTCGTTCATGTATTTCCACATTTTGCCAGGGACGGTGAAGTGACTTACAGGCATTCCTCAGATGGTCATACAATGGCCAGAGACAATGTAAGGGGTCATATTCAGGTTTTCCTTTTTTTTTGTGGTCATTTGTAGCATCTTCCTGTTGGTTGCTCATGTGCAGGTTCCAGGATATTACCTGGAATCTGTTTCTGGACATGATTTTTGCTGGAGACAGGACAGAGAAAAATGAGTTCTGTCTCCAGTGGTTTTGCACTTGTGGCAGTTTTAGGATTGCCATCTAAAACAGGAGTCCCGCAAATGTGAAGAATCCAAATGGACTCATGTCACTCTGAAATTCGTACCCTTACTGATGTTCTTTTGGCCTGTTGATTTGTATTTTGACAGATGGTTTTGACAGACTTCTCATTGAAAATTTTTTGAAAAGCCTTGAGCTCCAGGTGTGCTAGCAGGGCAAAACATCTGGAGGGGCTGAGACAATGTGTCTTGCTATTGTTCAGTGTGCCAATCAGCAACAGAATAACCAGGTGTTCGAGGTGTCCATGCAGAAGGAGTTGGTGTTGCTTGGCCACGTCCACGCTCTGGACTCATGTCTGTAGATGGTGGAGCAGAACAGGGCTGTCCACTTGAAGTGGAGGGTGTGTGTCATCATCAGAACTAAAAGAAATAATATATTATAATACTTACAGCCTAATCTTATTATAATGTGCTCTGATATTAGTATAATAATATAATATAGGCTATCATAATACTTGTACTTGTAACCCATCCACATATTTTAGAGATACAACTTAATAATGATAAATTCACTCACACGGCCTCCCATCTATCTTTGCCTTCTTCAAAATCTTCCTCCAACCCACTTGAAAAACTGTCAGGAGGTGAGTCTCCATCTTCCTCACTGCTGAAATCGCCCAGCACTCCGCTGACAGCTTGCTCCAACGTATAATGTTTTTGTGCCATGTTATAATTATGTTGTTAGTCAATATTTTGTGTGTCATTGTCAATCTCTCTTGCCCTCTCCAGTCTCTCGTCTCTCCGCCCCGAGCTAACACTTCGGCCTGCAGCCTTCCCCCACTCACTGAATGTCTGTCACATTTATGTCATTTTTTCTGACCCTTAGAATTAAATGTGTAAAATGCAACAATCTTGAGAAAAAAAAATCACGATTTTCATTCTTTTATTGGCTATATTTCCTCACGGATACGTGGTGTCACACATGTTGAGTTCACGGACCACGGGAAAGTCGAAACTCAGACGATTCTCTGAGTTTTTAAAGCTTTTGGCAATGATAACTGGTTTGTTTTTGGTGGTTCTGAGGAGAAAAGTGGTTTTTCTTAACCTGGGACAGCTCTGGCAGCCCGTGAATGTTTTGTGGGGTTCAGAGGCTTAAAAAGTATTAATCTTGATTTTTAAAATGGTGAAGGAATGCCGTTAAAGGTGTAATGTGTAAGATCTGGCTAAATCTGGCCAGAATTTTCGTTTAAAATGTTCAAAAAATGAACTAATACATCAATAGTATGTGAAAGAGCCATAGTGATGATGTCATGACCAAGACCTCCATGTATTGTATTTCAGAGATATCTACTGAAATGAGCATGCTAACCAACTAGCTGCGTCCCGGGCCGTGTTGTAATACCACTTTATGACACTAGATGCTGTGTGAGTCAGTGTAGCATCTAGTCTGCCCTCAGTCCTACGCAGAAGAGCTTCCTCCAGAGCTTGAAGTTATGCTACTGCTCCCGACTAACAAAAAAAAAAAAAAGCTGCCGATGAGCGTCACAGCCACGCAGAGATGTCTGAAGCGCCTAGAAAGCGATTCTTATCTCCATCCCGAATAACTGCTCCGACAAGAAACCACGTTCAACGGCAAAGAAGAAATAAAACACAGGTGAATCATGATTTCATGATTCATTCAATCTTCATTAAGGACACAGTTCATGGGGGGGGGTCATGGGGAAAAGGAAAAAAACAACAAATAAAAGGAAATCCACATGAAATCAAAACAAAAGACATTCCATAAAACTCAGGCATCTGCACACAGGCTGCAACGTCAGCGGTTCCACGTTGTAGATGAGAACCTGACGGAGCTCGGTTCAGGGCTGGTTAAGGCTGAGATAATACTGTACGTGGGATCAGATACCCTACACATACATCTATATGTCAGATTTTTTTAATACAGCAGGGCGGGTGGGTACACCAACATGAACGCACCAACATTTGGCTGGTGCTGCAGTTTCTTGGGACTTAAAGCAGCAGCTGCATACTGGCTTTTCTGTAGCAACGGCAGAGGTGGGCAGTAAATAGTGGGGTATAAAAAGCTTTAAAAAGAGAGATCTTAACAGTCGCTGATCACATGCTAAATTTACAAGCCAACATATTTGTGTCGAGCTTTCGACACTGCCTGTAGATGTCCTTCTCATTTGATAGATCATTGGTTATATAGAGCCCAACTATATAACCGACCATATACCAAATTTCCATCTTCCTCGTTACTAGTTTGCATTATATTTGTCAAAATCTATACTACACACACCCTCAATAACTGTTGAAGACCAGCACTACATCACAGAATGGAGTAAGTGTTGGAGTACTCAAATCACAATTGGGACAAAGCAACCAGACATAGTCGGCCCTGCAGTGACATGACAAACAAATTTTAAGTGCCCACCGATACAGGCGCTACATCCATCAAATTAAGAAAGTTTGTTCATTATCAGTCGGATTCCAAAATTGATGGCCCCTGGAGAACACAAACGTATGAC
Source organism: Seriola dumerili (assembly GCF_002260705.1). Taxonomy (NCBI): domain Eukaryota; kingdom Metazoa; phylum Chordata; class Actinopteri; order Carangiformes; family Carangidae; genus Seriola; species Seriola dumerili. The sequence continues at coordinate 4,428,471 of NW_019174305.1, read as the reverse complement.
GCATAAAGTGAGATTAAAACAAAAAACCTGGAAATGTAATCTATAAAGCACTGTATCACTAATTAATTAACCATTAATAAATCCATTGGACATATCAAAAAGTTTATCAAACCATTTTGAGAAAGTGCAATACAATATTAAATTTTTCATGTCAAAGCTTTCTAAGACAATTTTTCAACAGTGATAAAAAAAAGCAGCATTCATTATTTTGAAGAAGAATGATCTATAGCTGGTAATGGATCAGATGTCTCATTTCAAGCCACATATACTGAGCAACGACCTGACAGCGGATCATCTTTACGTTGAGATTGCAAAGGGGGGAAAAAAACACGATGAGACTCTGCTTGTGTTGTAGGAGCGAAAGAAAGGAGTGAAATTAAAGATTTGGAGTTCCATCCCCCCTACATGTGTTGTGATGAATGGGAGCTAGGTAGCTAAAGCTGAGGTCATCCATCATGAGCTATAGTGTTAATTAATGTTGTAGGAGGTGAGCCAACGAGGCCTGTTCCACATCAGCAAGAAGAAAAAGCTACTGCTTTTCCTTCAGTCCCTCAGAAAGTCTGCGGATTCAAAATGTCGCCCTTTACAATGAGAATCTCGCAGATCAGGATACATGAGATACACGGGAGACAGACTGATATGAAACACTCTCACACACGTCCATTCAGCACTATTCTCTCTCTCACACACACACACACACACACTCAACACCTTACAGTGTTCTGCCTGTCACTGCAGCTGAAAACAGAGGTATCCCCCTGCCATGTAATAGCCTCACCCATAAACCTCACTCTATCAGCTTGAGCTGTGACTGGGTTTCATAATGAGGTTTCATTACCCTATAATATGATTTATGTGAGCGGTCATTTTGAACACTCTGACACTGTAAATCATCCCAAAGGAAAACCCTGCAAATAAACAAGCATGTCATGATCGTCAGCATAAAGTGATTTTAATTCATTACAAGCAGCCCGTGGGAACAGACCGCTTCAGGGTGTCGACCAATAAAAAAAGGCTCATGTCAAATTGGAGAAATAAAGTTTCATGTGCATGAAGACAGCGTGAGACCTCAGCTTTGTTTTGTTTTGTTTTTTTTGGTATGTTTGAGAAGAGCACGGCTTGTGAGAGACATGCAATTCTCAATGTTATATTGCAGCCTTGGGCATAGAATATTACAAATGGAGACGCAAGGTTGTGTTGCACTTTTTCAGTTGTGGAGAAAAAAAAAAAAAAAGGTTGAAACCCATTGTATTATTAGCCTCCCGTTTTATTTTGTTAGGCTGTTCAATTTATTTTTATCTTATAATATTTCCAATTTTGATATTAGTTTTAACTGTTATTACCTGCGATCTGTCTCCACTTTTACTCCTGATAATAAAAGCCTATTTTGCTTACCCTTCTAATCTTATATGTAGACAGGAAATTTCCTTTTTTCCCTACAGATTTTGATATATACTGTTTTTCTCATTTTAAAGGAATTGTTTAACATTTTACAAAAACACACTTATTTGCTTTTTTTTTTGCGAAATCACAAAAGTGGGACTGATGGGTAGATTGGCACCACTCTCTTGCAGTAGCTGGTTAGCTAAGTGTTGGGTTTAGACTGGAAACACAGGAAAACAGTTAGCCTGGCTCTGTTGAAACAAATTCCACCTACCAGCTCCTCTAAAGCTCATTGATTAATATCTTGTTTGTGACCACAAAGACCACAAAACAACATTTTGCTGTTTCATTGGGATTTTTTCTTGGCTGGGCGCAGTAACCTGGAGTCACAATGACTCCAAGTATTAATATTCTCATCTAACTCGGCAATAGGGTTGCCACCTGTCCTGGTTTTCCTGGGATTGTTCTCTTTTTTGAGCGACTGTCCCAGAAAATTAATAATATTTCCCGGGACACGAATTCTCCCAGTTTTTGTGAAGATGCGCTTTTAATTTAGAATTTCATAGTTTTTCTAATAAAACCTCATTTGTATCCTTCTACTGTTATTCTGTTTACTTCCTGGTGATGTCCAATCCTGCCTGTAAACCTATGAAAACGGTTACAACGCTGATGATACTTTTATTTGGTAGCAGAAATACAAAAGAATACCTTATTACCTAGCAACTGCAGCACGCATCCAGATCCACATCTACATCCACATCCGCATCCTCATCCACGACCCCACCGTGAATTGAGTTGGATTGAGAAATGTATAAATGTACTAATGAAATGTAGTAGGCTAATTGTAATTAACTAAGTGCTGACAATTCATGGGAATTCATACTCTGTATTGAGTGTGCATTTGACAACACATACTGTAGTTTGAAAACTAGTGGTAGATACAAGAGCACCTAGAGAAAGGGCTGAGTCCATGTTTGAATCTTAAAGAAGTTGCACAGTCGACGAAGTGAACGTTTTCTGCTGTGAAGAGGGCAGAAAAAGAATCCAGTCCGTCAGTGTGATAGGTTAAATGTCAAAGTATAAAGAGAAAAGCACAGATGTGCCTAAAAGTCCGAACTCTGTGATTCGCCATGAGTGGACACAAAAGGGCATCTTGCCAGAACAGTCAAAAACCAACGGGTCAGTGATGTTCATTTTGACATATCTGAAAGAATTAGACACATTAGGTTCCATCTAAAGGTTATGAAATTCACACATTGCAGCAGAGCTCTGCTGAAAGGAAAACAATGCCGTCATCAGAAAATAGATACCCTCTCGACTTTAATCAATTAGATCTAACACAGTACAACAAAGTCCCTACTTCTCACTAATCTTTTACCTTATTACGGTTCATTACTCACCACACATTCAACTTACATGCCCTTTAGGGTGAAAAGAAACTCACGTCTGTGACATTGCAGTGACAAATGAAAGTACAAATGACTGGTCCCACTCTTTGGATTTTTGTTCAGTCACTAAATGCATCTTGCCTACTCTGTCCTGATCCTAAACAATATATCCTTTACATTAGTCATTCACAATCACCCATACTCTGCTGGTGGACTTTTTTCCTTTTTTATACATCTATCTTTGAACAAACCAGAGTCAAAGTCAGCATAGGGGCAGATATCAAGAAAGCAAATTATCAGCTGCCATCATCTCTCCTTAGGCATTATAAATATGGCATTTATCTCAGAAGCGATCCACAAACCTCACTTTAATATATTCTCATTTGACAGCAGGCAAAGTGATAAATCTCTCCTTGGACCGTTTTAGACGAGGTAACTACAACTTGGAGAAGCAACAACCAGAAATGAATAATTCATACAGTGACAAAATGGTGCACCAATTACCCAGCACATTTATAGCACAGTTGTATCCCGCCTTGCTTGCAGTTTAATGTGGGCACGACTGGGGAGATGGATGTAAGATCAAAGTTTTCCAAGATACCCCATCATCATGAATTTTATTTCTCACGTACTATGTTTACAGTGTAACACATTGCGTCACATTGCAGTAAAGCAATGAACTTCACATTTCACAGGCATATTTTGGTGAATGTAGCATATTATAGGATGAGCACCAGAGCTTAATGTTTGATAGTCTGAATAGGCTTTAACACTGACCAGCTCAATCTACACCAGCAAACTGCAGAAAATGTATATGTACTGTATATATATATATATATATGCAAGAGGTTTGCAACTGAGGTAACAAGGTTTCTCAGTGCCTTCTAAAGCACTCATACTAAAACAGCACAAAGAGGCTACGGTCGTACTAGCCAAACTGTGAAGCTATACTTAAAACTAAATTCAAACATCAGCAAGCTAACACGGTCACATTTCCAATATGCAGATGCTTAGTATACCACCACTTGTTAATTAGCAGTGCACAAAGTGCAGCTCAGGCTGATTGGTATCTCTTTATTCTTTCTTTTTTTTTTAAAAAGAAAAACAAAGTATTGGACATATTTTGGCCTGATGGCAGCATTAGACGAGAAGTCAGAGATTAACCAAGTCATTTCAGCTTCTTGAATATGTGCCTGTATGAAATGGTAGCCAAGATGGTGGTGGTGTAAAAAAAATGAGTGTGAACTTCTGTCAGATACACTTGCGCAAGGGGCCAAGCTAAGAGGCATGAGGAGTCACAGGTTTTTTTTTTTTTAAATAAGGACTTTAGTTACACAAAATGAGAAAAATGTATTTAGAAAAACAAGCAATATAGTTCTGGGCCCATAAAAGAGTTCAAATGGACAGAAATAAACTCAAGTAACTTAACAAAACTCAACTGACAAAAGGGAACATACTGTATATACTGGCTGATCAGATCAGTTATACACAAAAAGGGGATAACATACAACACTAACACCTTAACTAACAACAAAGAATCATTTATTGGCACTACCTCTTTTTAACTGCTTCAGAAAACTGAATACAGCTGGAGATGGACTTTGAAATAACATGAATTGAAAGAGGCAGCCACCAAAGATGTGAGGAAAGTGTTGATTGATGTTGTTGGAACCATTGCTCCTGGGCTTCATGAATATCTGGAGGAGCTGTTGACACTGCTCATCATCTTGGCCTAAGAAGAAAGGATGGATCCCACAGATCTATTATCTTCTTGTTCGCACTTCGTCTGTCTCAGCGATGCCGTGCGGAAGAGCACCAAAGGCCACAAGTTTCTGCAAGATAACAAACTGTGGTCTCCAGAATATAGAGTGGGAATTCAAGTGCACTACTGAGTACATTGTTTTGAACTGTCAGCTATGTGTAGATTATGGCTGGCTACACACGAGGTTGTCCTCCACACCAAGAAACACTACATTTCACAACTAACTAATGACACGACTCTTAAAATATAAAGATCAGTTGTTGAAAGCCATTGATCTAGTTGCACAGTTTTCTCTAGCTTCAGGTTTTGAAGCTCAGTGTATCTACATGTGAGCCCATGCATGGCTGTGGAGATACACTAAGAGAAATAGAAAGAGTGTAAAACATAGTTAGGTATTTGAGCTTTAATGAAACTAAAAAATCTTGAAGCCAGACAGCAACTGAACTTAACATTTACATTCACTGATTTGGCAGCTGCTTTTATCCAGAGCGTACAAGTGAGGGACAACACTCAAGCTTCATTGCAGAAGGAGACCTTGGTGTCAGTACTACATCGGTTCAATAAATCCTTTTTACTAAAATGATTACAAAACCAAGAATGGCTTTACCTTCTGGTTTCAAAGAAACTTGAAGTGACAGTTTGGGTTATTTGACGTCGGGTTGTATAAGGTTGTCATGCATAGTAAGTGTATTACCTGCAGTAGATTCGGATCAGAGCGCTACCAGAGGCAGCAAGGAGTGATGTGCTGCTGTGGACGGGGCCAACAGAAAGAAAAAAAAAAAAGTGTTTTCGACAATTTGGGAAAAATTCCCAATGAAACAATCCAATATCTGTTCAAATGTACGCTTCATTTAGAATATATTCAGCGCTTCATCTTCCTGTCAAAACAGCAATTTCCTCAAGCACTGATCTACCATATTCCTACAACAAGGGCATCGACGGCGTGTTCTGTTTTACACTGCAGATCAGCTATTTGAACAATTTGTGGAAGAGACGACAAATAAAAAGAAATAAATTCCTTGGCCATTTTTTTTTTTAAAAGTGTCTAAAACATGTTTTTCGTTTTTTTTTTTTTCTGCTGGCCCCATCCACAGCAGCACATCACTCGGCTAGTGTGCCGGTGCTCCTTGCTGCGTCTCCTAACTGGTAGTGTGTTAATCTGAATCTACTGCAGGTAATACACTGATGTTGGGTTGGACGGAGGGTTCAGGTGGGCGGCGCTCGGGGCACAGCTGAGAGCGGGGACAGTTTCGTTGTGACATTCCAAAGTTATGGAAATCCTGGCTTGTTTTAAGGATCGGTTTCAGATTACAGGCTGTGTACATTTCCCCATGGACTTTGTGCTTTTATACTTTTACAGTATTTGGAAATGTCACTTTCTGCAATATTGGACCTTTAAAACCTTATGGCAGCAGGAGATGTGCCTCAGAACTGCCAAAAATCACTGTTTAAACATGAATAACTAACCTTTTTTATTATGTAACAGTAAAAGTTTGGTTAGGTTTCGGCACAAAAACAACTCGTTTTAGGCTCTGTCCTGTTAAAGTTTAATGTTTTGTCAACCCATCCGTCTGCTCCAATGTCTGCACTAACCAAACTTTTTTCACTCTATGGCCCAATTCCAATCCGGCCCCTACGCCCTCCCCCTACCAATTCTCACTCCATTTGTGGTTTCATGTGGAGGGTCCACCACATTAAGTGTCATTCCAAACCAATTACCCCTAAGTGCGAGTGGGTTATGAAACCCTCCAACACATCTGCAGTCTGCATCAATGCAGGCTTACAAACCTCACTCCCCAGGCAGTGCAGCACCGCTTTTCATTCCAGGATGGATGAAAATATTTTTGTGCACACAGGATGAAATTAGAGGTTACGTTGTATTTTGAATGAACATGCAGTTGTATACCACGGATAATAGGGATTTTTTTTACTTGATTGCCTGTGTTTCATAATTTCAAGGACTATGGAAAAAGCAAGGACATAATCAGATTAAGAATAGCAAAGGAACAAAATGTTCAACGCAAAACAAATGCAGCACCCTATCACAAGCTTGCTATGCCATGAATGTAATGGTCATGCACCTTCATCTTTGTCAATGCTGTGTATATTACCTTTGAAATTGAATATTTATTTAGTTACAGTTGGTTAGTTAGTGTCCTTTCTGAAATAGTTTGGGTAACAATGAACTTCCTGTTACTGTCAGAGCAAGGCGAGGTGTCTGTGTTTACACCCTCAGCCTTCCTAAAGAGACCCTCTGCAGCAGCAAGCGTTACATGGAGCGGGGAGGGTACAGGGGCCGACTTACTCCTTTGCTCCTGTAATAAATACTACAGCCACTAGAGGGCTTTGCCACTTAAACATAAAACATGTTGTTTTGGGGCATTTGCTGAAGAGACAGATTATGTATCACTCGACCTGTAGATACTGTTTAACACAACTGTGGGTCATAGAAAGTTGCTTCCACAATCAATCAATCTGTGGGGTCGATTTTTATGGGAGGACAGCCTCCCAGTTTTAGTGTTTTTATATGCCATTCATTAAAATTTGATTACTTTGAGTCCAACCAAAAATGAATAAAGTTTGTATATAATAATATATAAAAATATGACATCAAAATTTTTTACAGACTTTATGGAGGGTTGGGTGGAAGATGGGGTGGTGATGTGGACGACTTTCCGCTCTGAACTTCAGTAATTCTAAAATCCTGGTCTTACATAAGAATATGATTAGGGTGAGAGGGGTGAGTCGACAGATCTCACATTAGTGTGGATGGGACACGTAACTCTGCTGTGATTTTGGCTTATAGCAAAGGCGCAGTATTATATAAAATCTCCCCTTTATGCATGTGTAATCCATGTATGCATTAAGCCATGAGTTATTATCCATGGGGGAAGACTGTAATCTTTCACTGCATTTCCATGATACTGAAGCAGTGGTTTGCTGCTTTGGGATTGGGCTCAGTAGAACAGTAGAAGACTTGTGCTTTGAACTTCATGAAAGTGACATAGAGCATTGCTGGAAGAACAGGTGCACTGTCACAGCAAGTTCCTTGAATGAAAAAAAAAAAAAAAAAAAACATGGCTTCAAAAGTGGTGCAAAACATGAGTGACACTTGGCAGTTTAATAAATGCGTTTCTCGCTTTTGTAACTGTGTTCGAACACAAACCAGGCGACCCGAACCTTAGTGCTCCAGACAGAAGAGATGAATATCCCCCCTTTAATATTTTCACCTGACAGCGAGGAAACTGATTGTTGCTGGAATGGCCTTATGGGTCCTCTGCAGGACATCTTAAACAGCTCTTGCTATTAATCTCAGCTGAAACCCTCTGAACTTCCCAGTGGATGGCAGAGTTTAACTTTACACTTGTTGTCTTGACAATGATTATTGGCTATGTGATCGGTTGTTTACAGAAAAGAATTGTATTCTGCACCCCACGGTAAGCAATTTGCAAACACTGTCATTTTTTTTACAAATATATCTCAGCACAAAAATAATTACTGTGCTTTTGTCTTCCCTAATCAGTTATTGAGAAAACAAACAACGGACAGTCATGAATATGTATGCCTCCCCACTTCTTGACTTGATTGAATTGGATCATTGCCCAGTCATTTTTGCTCCGAGGTCTTCCAATCATTTTGAGCTGTGTTACAATACCTATTGTAAAAGGCTAAATGTGGATGCAACTGAGAACCCATGAAGCTCATTCAGCTGCTTCAGACACATTCACTGTTTTGGTGGCATGATATCATGATCCTGAGAGACAGTAACTAGGTCATCATACTGGTTGTCATATTCAGTTTGATTATCGTTAACACTATTATGTAAGGGACTGTATGAAAGTTATTAGAGGGGGAGAGGGATCAGAATTGGGGGAAGGAAGTATTGCTTCTTTTTGGTGAAAGAGGGTGGTCTGATTTTTTAGAACGGAGGAGGGGTCTTTCATTTTATTTATTTCCAAACCAAATTTTTTTTTTAAATTATTTTTATTCATTTGGAATCTGGGTGTTTCTGTCCACAGACAGACAGACGGACTTATAAACACCTGCCAAACCTCAAACTGCCTCTGTGCTAGTTCCAGCAGCAGTTGGTGTCTCCAGGACCACATTTTGTCATGATGACAGTGTGGCTGCTATTGTTTTCAACTACATGGGTGCTGAGTGTGTTGCATCATTACAAAGTGACACAAAGATGCAGCCACCCCTCCCAGTCACTAAGAGCTGTAACACTGTTTATCCTAAATTCACCCCTTGCAGTTTCTGTCTGTAGATTGATTCATTTTGGAAAGACAACACAAAGTATTTTGAACAGTGGCAATACTGGGCGGTGCGTCAAATCAGCTCATTTCTTCTCTGCTGTAGTTGCTGATTTGTTGCGTTCTCACTAGGTTCATCATGACGTGATCATGTTTTGTTTTACTGGTTTTGACTTTACATGTAGCAAAGTAAAACGCTTCAGTTTAAAAAAAAGTAACGGTGAAATTATTCATTTTTAGTAGGCCTACAAGTACACACACAAAAAAACAACAACTGTGTTACAGTATGAAGAGTAAGTGTAACTCGTAACTTCCACCCCTGATTACCACAGTCGGCTTTTGTTATTTTAGAAAAGCATGTGACATCTTCAAATACTGACAATTAGCCAAGTTGTTGCTCCTCATCCCATTTGAGCCTAATGACTGGAATTACCAGGGACTTCCAAATCTCAATCAGCAGTTTCCAGTGCCAACGCTACAAACACTGCACAAAAACTAAACATTTAACCCAAGTAGCAAGGCTGTAAAATGAAATGTTACTTTATTATTTAGCCTGTGTGTCGAGATTTCCAGGGCCTTAGGGTTAGGGTTCGGGGTATTTTCTGTCCAAACATTACGGGGAACATGTCTGTCCAAATAGTTAAATTGTAATCTGTTTGTTTCCCAATCCAAAGGTTAGAGATTTTATACCCTACCCCTGCCTTACTTCACCTGCTCTCAAACCATATTCTCATTAATGATTGAATGAGATATAAACATTTAAATAAAGCCAATACAGTTGGGCCTCAGTCATTGCTGCTAGGGGCTATAAAATTTATTGTTATTATTATTATCAGTTGGTGTGTTTTATAAAAATGAATATCATGACATCACTTTTCTTATCTGGAGTCAGGCTGTGGTGTATGAGGGAAATGCTTATATCTCATGAAAAGATGGAATTTCTTAAGCAGAGTGAGACTGATGAAATGCTCCTTTACTCAGATGATACAGTTACACTCAACACCCAATACATGTGCAAGTGACCTCCCACTGGAATATAGAAATCATCTGTCTTTCATACACTCAACAGGCAGAGACACGGGGACAAAACTACACCAACACCCTTCTTTCCAGAGCACCATCGTCCCTGTTGCTTCCTAAGAAGTGATGGTCACGCCGCATTAACATCCACACACTCAATCTGTCCAGGTCGACATGAGCGGGCCAAGACAAATGTTCCTGCCAAAACTTTTTTGGCTCTTGCATATCAGTAAACATTTCCTACCAAATGTTTTCCCATTGAAGTTTTCTTTCAACTAGAACTAATAGGGTCAATTGTGAAATCAGTACATGATGACACCACACCATTATCGTAATTTTCTTCACAGGTGGCAGCAGGTTGAGCAAGGTACAACCTGCCAAAATGTTCCCCAGCAACATTTCCCAGCTTCTCCCGGGGATCCCGAGGTGTTTCCTGGCCAGATGAGATATACAATCTCTCCAGCGCGTTCTGGGACTACTTTCTGGGGTCTCCTATCAGTTGGATGTGGAACCTCCAATGGAAGGCGCCCAGGAGGCATCCTGATCAGATGCCTGAACCACCTCAACTGGCTCCTTTCAAAGCGAAGGAGCAGCGGCTCTGCTCCAAGCTCGCTCCAGATATAAACATACAATATGAGGTTTTTTGATCTTTGTAACGCTGCAGAGACAGCAAATGATTAATAGCAAGAATATGAATACCAAGCAGAGTTGTTATACTTCAGATATATTTTATTTCTTAAGAAAAAATATGAATGAATTTGAGAAAATTATCATAATTTAAGATCCATTAATTTGCTTTCTCTCAGTTATTCAACTGCACCTCAAATCAACACATGGAGTTTGCTCATTGCATTGCATTGAAGTTCAAACACTGAAGTAAATCCGGTAGATCCTTGTCATAGTTTGTCATGCATTCAGACATGCCATGTAAAGCAACATTTTATTCACAATCAAATCATTTCCTCTGTTTGCCTGTTCGCAGTGAGTCCTGAGACAGGAGTGATGGTACAAATATGGGTAACCCTTCATTTACAGGCTGTTAATTATGTAGTAATTAAGTAGTAATTATTTAGTAATGTAAAGAAATTACCAAGAAAAAATACTCAAGTCAGATTAATTGTAGTTGTATAATTACTAGGAATTACTGTAAAAATATTGGATAATTGTAGGGTAAAACTGAAGCAGAATAAAGAGGCTGGGTTTGTCATTATATGGGGATTGTTATAGTAATTAGTAAAGCCCACACACACGCTAAGATACGAGGGTTGTTTCTGTATCAGCTATCATTAATATCCCATAATAACAGTGACATTTCCAGCAGCCGCCACATCTACCGTCGGCGACTGTTGCAGTGGCCACCACTCCTCTTGGCTTACTGAAAGGCAAGACTGTGGAAAAACCAAATGAATTTGTTTTTTTTTTACACTGACAATACTTGGCGTATGGAGGACACTGGCTGCTGTGTTTATTTTGGATGACAACAATGTTGACATGCTGACTGTTAAAATATGAGACTTGGTATCACCTGCTAACAGCCTGTTCACAATGCAATAAGGGATATTAATGCATTAGATATTACGGAAATGATCCTCCTGTCTCTATATTACTTACTATAACAATCCCCATATAATGACCATCCAACCCTCTTTATTCTGCTTCAGTTTTACTCCATAATTACCCAACATTTTTACAGTAATTCCCAGTATTTATACTACAACTTGGAATCATTCTGACTTTACTTGACTATTATTTCTTGGCAATTATTATATTATTATGTAATATTATGTCATATATTATTATATATCTATATGTTTCACTACATAATTACTACATAATTAACAGCCTGTAAATTAAAGGGTTACCCAAATATATTTTCTTGAAGTAACAGAGTTAACTTAGCAACAGAGAGCTCGAGTGTATCACCAATCTTCAAGTTCTTCTAATTTCGCAAAGATGCAAGAGTAAGTTGCACTGTGCCGCTTTCTGTTGTGACCGGGCAGTAAAACTGAACCTGCTGGGTGCAGATACGTACATCGCTTAGAGATGTGAAAGCAAAGACCAACGGACTCTCCACACACATTTGTTACACTCTCTCGGAGTGCAAATTATACAGTGACAGTCAGGGGGGTCCATTATTTCTCCAGGGTGAAAGGGGAACCCAGTACAGTGCAGGCAGAGCTTCAGTGAACTGAGGTGTTGGGCACACATGTATTTTTATATCGTTCAATATTAAAGACTAAACCATCGCACCAAATAAAATACTCTGCTCATATAAATTAAGGGAAACACATGAATCAAATAACAAATCTTGATGAACAAATTATTCAAGTTGACTCAGTAGTGTGTATGGCCCCCACGCACCTGTATGCACTCCTGACAAACATCTGGGCATGCTGCTGATGAGTCGGCGGATGGTGTCCTGGGGGATCTCCTCCCAGACGTGGATCAGGGCATCAGTGAGCTCAGTGAGGGTTCAAGTCTTAATCAGTTTGAACCCTGCACTCACTGATTATCAAATCTGCATGGAACAAGAAAAGAAAAAAAAAAAGGAAAAAGAAAAGAAAAACACGGTGTCTGATGGCATACTGTGGTGCATAATAGTTCTATTGACTTAATTTTGAAAGCATACATTACTCTGTTTAGTAATTAATATTTCAAAGACGACAGGTTGGCAAAGTTTTAAAGCTAAAATTACAGTGGTGTTCTCCCATGTAGCACTTGTTTGTTAATACAATAGCATGCCTCCTGATTTCAATACAACACGGTGAAATTTCATGGAAGGAAATCCAAAGCTGAAGTTAGAAAGTTTGAGTGATTTGTGTCTTGTCATAGAGTAATCACATTTTAAATATGGCCAGTTATTTTATTTTAATTGTCTTTGTTTTGTGATTTTTCCCATAAGGGATTTAAAATTGTTTCACTGAGTCCTATTTGTACAAAAAGGGATTTTGCTAATTTCATTAACGGAGGATTTTGCATTTTTTTCTGCATTTTGTTTTCATATAGAGGAGATGTGGAACTTATAAGTGTCATGGTTTAAATATTCATTTAATATAGCTGAATACAAGCTGAATTAAAATACTGACTCAGTCTAAGTTATTGAGAGCAACTAAAGGCCTGTCCATGATTGGTTTGTGTGCTGTGGATGCATGTCAGCTCTTTCAGACCCGCCTAGTTAACCCATCAAAGAAAACTGTCTCACTAAACCTGTGAAACACTGTGAACAGTTTGTGAAAAAGAATCCGGTCGACACAGATGGTGAGCCTCCCTGTTGATTTCACCTCCACAAAAAACATCTGCTTCATCCCTCTGATCCTCCCTTCAGTAGGGAGTGTCAACCATGGTGACACACACACACACACACACACGCACACACACCACATTTAAGGTGCACAGTGCCACAAGCTGACTATTAAAAAATAATACAGCAAGCAATAGAGCACTACTAATTGGATGCTAATGACCTGTGCTTTTCTAGTCGTTTGAAAATGATTTTTAGATTTATTTATAAAATAGTTACATACATGCAGTAGTCCAGCTTGGAGCAGTATTATAGCTAGTGTTAAACACACAGAACAGAACTTATGACTTTTAAACCAAAGCACGCCTCCTTGTTCTAAGCAACGCACTGCTGGTCAGGCGGTGCACCGCTTTAGTCCAGACTGATCGGATGGATGTCGGTTAGATGAACTACCACAAAATTTTGTACGGACGTTTATGGTTCCCTGATGATGAATCCTAATGACTGCGGTGCTCCCCTCTTTTTTCCTGTAGCGGCACCATGAGATCAGCGTGTAGTTTTTAGTGAAATGTCTCAACAGCTGTTGGATTTGGTTCAGACTATCATGCATCCCTCAGGATTGACTTATAGAGATTTTAATTTGCCCATTACTTTGGTTTCTGACCAACCTGCAAAACTGATGACGTTTCCATTAGCTTCATCTGTACTTTGTTTTGTGCTAATCAGCAAATGCTATTTTCAAGAGGTTTGTACAGGGAGTATCTCAGGCTACAACCCACTTCTTTGTTCTGCAAAACCCAAACTCTCTCTGCGTGCATCTTTAGAAGTGAAGTTGACAAAAGCAATACAGTTGCAGTGCGGTAGCTGTTGCATGTTGCTGTTAATGAGCTTTAAATTAGGCCTGTTTGAAGTTTAAAAAAAAATCTCTAGATGAAAGAGGTGTAAAAGCATAATTTGAGTCAGTGTGAATCCATGAGCAACACAGTTGTTAAAAATGAAGTCTGGAAAAACCTCATAAGTTCAACTAAGTTAAAGATTCTATGAAGTGACCTTTATGAAGAGGAAAATGAATTGCAACGATGTGATGCTTGTGACTGTATGGAAAATCACAACTCTATTGGGATTTTCATATTTCATGGAAACGACATGGAATACAATTGCTTCAGCTACAAAAGTTTTTGTGTTTCAAGACCTGCTTTATAACCAAAGAGGACAACGGTATCACATGTTCTACAATATGGAACGCACAATTTGTACACACATTTTAGTACTGATTAACATGAAAAAAAGACATCAGTTCACCATTATTAATTAAAATTTGTAACTCAGTGTCTTGCTTTGTATTAGAAAAGGAGAAGAAAATTAACAGATATAGAGTTGTTTAGATTATTTCGTTGTGAGCATAATCTGACAGAGATAACGCTTTACAGTAAGATATGCAAAATTCAGCAAAATCAATTTGTTCAGGCTCCTGCTTTATCTGATTTGCTATTAAGGAACTAATTCCCGGGAAACAGTGACAGTAGCTCCTTGTTGGTTTTGTAGTATGATGCTTTACTTTACTTGAGGGTAAGTAATAGTAAGGTAATGATCAAGTAATGAGAGATTACTTAGTAATTTATTTTAAAATTGACTTTTTATTCAGTTTTAAGCCAATTTTTTTTTTTGTAGTATAGTTTTTAGATCATTTTTAACCATATGTTTTCACTGGATGAACTTTTTGCATTTGGATCTTAAGAAACAAGTTCAGCAAGTGTTTGTGGCAGTTTGGCTCTCAGGGTAATAGTAGTGTGGATACTGTAATAATAACTGAATATTCTTATTAAATGCTCTTTGCTCATTTCAAGGAAAATAACCACCGTAATTAGTAATAAGTACATAACAGAGAGCTTTTGAAAAATAAAGTGTATCTTGACTTTCCTTTTTTATCTTTTTTGTTCTGCATTTCACATCCTGACAGTCTCAGCCATTTTCATAATAAACAATCTCAACACATCTGAATGGCTTCAATGCCTCCTTTTCTCTTCTTTTCACTCTCCTCTTGTCTCACTGTGTCTGTGTGTGTGTGTGTGTGTGTGTGTGTGTGTGTGTGTGTATCTCACTCGCTGACAATGATTGCCTAAATAGCGTCACATGACCAATGCCGTAAAGGCTACAAAAGCTGTGCCAGTTAAAACAGAAACACTGGTCATAGGTCTGATTACCACATGGGGGGGGGGCAAGGTCTTAATGGGCATAAGTTTATTAATGACCACAGATGTTACTTGGTATACAGTCATTAGTGTGAATGTTCTTCAGTTTTTATTGTGATTGTATATGCATTTACACCATGACTGAAGCTGTGTGCAGTAGGGGTGTGAGGAGATGAAGGTGATGGTACATATGCCTGTTGCTGCCAATAAAATCTTGCAGTCTCTTGTGCGAGCATCTCTCAGCTTGAGCTCTTGCCTCTGTGTATCCCCAGCCTGCTACAATGTATGTTTGCCTCTCTGATTTAAGGGGAGTTGACTAATAACCAAATTTAAAGGAAAATTAAGTACACTGACTTTTAACTGCTGGCTTTTTAATTACATGATTGATATTTGCCCTTTACACTGGCTGAATACCACACAATCATATGTGACGGTTGGATGAAACTGAATCTGTCTTGTGGATCTGTGCTGCTGCATTAAATAAATAATGTTTTAAAAAAAAAAAGTGTCTGGAAAGCCCGTTTGCTTTAGTGACTAATGTAATTTGCTGTATAATGTATGTGTGTAAATGGTACCTCTGAGAATGAGGAAGGGTGCATCTGTGTCAACATAGTTTATTTTGAATTCACTTTTCCAAACTGAGTTGTTAAGTATAATACTTAAGCAGTAATTAATGAAAGACAGTAAGATAAACAATAAAGACCTTTATGTAAAGTGCAAATGAATTCAAATTCGTCCAAACCTGCCATAATCTGGCAACATTTTATGTAAATGCGATCATTACATGATGTTAGTCTTCCCTGGGAGCTCACAAATCCCAAATGTGCCACAACCAAATACATCCAGGCCAAAATGAGCTTTGAATAAAAGAGACATCCTCTGCCAGCCCAAACTGTGAGTCCAGCTGTTAGTCACCATGAGAATTCACAGCAACAACTAATAAAATAGTACACATTACAGTGCATCAACCAAATCATCTATTTTATATTAATTTACTCTAAACTGCTAAAGGGAAAAATTCAGATAAAATGTTAAAAAAAAAAAAAATGCAACAGATATTAAACGCAGCCAGACCACTCACTCAGCTTCGACAGCTTCCAAGTGTTTGACTGCCGTTCGTGCACACCTCCAGCTGTTGCATTTCCAAGCCCAGCCAGGTTGTCTCCTGGGGGAGAGATGGGGCGGGGGAGGGCTGTGAAATCCCAGCCTTGGAAAATAGCCTACATCTATGAGAGGAGCCAGTGGTGGATGCTCCAACAAAACTGCATCCAGACAAGCAGGAATCCGGCCACAGTGTGAAGGTTAGGGTGAAGAGACACTATGCGTACCTGCGCATTGAGGATATCCTTAATCATTTCAGAAAACAATAACAGCCTCATCTGCTGGAGTTATTGGTTTTAACGTCACTACAAACCCCCAAGCTCCTGCCAGTTCTCTCATTTGCAAAAGAAAATCTTTTCCTAATGTTCAATTTTCTGGTGACAGTGTTCTCTGCTTAAACATTGAATGATTTCCCTAAAATGAATTGCCCTCCACCATAATCTTTTCCGGCAGCTCACATTCCAAAGCTTCCTCTATTCCCATCGTATCCTACTCTGAGTGTGCAACTGAAGACTAACATTAAAATATGCTGCATCCATGCCACCTCTTTAGATGTGGGCCTTATTCTTTGGCCTCTACGAGAAGTGTCTTATGACCACTACCCGTCTGTCTTGCCCTTCTAATACACCTTTTAAATATACACTGAAATAGTCAATGGTACAAGCAGAACATTTGGTACATTTGTAATATATGGAGGCTATATACAATGATTTAAGTGTGTAATGCTTGAGCCCTTTCAAAGCCCTTAACTCCTACACTACAATCCTTTTTTGACTGTCCCGTCTGTTCTCAAATCAGACAACTGGGCTATTAAAGCCCCCTTGTTGCTAAAATGATTTGGCCCAACAACAGCCTAAATCCAGCATGCCAGATTGCTGGACTGAGATTTGTGATGAATGACGTGCCAGAATCAGCTCAAGTATGCAGGTCCCGTTCCAGGGGCCAAAGTTGGCCCATGTGCTGCTAACTGGAGCTGATTGACTGGAGCCCAGCTTGGCCCAGGTCCACACCAACAAAACACAGCCAACATCGACTCACAAATTGCTTCCCAAACAAGGCAGGGTGGCAATCAGTTTGACTCCAGTGGCAGGCAACCATGACGTCACCCATTTGTTTGTGGACTACCATTTTGAAGCCTTGCGTCTTGTTTTTTTTTTTATAAGCCAGAGGTGACCGTATTTGGATGAGAGGGCGGAGCTAGGGAAGAGTGAGGGGTGGATCTGACTGAGAACCTGAGGACACTAAGCGTGCTCACTTATGCCAACAACCTGATTGCACAGGCCCCTGGCAGTACGCTGAAAGTTGTTAGCTTCCATAATTCAAGGTAAAATGTATAGCTAAGCAGTAAAATAATATTAGTAGCTAAATGCATATATGTCCACATTTGGCAAATATTACTTAAACGATGAGTGACCTAGTACTGTAATTGTAAAATTATATTGAAAATTATTATTATTATAAAATTAACATGTGTGAGCTAACGTTATGTTAGCTTGTAACAACTTGTGGTTAACCCAGTGGCGTGCAATCAGAACCAGGGCAAGCAGTCCTTGCCCAGTTAAAGCTAAAAATAAACATCAATCAGAAAGATACTGAAGTGGAAGCAATATCTCTCCTTACAGCTGATCTCAGAACCCCGTTGTGTCCCAAGCAGGATCTGATGCCTGTTTGCATTCATCATGTAATTTACTGCCCTCTTGTGGTGGCAGCTTGACTTTCAGATGTTGTATCTATCGGTTCTGTCATTTACTGTGGGCGTGACCATGTTCCACTGATAACGGCTGGAGCTTGTCAAGCGGAGGGGATAACAACCTGTTTTTTGGAGGTTAGCGAATCCGCGTCGAGGATAATCCTTGGATCTTTGAGTGTTTGTCAAGCGGTTGGCTCTGCTTGCTTAGCTGTAAAAAATCATCACACACCACTGGGTAAAACCAGAGATTATCATATTCTAATATTGTGTTTTAGGTCCTAAATTTCTAGGTGCTAAGGTTACATTACCTAACCTAGTGAGTGTGAACAGTAACTGACCAGGTTGTCAGTGTAGTTCACCGTTAGCTATAGCTAATGAACTTTGCTGTAGATTGCAAAGCATTAGCAAGTTAACTGTTGGTGTTGACAAGCTGTTTGTTGAAGAGCCAGCAGATCACCAGATGGACATTTGGGTCATTTAACTAAGTTAACAGAGCACTGTTACTGAGTAACATGTCTTCTCTAGTATTTTCCCCGTTAAATGGATGAACTACAGTTCAATGCATGGTTCAACGTTATGTGAGCGTGTGTTAATAAACAGTCTTTGTTTAAGTCTCTGCAGGCTATTTTATACATGTGATAATCTCATCACTGATCACAGGAGCCACATCTATTCAAATGATTCTTTCTCTCTCTATCACAATAAGTGACATTACTGAGAGTTGGAGTTGATCATGCATGTGCACCCACACAACGCCAGAGAGAGTCTTAGTTACTTAGTTACTATTTCTATGTCATGTAAAACCGAAGAGCAGACTTTTTTTTTTGTTTGTTTTGTTGTTGTTTTTTTACAAGTCGAGGCAGTATGTACAGTAATAAAGTATCAGTTTTCAGTTTTCAGTTTCTTTTTCCTTTTTCTCTATAGCCTACATGATGCATTTCTCACTGTAACAATGTTTTTTTTTTTTTTTTATCCATCCAGCCTCTGTCTGGATCATTGTAGATAACTATGTTCGACAGGAGCCAAGAGAGCTACAGACATCCTGGGGAACAACCTTGGTGGTGATGGTATCTCCATCTATTGTTTCGACTGGGGTCGGTCTGAGTTGGAAGACCCTTATCCCCTTTTTTGACCATTCCCTGCATAAAGAGCAGTGCCAGACGCCCTCCTCACCCTGGGGGATGTTTCAAGCATCAACCTTGTTGCAACCATGAAGGAGGAGTGCACCACCTCCGCATGCAGTATCCCGTCATGAAGATCATTTTCACTCGGGGATGCTGGTGCCAGTCTGGGGGAGATTGACAAGGCTTGCAGGTTTGTGAACAGTGTTATGGCTACATATGTTCAGTTTTCACAGCATGGATTACGTTTCGTGTAAAGACATGGTGGATCACAGGATAGGTGCATGAATGTCTGCTTAGGTTGTGGACTATGTGCATGAACTTGATATATTAAATGACCAAACTCTATACATTATGTTTTGTACATGAGAACACACTTCTTTGAACACGTTGCAGACATTTATTCAAAGCCTGTCGCAAGAGTAGGAATACAGGACAGACGCGGCAAAATAAAAAAAACAAAAACAAAGTAACACCACACCCCAAATAAAATAACACCATACACCGAGCATCATAAACATCATACAACACATAACACAGCACAATAAATGCACAATAAATTCATAAATAAACTAGATAATTAAATGCATAATGTAAACAAAAACATAGACTAGATAATTAAATGCATTTAAACATAAGCACATTTGATGAATGTACATTTCATCCATCATCAATGAGCAGATCATTTCCTTTCCCTCTTTGCTCTTCCTAAAGTGTTATCTTATCTTATCTTATCTTATCTTATCTTATCTTATCTCTTCTCAGAGACATGGTTTTGAAGTGCTGTGACAGATCTGATGGTAAATCCAGGATCTGCCAAGAACTTCTCTCTGAAAAGAAAAAAAAAAAAATCATATGCCCTACTGCATTCACTTTACGTCTCAGTGTTTTCTGGGAGACTCAGAAAAAAATAAAGCTGTGACCAGTCCACACAGAGATTTGCTGTTGTGTTACGCAGAGGTAGTCCTGATCATGCATAATTGTTTGTGAGTCTCCTCTTGTGTTACACTCAGTTATGTCATCAGCAGCAACCTGAACAACATCAGAATGGACTCTCTGTCAATAACGTTGGTCTGCTCAGCAGCCGGATGCATCACAATGGCATTGCTATGATCAGCATTAAGGAATGTTACCGCTGTCTCTATTGTCAGTGTCACTAATGGCCTCATTATCATACGCAGAACACACATGTGCCTACAGGTCCAGACCCCTCCATGAGGCTGAGCTAGATGGCTGGGTAAAGAGCATGAAGGGACAGAAGTAGAGACCGAACATTCACTGACCTCTGTAGTCATGCTTATACTGACTCAGTGTGTACAGACTTGCTGGTAGGTTTTTTTCTTTTTCCCCAAATGTGGTGAAAAGTTGAAAATGGTCGGCACGGCGCGCCCCGGTGGCTCAACTGGTGGGGCGCGTGCCACTTGGGCTCAGTCTTTTGCCGCAGCGGCCCATGGCCCTTTGCTGCATGTCATCCCCTCTCTCTCACTGTCCCGATCAGAAAAAAGGCAAAAAAAAAACAAAAATAAAAAATAGAATGGTAAGCACAGCGGTGTCTTCAGCTTCCTCTCTGCCTAACATCAGCAGGCAGATTGTGATATTGTCTTTGTAACAGAGTCTTTTTCTCATAGACTTCTACACAACCAGACTTATTGTTGCAACCACTGGAGTTGCCCCGTGCTGGCTATTAGACAGAATGCAGGTTTAAGGCACTTCTGCATTGTTTTCATTTCTCAGACCCAGAATCTACAGTATGTGCATTTTTATGTACTGTCTATGGTTTGACTCAGCTGGGTTAGAAATTAGAGAATGAGGTCATGAGCAATGATCACTCACTTGCACATCAGATACAGTCAGTGCCATTTCCATCATTTGAGATAGGTCATGTTATGTTTGTCGTAGGCTTTGAGGAGGATGTCATATAAAATCTATCCAAAGAACTGAACATTTGTTGAAAAATCATACAAAAACACACAAGATATATAATCTTTGTATCATTCAGATATCAGGCCCATCTTGTCACTTTCCGTCACTTTTCTGTCAGCGACTTGTCTGCAGCCTCCAAGGTTTATTATAACCTTTTTGTCTTGTAAAAGTAACGGTGGCTGAAGCTCAAGCGGCAAACACCAGCACCTGAATAGTCCCTTTAAAGATTGGGTTGATTATTAACATATATCTGTTATTACCATTCATTTTTCAAATTGTACTAGTAGGATGTTGCTCCCACACCTTCTCTCGTTGTAATTTGCGCATCAGTAAGATTGCAGGAATGATTCACATTTATGCCCCATCACTGACATGATGTCTCCTCTCTCTAGGCCAGCATCAGAGTTTTTGTACAGTGGTGCTTTGCAAAAGAGATTTGAAAGCAGCTCTTGCAGAAGCACTAATTGTCAAATTGATTTTAAACTTATACGCTGAGTCACTCTGCTTCTCCAGTGGAGGAGCTGGCCGAGCAACAGTTGGTTAGCTTTACTCCTGGCTTACATGGTATTGTGGAGGAAAAAGTGCTTGGGCTGCTTTAGTTTGATTCTTTCTCTGTAGAGTTCACCCCTAAGCTGGATACGCAGTTAAAAGTCCATCTTGCTCATCTCCAGAGAGGGAATGTCAATTTTGCAGAGAGCTGGAGTTGAAGAAATTAGAGGCAGAGACAGCTATTTAATGCAACAGTTAGAGTTTCGGTCGGTCAGGTTTTTACTGATGCCGGTAAATTGCAGTTGTTAGTAAAAAACATTCCTGCGGTCCCTGTGTTGCACGAGTCTGAGGTTGAATCTTCCTTCACTACTTCTGCACACATAGTGACAGGCTGGTCGCAGGATGTGTGGGCTGTTTTGCCACAGTGTAGATTACTGTAACTAACTCTGTGTCCAGCTTCCATGTTGCAAGATACTAGTGGTTCCGGGTCATTTATCCTTCCTAGTGCCTTGCTTCTGGAGTGATGGGTCTGCCTGTGAAGTGTGTGCTGTAGTTTGAGGGATTGGAATGAGTCTTGTGCCCGCACCTCTTCACAAATAGTTACTGTTTTTTTGGGGGTTTTTTTTCCAGTAGCTGTTTGTGCTACTTTTCTTTTCCATTGACTTCATTATGGGTAATGACATAGCTGGAGGGAAAGACCCAAGACTCGTGCACCCTAGGTTGTGGATGTTCCCATTTCTGTGTCTGAGCCTGATGACTTGGCACACAAACATCCTGATGTGTTCAGTGTCAGTGTTGTGACTAGACCTCAGGCCCGTAAACAGGCTCGATAGGGTTGATCAGTCTGGTTCTGTGCTTGCTTCAGCCTGATCTGAGGACAAGTTGCCCTCTACTGGTGAGCCAGTGAATTTTAAGTCCAAAGCGCCTGAGAGAGACTGTTATTGCTCTAGATGTGACACTGCCGATGACTCATGATGCACTTATCCAAGCTCAAAAGAGCAGGAGTGTATGGCGTATGAGCAGAAGCAGAGTTGACAAATGCTTTGCTGCTGCTGCTGCTGGTGTTAAACATCAAATACAGTCTTACTTCCTGGATGACGGTTTTGCTGGTGCGTGCGTTCCACAAGTTGGTACAGATGACACGGGTGAGGAATGCAGTTTTAGTTGATCAAAAAGTTGTTCCAGCTGATTGTAGGCAGCTTGCACTAGCATTAGCACATGAGCATTTGTGGTCTGGCCATCTTGGTGTAACTAAAACTGACCATGTCCCGAAGCGTTTCTTTTGGCCAGGAATGAAAGCTGAAGCGTGCACAGTTCTGTAGAAAATGTCACACCTGCCAGGTTACAGTTGATCTGGTTATTCTGCAGATTGCTGCACTTACTGTGATGACAGGAAGCGATGACAGGAAGCGATGACAGGAAGCGATGCCACTCTGCATCTTTCTCCAGGAATGATGTCCACCTTGGATCTGGACCTGCTGGAAAAATTAACATCAGTAAAGGCCAAAATTCTCTACTGGGGGTTGTGCTGTGGGTGTTGAATCTTCAGCTACGCACCATGGCTTGGATACGGAGGTGGATGAGGGGCCCTGCCAGGTGCCTCCTGGCGCTGGCACCTCAGTGATCTGGAGCCACGTGGACCTCAATCCCACCACCAGGTGTGAACATCACCGCTCTCTGGGCATGACATGTTAGTATTGGTGCTTCTCAGTGGTAGTTGCCCCTCTCATTACTCTGTGTAGCCCCAGTGTTCCATTTGTGTGGACTGCTGAGTGTCAGCACTCTTTTGAAGCTGTGAAGTCTCTCATTTGTGCTGCCCCTCTTCTTGCTGTCCCTCACTTCTCCCCTCCTTTCAAACTGGAAGTTGACACTAGTGCCTTTGTGTTACTGCAGGATGATGCTGGCGGTGGAACTCACCCAGTGTGTTTCCTCTCTGCCAAGTTCAGAGGCGACCAACTGAACTATTCCACCAATCAGAAAGAAACCCTGGTCATGGATACAGGGTTACACATTGACAACTTTGAAATCAAGAACAAATATTGAATGGGATTTTGTGATTTGCATACTTATGGCATAAATGTAATATCTTTGTGAGTGGTAATGTGTGATAATGTGTTACCTTTTGAAATATAGAACCCTCTTTATTGATGAAATATGTTGTAATATCTCTGTTTGCAAAGACACAAAATAATACTGAAAGTAAAGACAGCAGATTTTCACATGACCCCAGCAGATAACTTGGAAACTTTTGACCAACCATAATCAATATATCTCATCCGACGTGCATTTCTCAGGCTGAGCATGTTGTCTGCGAAGCACACTCACACTGATACATAAAGTGGCTGATTTAGACACGGGTGACATGGACAGCCTCCCATTTGCGTGATCCTTTTCTATCGCTCATTTGCACATCACGTCAGTGACATCATTTCACCATGTGGGTCAGAGCGGGCGCCCTGTCTAGCTTGTGCAGACTTCTAGCTGAGGAGGTCTCCTCTCTCACTCTCAGAGGTGGTGGTAGATGGGGAGGGGGCAGGGGATAGTTTGACCACAGGTCTTCACACTGGAGTGGGGGAATCTGTCAAATAGGGCACTTCTATCTCTGTGCAGTAGCCTACTAATGCAATTAAAATCAGTCACAGCAGGAAAAGCTGCCAAGTGAACCACAATTCATTCATAATACTATAAATACAGACCTGTACTTTCACACACATCAGTTTTTTTTGGGTTGTATGAAATCATGAAGAATGATAAACTTGCCTGCACACCACTATGTATACTATATATGTGTGTGTGTGTGTGTGTGTATATATGTGTACATATATATATATATATTTGCCCTGGGCACCATACAAGCATGAACCGCCACTGGGTACAGAAACAGCAAACTTTTCCTCAGTTGACAAAGTTGACAAATCTCCACACATCAGTCCCTCACTCACTCAGCTCTGCAGGAAACAAATAGATTTCCAGCAATTTGTTGATAGTGTTTCGCGCTGTGTGTGAATGCACTTTTACTGCCTTGTGCATTACATTGAGAGTCATTTTATTTTCTTAGATTATGAATAGTATAATTAAATGCTAATTGGGAGAAGATTCAGCATGATGTAGATAACTTCTGGGAGCACTGACTATTCTCCCTTTCCCTTTGTTGTTGTGGCGGTCTTGCTCCACTGGGGGAATAATTGCAGGAGAGGTGTAGATATTGAATTTTTAATTTGCGGCGCCCTGAGAGGAGTGTGACCTGCTATGCACTGGAGGTATTGGGAGTAATTCAGTCCCATTTAGAATTCTCCTGGTATGTTAATGGAGGTTGATGAAGTGACCAGGAATCCATAGTCATTTAGTAGAAGGGGGGGGCAAAGAAAAAGGGAGGACAAATAACAAAAATATTCACAGAGTTTCTCCACTGAGCCTTGATGAGGCTTTGTTATTGAAAGGACAAATATGTGACAATACTGAGCATGTTAGAAATCAGAAATATTCCAAAATGAACTAAATAAATGTTCTGTCTATTCCCATAAGTGCAGGGAAAGTGAGAGTGAAAGGAGCTTCAAAGCTTCGGCTCTGTTTAGCAGTCTACAGATACCAGGCGTACAAATTATTGCACCAAACTCCTTTTCTCCGGTGTTGTCTCCCTCCCAGCGCAACTAAAACAGCTCGGGAAGTTTTATGTTTATCTCAGCTGTTCATCTTGATATGTGTCTCCAGGTGCTTTGAAGTGGGTACTTACCTCCTGAAAGCTGCAGCCCATTCTCGTCTTAATGAACAAATCACCTTGTAAAATATGTGAGGCACCCTATTGATGAAATGGAAATGGGTATGCTGACCCAGCAGCATCATTTAAACACTGACATAAATTACCAATTCAGGCCCTGTGTCTTTCTTATCAGTACAGCTACAGTGATAACTCACAAGACTAATTAATTTTCATTTAGCACTTTTTTAAAATTTTTTCATTGAAAGATTCCTGACATCACTGTATTTCACTTTTTTTTTTTTAAAAGGTAGTGTATTTATGAGGAGCATTAATCAATCACAAAATGTATCGTTTCATTGTCCTGGTGAAAACAGGCATTACAAGTTATGTAATATAATCAATTTGTGTAGGGATCTCTTGTAGTGATGAAGGAAATAGAGTAGATATATAGATATAGTTTCCGTTCATTGTTTATTTGTCCAGACCATAACTTTGTTTTGGTTCACGCTCACCGGTTTACTCATAGCAGCGTTTGCAGCCACAGCAGGCAGCTGTTTTCAGTGAATCATCTCTGTATGAGACTTGCACAGCACCTGATGGTCGACAGATAAAGGGCCAGATGTTTCCCTCAGGAGTTGGTAGAGACCAAAAACCAAAAAAAACACAACTTCAAAGGAGTAATGATGTTGCTCCATAACTGCTGGATGTGTAAGCAAGTGCTTGCTAACAAGTACGGCACATGACCTCGTAGTCATAGGTCGCAAATACAGAGCCTCTGTGACGTCTCCCACAGGTTTCTCGCTCTGCCGTCGCCATCTTGACAGTACCCCGCTCCACCGAACTCCCGGCTAATCCAAAAACGGGGCAAAGGGGCGGAGACTTCGGTGCATGCCGGCTTGTGGCAAGAGTACCCTCACCCACCTGTCCACTCAAAGTGGCCATGTACCAAGTATGCAGAATTTTAAGCCTTAATAAAATGTAAACAGGCGAGTTGTTAAAAAGTTCACAGTTGTCATGAAGGAGGAAATTAGCTTTAGCGACTAAAACCGTTTTTTGTACCAGGTTGTAAACATGTTTATTTCTGCTGTAAAGTTGGACATTTTAACATGGGAGTCTGTGGGGACTGACTCACTGTTGGAGCCAGACTCTAGTGGTCATTAGAGGAACTGCAGGTTTTGGTTCTTCAGTGTTGACTTCATGTTTCAGCCACGGAGGTTGCCGCTTGGTGATGATGTGGTCATGCTGTATTCACAACTTGTCTCTGCTGCCCCCAAGTGGCCATCAAAAATGATCACTGCAGGTTTAACTATTAAAGGTTAGTGTCTAACGGCGGGAGGTTTCTCTTACCATGTTGCCTCGATATAACCAGGTGTGGACTTCTATAAGTATTTGGAGGATTTCAAATTTTCCAGTACTTGGCGTTGTGCACCATTTAAGTCACGAGTGCTGGGCACACTAGCATGATGTGCCCCATTATCCACTGGAAACATCAAGTTGGCTACATAAAGCTGATAATTCATTAAATCAAGAAGGTTTTACTAACTGATTGACTAAATGTGTTGATGCTACATGTGTATCAGTTTTCCAGTAAATAAACAAAAATCTACCAACTCCTGTGTTATTGCATCATGATAGTAACAGAATTTACAAAATGACCTGGAGATGATAAAAGTATAAGGCTAATTCTTGGAGGCAGTACGTACCAGTGTAAACCAGAGACCCAGAATTGGTTCATTTCATTCATTTCCGCCCAGCTCTGTACATAATATCTTTATTCAGTAAAAGCTGATTCCATTATTCCGGTGTAATATTTACTTAAAAACTGAGTGGGCTGATTTGCTTTGTGCCGAGACACCATTAACTTGTCACCTCTGAATCAAGACTTACATCTGCATAACATCTCTCAGCAAGAGTCGGCCTTTCTTCATTTGATGATTTTTCATTTGAAAAGTTTCTTTCTGCAATCACAAGTCATTTTTACTGGTTTAATACAAGACTAGTTCTCACCACAGGAATTAGCTCTCACACTGATGATGTGGTATATGAATGAGCAGAGACACACATTCAGTATTGTTGCTAATGGTGAGGTGAATGCTCCATCAGGGGTTGAAATGACTAAATTTAGCTTTACTTACCAGGAGGAAAAGCTTATAGAAACACGTAGGATGTAATATGTTTTATCTGGTCTCTAATTGGTTGGTGTCATGGTACATATGACACCAAGGCTCTGATGCGTGTTGAGTAAGTACGACAGTTTCCACTGAAGCTTAGTATCAAGGCTTGTATCATGTTCCAGAGAATCAATGACAAACGAGGTTTCGTTTCCAACGTTTCCAGACGGTACAATGTGAACTAAATTCACTGTCAGCTCTTTTAACGTTTTTGTCTTTATTTTTATCTACTTGAATACTGGAACAAAACAAAACATGTTGAGCCTCATCTCTATCAGTTGGCACTACAGTTTTTTTGTGTGAGCCAGCCTCCACTGTCGCTGTAAGAGAGTTTTCAGGCAAAGGAGGTATGATATGGAAACAAAAAAAGCCCAAACATTGTGAAGAAACCGTTGTTGCTAAATAAAAATCAATAAAAGCTTCTCCTTCTCTCCCCTCGCTTCTCAGTTGCACAAGAACTCTCAATCCAAAGTATCTATCTATCTATCTATCTATCTATCTATCTATCTATCTATCTATCTATCTATCTATCTATTCTATTTTATTCTAATATCTATTCTATCTTAGATAGATAGATAGATAGATAGATAGATATAGATAGATAGATATTCTAATATCTATTCTAACTTATTCTATGCTAATATCTATTCTATTCTAATATCTATTCTAGTCTATTCTATTCTAATATCTATTATTATATCTATTCTATCTTATTCTATCCTAATATCTATTCTATTCTATTCTATTCTAATATCTCCTCTATCTTATTCTATTCTAATATCTATTCTATCTCATTCTGTTCTAATAGCTAACCTATCTGATATCTGCAGTTTATGAAAATATATGAAGAGATGTAAGATGTAATCCTTATTTGGATTCAGCAGTAGCACAAAGTGTTCCGACATGTCAGTGGTATTAGTGCTGCTCATAATCATTTTGCCAGAAGGTTCTGGTGATGCAACTGTATCTTTTGGTGATACAATTTGCTGTAAAGCCTCGATTGTTCAGGAAAATATTGTTTCACCATCACAAATTACAAGGCACAGGAAAGATTTAAAACAAAAACACTGACTGAATATCATAAGTTGGTCACACGGTGTCAAAGTAGAGTTCCATGTCTTCAGAGATATTGTAATAAATGTGTGTAAATACTGTTTTAGCAATTCACAGTCACAGCAAGATCACTTACCATTCATTTATGTGTTAAATTTGTTAAAATTGTCCTCCTAAAACCATGATATTATCATTGAGTGCATTAACAAGTGGATATTTGCCTGCTGTCAGGGACAGGAGATTGTATTGTTTCATTATGAGGATTTACATACAGCGGTTCAAAGAGGCCATGTTTTTTTTTCCGTAGTATCACACTTCTGTGATCTTAAAAACTCTTTAAAAACATTTGCTTTTTAAAATTATTGCACCCATGGCATTTATGACATTCCATATTTGCATGTCAGTCATTAAAACATAAAAATGAAATAAAATTCAGTGGGTCAGAAGGCTTCTTTGATTCCACTTCACCCGATGACAAGCCCATTAAAAATGCATGCAATCAAAGAATTGGGAGTATGCTCTGGGCAAATTTCATTGCAGTATGCCCATTTGGGCATAAGACATCTTCTATTCAAGTGGGGATTTGGGGCTTATGGTGGTGTTCAGGGTTCAACACAAATATTTACAATAATGCAAATATCTACCTAAAATTTCATGGAAATTGTGTCGTTTGTTTTCAATTTATCGTGTGAGATTGACATTTTTGGCCTGAGTCTAAAAACACATGGTGCATGGTGCAAGTGGAAAAGCACATGAGGGGGGAGGAGGGTCCAATCTTTGAGGGAGACGAATGAACACATTCATGAAATGAAATTCACCGGTAGTACTGGAGCAAGTCAGGCATAAAAACAGTGAGAATGATCATTGGGGGACCATGAATGTCCACACAGAGTTTCATAGTAACTTTACTTTACTAGAAATTTATCTCGCTATAGCTAAAAGAGTTGAACTGAGTTTTGAATGAGTTTTATGGGCTGATTTTGGCCGATCCATCCCAGCAGCACTTTCATCTGAGGAGCCGTTTCATCTGCGAGACCTTTTTGTTAATTAATGCAACTGCCTTCGAAGCTCCTGTGAGACACGTTTTGTTCTGAGTCTGAGTGAAAATCAAG
Source organism: Seriola dumerili (assembly GCF_002260705.1). Taxonomy (NCBI): domain Eukaryota; kingdom Metazoa; phylum Chordata; class Actinopteri; order Carangiformes; family Carangidae; genus Seriola; species Seriola dumerili. Next base: position 4,398,872 of record NW_019174305.1, on the reverse strand, counting down.
CTTAATTGACCTTTAAACTGATATTTAATATTTGCCAGATTGCAGCATAGGCTTTTGAGGAGCTCTTACCCTGTTGCTTTCTGTCAGTTTGAGTCGCCATAAATAATCAACACAGACTATAAAACTGGCCGTCACTCTCATTCACGTCCTGTAGACAGTAGTCGGTGCCTCATTCCATACAGCCAGCTGTATAAGAGCCAGTCTCACTGTGGATCTCCCTGTATTTGAGTCTAACAAATCTCATTGCCAGTGTATTTCATGATCTAAATTAAAGTTTCTCTTCGCAGTGAGGCATCTTGGCCTGGTCTAATGCAGCCTGTTGAGTTACGTGTACTAGAAGTCATTTGAAGAAGTCAAGCATTTTATAGGCAAACTATCAAATGCAGCTCAAAAAAAAAAAAAAGAAAAAAATCTTCCCATTTGGCAACCAAATCACAGCATCCATCCTTTCAGTGAGGCGCAAGGCATCAAGGACAAGCACCAATTTCCCAGGGAGTGAAGGAATACACCAGGTTGCCTTTTTATATGCAATTCCAGATGCCTCATTAGGGCTTGATGTCTTTCATCATTATTCTTTCATGTAATTCTGTGCCACACAGCATCTGCACTCTTCTCACAGTGTTTGTTATTTATGTAAATCATTTTCATCAAAAAGCAAATAAACATCCTCTGAAAAAAAAATGAAATTGAAAATCACAAGGTGAACAGACAACATTGGCCAAATCCTAAGGAGTTTATAACTTACACAATTAAGAAACGGAAACACCAGCTGTCTTTTTCCATTTACTCAAGCAGGTGTCTCCCCCACATTTCCATTTTAAAATACTACATCTGTAGGCTCCTGTAACCACCATTTATGTTCTCATTCCCTTTTACCGTTTAAACTTAGAACCAAAAACTGTAAATTTGACTTAAAAGGTTCAAAATGATTTCCATTGCCTACGACACTGTTGTATGTGTAAAAAATAGCATTTTGATTCTTATTTTCATTTATTTTTTCTTCTATGCCTCCGCGCCGGTGACACCCCGAGCCAGAGGCATTATGTTTTTCAGGTTATCCGCCCGTTCGTCCATCCT
>NW_019174305.1:4313853-4397770 GCF_002260705.1 Seriola dumerili | reverse complement strand
GTCTATCCATTTTACACTTACGTTAATTGTGTCTGAAACCAAGCTTACGACACAGAAGCTACAAGGTAATAAAAAACAGTGAGCTTAAAATGTTTGTCTTGTTTCAAATAATGAATTTCGTCGGACGGGTTAGAGCCTCAGAACAGGACTGTGCCCGTGAGCAGAAGGTCACAGAGGCAATCAAAGGGTTTCAGCATGGCTGCAGCGATAGATGAGGCAAGCTATATCAGATGCACAACAGTCTAACATCAATATGATTTGCTGTATCTTGATAATAAATTTAGATATTTGGAGTTAGCACTACCCTTTAAAATAACCCATTAAAAGATAAGTATACGGGATACTGAGGCATTTGCTGAGTTTGATTACTTTTAAGAGGCTAAATGGATTGAAACTATTAAAGTCTTTAATACAAAAGTACTTCATAAAGCAGATTACTCTCTGAAAGTGAAAAAACACTTCACACTGTTGCTTTAGCCAGCGGATAACACCAATCGTTTTATACTTGACTGACATATGAATATGATAAATTTGGCTCCCATAAAAACAGGGATGATGCACTAAGTGAAGCTGTCAGAAGGTGCGTCTCCGTAGTAACCACTAGTCAGAGTCCTGTTGCCACATCTGACAGTTTCTAAGACTCTTTGTTGAATTGTGATCCCCCGATGTATTGCGACAGCATCTGTGCTCATTTCATTTTTAATTACTGTCAGCCACGAAACCCTCCAATAAGCCCATAGGAGTCACTGTCTGAAAGCTATTGTGTCTGTATGTCATTGTAATCTTTCAGCTCTTTACACTACTACTTGGGTTTCATCTTTGCACCTTGTTGCTTGGATGCAGATGCATTAATAATTCACTTATGATTCCTTTTTTTTTTTTACCAGGATGATTAAAGATGGGCTGTAGTCATTTTACTTTGTGTTGTTGACAAACCTGAGACAGAGCGGCAAGGGTTGTTTAATGCGCAAATACACTGTAATCCCATTCAGCTGGGGCGCTTGAGATAAAGACGGTGAGACGTGTCTTGAGGTTTTTTTTTTTTTTTTTTCTATTCTATTCCCCATAAAACTTTGAGTTTAGGGTAGCGAAACACAAGTCACAGCTAAAAGCTTGGTCGGGCTTCTTTGAGGGTAGGTGCAGCTTGAGCTGAGAGTGAAAAAACGGTGAAATAAGGTTAACCCACCTGTGTACACGCTGCATGGCAATACATGGAGACGACCTGGTTCAGTGATGTTTATCCACTGTGTTGTCAAAAACTATTTAACATTGCTGGTGTTTTTTTGGGGGTTTTTTTTTGATGCAACTTTCAACCTGAGTTCAAGTTATTCTGTAAGTGTGGAATGATGTTTACTACAGACAGTTTGGGTATTATTATTACCCATTTACACTCTCTTCTTCACACTCTCTTCCAGCCTCTCGAGTGTGTTTTAAGAAATGTTTGACCGCTCACCATTTTTGTCATTTGATCTTTTTTTTTTTTTTTTTAGCAATACCTCTGCAATTACTTTTATGCTAAGAGTACAGTGTTATCATAACCAAAATAACCAAATGTCAGAGCTACGAAGAAAAAAAAGGTGCAATAAATCAAAGCTACAAAAAAGAGATTTTTTTTTTTTATCTGCACAACTTTCATAGTTGTGTGTTTCAGATCTGTCAGATTCAGCACAAACATTTTTTTCTTACCTTGAAAACTACAGTTGACAAAAGTCTACTTGAGCTTTCAAAAACATATACATCATGGTCGTCATCAGATGATGAAATTACCTGTAAACTTTAAAGCTACACTTCAATATATCAAATTTAGAATGGAACCAAATCAGTCTGTGTTAAGGTGAAGAGGGTCACATCTTGTGACAAAGATGCTCTCTCTTGTGACAACTCTATTTAGCATCTTCAGCTCAGTGTTTTGGTGTTTTTTGTCCCACAACTTTACTCGTGGTTTGGTTCAGTCTCAGTATAAAACATCCCCTGTACATTCCCATCCTCCATATCTCTGCCGAATAATAATTCACTCCAGGGACAGTTAAGATCGGTGACACCACAGAGCACGAAGAAGCTCGCGTATAGACAACAATAGTTGGAAGTTCGTGTCACTCCAGCACCACTCCACTCGGCAACACTGATTCGTTTTTTGTGGTTATGATAGCGTGTCTATCGACTAAGTATTATCACTTCAATCGTCCCGACTCGCTATGCGTGCGCTTGTATCGAATGACTACCCTATATAATATATAAAAGATAATAGATACATGTAACCACTTTCTTTCCATCCTTGGTCTCTCCGCCCCTGGTGTCCTTTAGGTAAATGGTGGGGACTCATCACAGGTCAGCTTCTTTAAACTCGTCTCCTCGAGCAATGCCTGAATCAAAAAATGGCCAGAAGTCGTTTCTTGGCACGAACACTTATGATGTCCACACGTGACTACGTGTTGATTGATTACCCCATTCTGACCCTACTCTTTTAGATTCAGATAAACAGATCTAATCAGATCACCTATATCTCGACGTCCTTTTATCCTTGTAGACATTTGATGCATACATTGTTGGTACATCCAATTTAGCCATATTGAATTTGTGGAATTATGGCAAAACTCCAAAATGGGGTTTCGTGAGTCAACCACGTTGACCTGAACCTGACCAGTAAGTGAGCTGTTTTGGCGAAACTCTCTCTCATGAATGAAGCTCCTCATGTTCCTGCTCCGCGAAGGCGTTACTCGTGTGTAATGATACCTTCAGTATCACGCTCTCCGCCAGTCGTAGTAGGAATGCGTGCGAGCAACATATAGAGCGAATCACGAACGGGTCATAGCGCGTGTAGTAACACGCGCTGAGCCAAAAAACATAATGGAAATTCATTTTGAACCGTCTAGTGTAAGTCAAATACAGTGTTTTTTGGCCGATTCGTGAAGTTTAAACGGCTAACAAGGGTGAATGAGAACATAAATGGTGGTACCCTACAGGGCAGTCTCTACCAGACCAGTAGAGTACTGCGTGCGGTCATTTTTAACCAGATGGCAACATTCCGCGGTGGGGACCTAGACGCACAGCGCCTGAGCTGAGCTCGACCACTCGCGAGAAAATACGTATGACCCATAGCGTGGGTGTGTTTTCCGGCATTTGCTTAATTTGTAAGTTATAAACTCCTTAGGATTGGCCAATGTGTCTGTTCACCTTGTGATTGTGCATTTTCATTTTTCTTTATCAGACGTGCGATAGAGAATATATCTTATTTGCTTTTTGATGAAACGGAAACCACCAGCGTTGTCGTATTTCACATCGTTACCTCCAAGCCTAGACCGTCCACTATGTTTCTCTCCCCCTCCTCCTAACAATTCATCTAGTCTGCCAATTTTAAATAACGCCAATATACATTCACGCACTCCCATGTGTAGGTCCTCGCTCTTGTTGCTATACTCCACACCACAAGTTTATGTTCTCATTTCCCGTATTTTACACCGCTTTAAACCCTTGTCCGAGAATTTAACCAACAAACCTGATCATTAAATTCAACTGTAAATTTGACTTAAAAGGTTCAAAATGATTTCCATTATGTTTTTCAGGTTATCCGCCCGTTCGTCCATCCCGTTCTCGAGAGCGTGATATCTCAGTAACGCCTTGAGAGAACCTCTTTAAATTTGGCAAAAACACTCACTTACTGGTCAAAGGTCAAGGTCACTGTGACCTCACAAAACCCATTTGTTTGCCATAATTCACAAATTCATATGCTAATTATGACACAATGTAACTCAAATGTCTACAAGGATAAAATGAAGTGATGATATTTTATATCTAAATGGTCAAAGGTCAACTTCACTGTGACATCATAATGTTCTGCAAAAACACTTCTGGCCATTATTCAATGCTGAGAACATTAAAAACTGACCTTAGTCCATTTAAAGCCCCAAGAAAGGATGGAAAGAAAGTGGTTAATGACATTTAAAGTTCTCAAACACGCATGAGCTGACATTAATATAATAATATCTGACTGCATCAAACAAAAAACAAAGTTTGCCACGGAGTTTGAGGACACTCCACTATGTTCATCAGCTCTCTGCTTGGTCCGTCTACTGTCTGATGATAATGGCAGAGATATGGAGATGGAGATGTACAGTGGATTTTTACTGAGACTGAACCAAAACAGTAAAGTTGTGGGACAAAAAACCCAAAACACTGAGCTGAAAGATGCTAAAATAGAGTTGTCACAAGAGAGCATTTGTCACAAGATGTGACCCTCTTCACCTTACACAGACTGATTTGGTCCATTCTAAATATATTGATATATTGAAGTGTAGCTTTAAGTTTACAGGTAATTTCATCATCTGATGACGACCATGTGATATGTTTTGAAAGCTCAGTAGACTTTTGTCAACTGTAGTTTTCAAGGTTAAGAAAAAATGTTTGTGCTGAATCTGACAGATCTGAAACAACACAACTATGAAAGTTGTGCAGATAAAAAAAAAAAATCTCTTTTTTGTAGCTTTGATTTATTGCACCTTTTTTTTCTTCGTCAGCTCTGACATTTGGTTATTTTGGTTATGATAACACTGTAGTCATAAAAGTAATTGCGGAGCTATTGCTAAAAAAAAAAAAAAAAGATCAAATGGAACAAATGTGAGCGGTCAAACATGTTCTAAACACACTCAGAGGCTGGAAGAGAGTGTGAGAAGAGAGTGTAAATGGTAATATTAATACCCAAACTGTCTGTAGTAAACATCATTCACACTTTACAGAATAACTTGAACTCAGGTTGAAAGTTGCATCAAAAAGAAACCCCAAAAAAACACCAGCAATGTTAAATAGTTTTTGACAAACACAGTGATAAACATCACTGAACCAGGTGTCTCTCATGTATTGCCATGCAGCGTGTACACAGGTGGGTGTAACCTTATTTCACCGTTTTTTCACTCTTCAGAGCTGCACACTCCCAAAGAAGCCCGACTCAGCTTTTACTTGATTGTTGTTGCTACCCCTAAACTCAAAGTTTATGGGGGAATAGAAGAAAAAAAAAAAAAAAACCTCAAGACACGTCTCACCGTCTTTATCTCCAACGGCCCAGCTGAATGGGATTACAGTGTATTTCGCATTAGAAATCAACCCTTGCCGCTCTGTCTCAGGTTTGTCAACAACACAAAGTAAAGCTACAGCCCATCTTTTAATCATCCTGGTAAAAAAAAAAAAAGGATACATAATGAATTATTAATGCATCTGCATCCAAGCAACAAGGTGCAAAGATGAAACCCAAGTAGTAGTGTAAAGAGCTGAAAGATCTGCATACAAAGTGACACAATAGCTTCAGACAGTCTCCATATGGGGCTTTGGAGCTGGTAAAATTGAAAATGAAAGCACAGATGCTGTCGCAATACATCGGGGGATCACAATTCAACAAAGAGTCTTAGAACTGTCAGGATGTGGCAACAGGACTCTGACTAGTGTTACTACGGAGACGCACCTTCTGACAGCTTCACTTAGTGCATCATCCCTGTTTTTATGGGAGCCAAATTATCATATTTCATATGTCAGTCAAGTATAAAAAGATTGGTGTTATCCGCTGGCTAAAGCAACAGTGTGAAGTGTTTTTTCACTTTCAGAGAGATAATCTGCTTTATGAAGTACTTTTTGATTAAAGACTTTAATAAGTTTCAATCCATTTAGCCCTCTTAAAAGTAATCAAACTCAGCAAATGCCTCAGTATCCCGTATACTTATCTTTTAATGGGTTATTTTAAAGGGTAGTGCTAATCCAAATATCTAAATTATTATCAAGATACAGCAAATCATATTGATGTTAGACTGTGTGCATCTGATATAGCTGCCTCATCTATCGCTGCAGCCATGCTGAACCCTTTGATTGGCCTCTGTGACCTTCTGCTCACGGGGCACAGTCCTGTTCTGAGGCTCTAACCCGTCCGACGAAATTCATTATTTGAAACAAGACAAACATTTTAAGCTCACTGTTTTTTATTACCTTGTAGCTTCTGTGTCGTAAGCTTGGTTTCAGACACAATTACTGCACACCTGATAAGAATCAGCTGTGAAGCTTGACACTGCAGTGGTTTTACATTTGTGGAATATCAAATCTAACAGAGTATCAGCTTGTGGGATTCATCAGTGACACTGATTGAAATGAAAAAAAAAAAAAAATAGCAGAGGACCAGTGAGTGTAACAGTCACTGCTTGAGGCGGAGAGACACGTTATAATTGCTGGTTAAGGATTCTTATTGTCTGCGATCTACATGAGTTGCTGCCTGTTCACATGGAGATTATTAATCACTATTTTTAGATGAATAATGTATCAATGTATCTTACGGGCTCCCAAATATCACGTTGTGTTTAGAGAGTCATAACAGATAGAAGGATGTGACCAGTGAGGTATTTGGTGCTGCAGAGGTTTTGGGCCTGATTTTTCAAGCAGAAGAAGAAAAAAAAAAAAAAAACAGTCCATGAATACTGCCTAAAAGAATGAGCATAACTCATGAACACATAAAGATAAAAACTTCAAATCACCTCTTGAATAATCCAATGTGTGCAATATTCTGTGTTGAAGTTTTCTTTTGTTATCAGAGTTTTCAGTGTATTTATCTTAGAGAAAATCATTATGGTTACATTTATCATATTAAACAATTCCATGAATGAAGTCGGGTTGATCGTGAAGCGATGAGGTTACTATAGGCCCCCGAAACCATGACAGCAAGTGTAGAAAAATGTGAAAATTAAACGAAATGTGAGCTGCATGCCAGAACAAAATTTAAGGTCAGAATGTACAACATAATAAAAAGGTCAGCAAGGATCGAACAGAAATAAAAGGTCATAAGACCAAACTGAAATTGTGGTCAGCAAGAACCAACTTCAATAAAAATGGCAAACAGAAATTTAATGATAATCCGGTGACCAAACAGAAATAAAAGTCAGAAATAACAAACAGAAATAAAGGACTGACGACCAGACCGAAAATACCACAAGCGATACATGAGGTCACACAGATCGTGCTGAGGTTGTGATGACCATGATGAATGAACAAGGTCAAGAAGACCCTACCAGAATGTTCCAGAATGACCAATAAACGATTGAAGTCTATGAGAATAGTGTTTTCATTTGAGTGTATGATGTTTTGAACATCGCTAAGGACGTCAGGATGAAAGTAGGAGAACCTTTAGAGATGCCTTTCACTGCCAGAAAATAAACTAGGCAAGGTGGTGATGGTGGTGGTGGTGGTGGTGGTGGGGGTTGGGGGGGGTCATAAGAGAAACCCATCCACCAATGTGTTGAGATTTAAAATGCCATATGTCCATACAATACAAATGAAAACACAAATTGTGCTTTTCAAAAACAGAATCCAGAGTGGCAGCTGCTAAACCTCTCTTTATATAAATCCTGGCTGATTCTAAATATCTATAGAAAGGACTTTGGTTTAGGACAGAGGTAGAAGATGAAAAGCAAGAACTTGAATCAGTACTGGGCTGGCCTGTAGACAGATGCCCCCCCCCCCCCCCCCCCCTGTGAAAAACAGCAATGAAAGAAATGCAATGAAAAGCTCATCATGAAAGAAATTGAAACCATTCCAGTGATCAAGCAGATGAAACCAGAAGCGCAAATCAGAGCGCCTCCTTACATCTAGACAGAAGGGATCATGGAGATTTGGCACAGAAGACGCCATGTCCAATAAATGGGAGATGAAAGAGTGTCCCTGAGGGATGATGCGCATGGCAAAGTTAAGGTGCCAGGGAGAGAGAGAGCGACTCTTAATTTGTGATGTTTTTTTGTTTTTGTTTTGCCACATATGTAACTGTAGGGGAAGTGGGACCTCGCCCAGAAATCCTTGAGAAGATGACAAACAGAGTCAGGGTGAGGAGACGATTCTGCTGCTAAACAGTACATTTATCGATGTGGAGGGATGATTGTTCTTTGAACCACGTCGACACTCATGCTGTGGAGCGGTCTGTATGCGCTGGGGCAAACTGACCAAGAGTGAGCATCTTTCCCAGACAGGAAAATGACACTTAATCTTTCTTTAAATTTTTCTCTTTTACTGCATTTATTGTTATGCTCCAAAAAAAAAAAAAAAAAAACAAGGCAAAGTCTTTGTACGTGAAGATGACTATAAAATTGAGTGTGTGTTGGTGGAAACATCATTATGTGTGGGCTGTCTTGCTTCAGTGCAACCACTCACAACAAAGCTGTGAGCTGTACCCCGAGTAAACCTTATCCTTGTTTTCAAACTAGGGTTAATTATTATTAGTTATTTATTGATTTGTTTGTTTATTTCTCACAGTTTACCTCAATACAGAACAATGATAAATATTCTGGCTTGAATTAATGTCAAATAGCCCTGGGCTTGCGGTTCCAACTGATCAAAAATGCCGGCCCTTTAACAGCTCTGACATGAGGTAGATATTGCATATTTATGAATTCCATCTGTGAGTATAAAATCATAAATAAGTCAAATATCTTTTTTTCAAAGAGGCTATTTATACATGGGGATCTTAACAGTTTTGCAGGATACAGAGATCATTCCTCGTGTTTACTGTCTTTGTCGTGAACAATGATTGCTTAACACCATGAATAAACGAGAGAGAGAATTGTAATTTGTTGGGCAGGGGATAATTTGCTCAAATATTATTCAGATGGTAACTGGTACGGAGCAAGGTAAAGTTTCCTCTCTGTGAAGCTCAGCTTTGCTAATTGGTTATGAAGCCAGTTTTTTGCGACAGCTTTACAAAGGTCGGTGCCCCCTGCAGTCTGCCTTACTGGCTAAGTGTTCGTGGAGCTCCTGAACAAGCAAAGAACTTTGAATCTCACTAAGTGCCTCTGGTTTTGTAATGTGCTCTGCTCTGCTCTCTGCTCTGTGTTTTGGTGGGAGATCTAATAAACTGATTATTATTATTATAAATACAGGAATTCAATATGCATGAGCCCTGCCTAATGGCCTGTGCCCTCGATCCAACCCCGGACTGCAAAACAACACAGATGTGTTCCCCTCTACCTTTGATTACCAGTTTTAGAAAATATCTCAAAGTCACCTTTTAACAGACTAAAGTGTTAAAGCTAAGTTGTACAGATGTATTCCTCTAAATAATAAGGTTCAACAGAATATAGAGCATTTTAAAAAGGTCCCATATTTTACAGTTTCATTTCCAGTGTTTTTATTTGAAGTCTTGATATCTTTAAGAAGATGTATTTGTGGTTTTAAGAACCAAAAACCATCTCTAGTTTTACATCTCCTCTCTGGAGTTCTGGTAACAACAGGTTACCGAGTCTCTCTTCTTATTGGCTGACTGTTTTCTGAAAAAATATATTGCAGACAATTTAGGTAAACACTCAGAGAAACCAAATCCTGCAAGGCTGGATGATGGGTCCAGGTGAGCTGGGCTTGGGACATGGCTAAGTGCGGTGACTGTTTTGTTGTGACATCACAAAGTTACGGAAGTCCTGATTGTAACTCAAGGGTTACTTCCTCTTTTCAGTGGGTGGCGCTATGACTCTGAGGTCATATTAGTATGCAGATGTCTTCAGTGTGGGGCTAATACCAAAACATGTGAAATGGGCCAGATTAAACATTGTATATTTGACTTACAACGACTTCCTGTTTTTGCAATTTGCAGCGTCGGCACAGACACGCCCTCAAATGAAAAGTACATTTTCACAATAAAGCATCATCAAGGTCTTAAGTATTTTCTGACCAAGTTTGAGGTGGGAGTGGTCAACCCTCTGGGAGAAGTACATCACATTGTAAAACATGACATTTCCTGAATCTAAACATAAATTTTGCTGTTCTGTAATAAAAATCAGTGCAGAGATCAGTGCCGTTCACACGTGACAAGAGCTAGCTCAAAGTTCAGTTAAAATGAAATACTTGTGTCTTATTTCTTCCATTTTATTAAATGGGCTGCTCTGAGCATGTTCCCCATCCATCCCCAGCCGCAAAACATTGCCACATTACCGTAGAGCTACAACTGTAGAATGATAGGCAGAGATTACTTTTAACATCCAAGAAAAACTGATTTTGTCACGTATTAAGTAAGGCATGCGTCAGCCAGGGCCCATGATGCAGGAACACAGGAGTAAGGGACACAAAGAAACATCAAAAATCCAAACTGAAGTTCCACAGGGTAAAGCAGGACAACACAGGACGAACCGAGCAGGTAGCAGAAGCACGAGGAAACACAGGGGACTTCAACAGTCGAACTGACCCAGACAAAGGGGAGCACAGAGACTAAATAGACACAAGGGAGGCAAGAGGGATTGAACACAGGTGAAACACATTAGGGCGGGGCAGACAATCAACAGGGAGGGAAACAGGACAAAGATAGGAAGTCAAAACATCAAGAGACACAAGGAAAGTAACTACAACAAAAACATGAAATGACCAAACTCAAAGTGCAAACATGATACAAGACTCAAACTCGTTCGTCATGTCAACCAATGACAGATTTACCAGTCAGTGGTGATGGCAGGAAGATATTTCATAGTACGCACAAGAACCACTTGTCCGCTTATAGACTACCTTTAGGTTTCCTTCACACACACATTCACACTCATGAACGAGTGAGCGAGAGAGAGAGAGAGAGAGAGAGAGAGAGGCAGAGAGAGAGATTGATTCATGTTTTTTACATCACCATAAAACTCTGATTAGCCGACCACATACATTTCAAAGACCAACCAACAGCCCTGAAAAACAACAACAGCAGCTAATGATCACAGTAGAACACCAAGTGAGTTAAACTTCAGGGATATCAATGTGTCCATCTAGGAAGCACAAGTGATTGTGAATCAGTTTCACCTGCTTTGGTGCAAGTGAAAGTGACAACAGGTGCAATGGAGGCAAAAGCAAGACAACCCTCTAAAAGGGAATGGTTCTACATGTGGTGTCCACAGACAGTGGCTCTCTCATGATTCTTCTCTAGTTCTGTGTTTTGCTAGTGTCCTTGTCACTACTGGTAGCATGAGGCGGTACCTGCAGCCCAGTCAGGTTGCACAGGTAGTCCAGTTCCTCCAGGATGGCACATCTATACATGAGGTCGCAAGAAGGTTTGCTGTGTCTCCCAGCACAGTCTCAAGAGCATGGAGGAGATACCAGGAGACCGGCCGTTACAGGAGGAGAGCTGGACAGGGCCGAAGAAGGGCATCGGGATGAAATCCTCAGAGTGATTGTGAGACCGGATGCTGGTGCAGTGGCCCTGGGTTCCTCTTGCTGCAGGACAACGCCCGGCCTCCTGTGGCCAGAGTGTGTAGGCACTTCCTGGGTGATGAAGGCATTGATGCCATTGACTGGCCTTCATGTTCCCCTGACCTAAATCCAGTTGAGCACCTATGGGACATTATATATCTGATGCCACCAAGTACCACCACAGACTGTCCAGGAGCTCACTGATGCCCTGATCCAAGTCTGGGAGGAGATCCTCCAGGACACCATCCACCGACTCATCAGGAGCATGTCCAGATGTTGTCAGGAGAACATACAGGAACACGGGGGCCATACACACTACTGAGTCACATTATGACTTGGATCAGCTTGTGATTTCAATTTTTTACTTTGATTTTGGGTGTGATTATGAATCCAACCCTCAATGGGTTAATCCATCTCCATTTCCATTGACCTCATTTTGTTCTCAACAAATTATACAATGTACATCAGTAAAGATTTTCAATTTATTTGAATAATTCGTTCAACAAGATCCGATGTGTGATTTAACTGTTCCATTAATATTTTTGAGTAGTGTTTGTACCATATGGAGTATCCTGGGGAAATGTGCAGTAAGGAACAGATTCCCTCATTGGGCATCATCATCATAAGAACAGCAGTCTAACTAACTACCAAAGATAGTAATAACAATACTGTACGTTCCAAGCTGCTACAATAAAGAATCAAAAAGTCACATGAGACAATAGTTGACGTTCTGCATCTCCCTGTTACTTCAAACTCTCGCAGAACGGCCTCCGCATGTACTTCAATATCATGATGGATGTTCATCAGTTTTCCACATCTGCAGTGTCAACACTGGGCATCAAAGCACCAACGTCCTCCTTTATCTCCTGCTCTCATTCTTGAATCTACACTCATAACGTTAGTGAGTGGATACAGTCAAAAAATAAGACAGCATCTCCTTGTTGTCGCAATTTTCATTTTCAAGATAGGATGTTAAAAAAACAAACAAAATCTTTTTATTTTTAAATGTACGAACAGTGTAAACAGGATTACTGGTATCAGTAGCTCTAGATATAAACCATTATAACCATATCCATTCAGTTCACTGTTCACCAAAAACATGAGCATGTTCAGTAAACATGCTCTTTTCATGCATTCATGTTACACACTGGTAGAAACTGTGATAGACAGTGGAATCCAGCCTTTCTGTTTTTTCCTGCACCGTCCTGTTGTTCTGCGTCTCTGTCCTCCACCTGACACGCAAGTCTATCAGTAACCTGCAGCAAGGGTTAGGGTATGTGTTCAGGATTCTAAGAGCCCCGCAATACATTGTATCAGGCTCCCAAGGTGAAAAGGGAGAGACATGGGCCCGAGATTAATTCGAGCCACAGTATAATGAGGCTGCTCTCAGACTTCCCTGGTGAATAAAGACAAATGGCTTTTGTTTGTGCCAGCTTCACCATCTTGCATTGATAACTCCAATAAGTCCATTTAACGTCCAAGTCTCATCTGCCACAGCCACAACAAAAACAAAAGACAGAAACAGTAACAAAAAAAAAAAAGCGAAACAAACTGTAATTGAGGGAGGCTTTTATTCAATGACAGGGTATTTTCATACTCTAGTGGAAGTTATCCCACGGGGGTGGGTGGAAACAGAGAGAGCGGGGGCTGGTGGATCTGAGATGACAATGCTGTCCTCTCTCTGGAGAAGAGTCTTTCATCAAGCGCAACAAATATCTCACTTCCAATCACTTTGCTCTTGGCTGAATGGACATTTGCATGTAAGATTCTTGTGAAGTAGCCATCAAATTAAAGATATTACTTGTCAGGGTCGGGAGATACTAGCATGGATTTGACTGCCACACCGTGAAGTCGTGCCATCAGTGCAGTGATAATTAAATCCCCGATCAATAATCGCTGTAATTGCTTCATCTCCGAGACTGTCGTATGATGGCTGAGGCTACATGACGCCGAGGCTACAAGGTCAGAGCCGTCACATGCGTGCTGAACCAATCATGAATCTAAACCTGGCCTTGACGCTTTCAAGTGCAGTGATTGGCTGACTGCAGCAAGGCATGACAGTGTAAACTGAAGGACGATGTGTATATATACTGTATATATGGAAGATGAGGTGCGCTCTCTCTCTCTCTCTCTGTCTCTCTCGCTATGGCAATAAGCTTGTGTCCAACTACTTGTGTTTACTGCTTGATCTGACTTAATCTTCACTCAATAATGCCACATTCACAGATCACGACAATTCTTTTTTTTTTTTTTTAAGTTGTTTTGTTTTGGCCATTTTATGCCTTTATTGGCGTAGTGGACACGGACAGGAACTGCAGTGAGAGTCTCCGGCCGGCTGGCAGTCAAACTCGCTGCTCAGGACATCAACAACAACTAACTTGATGTGTAAAATACTATTACTAATAATAGGAAATGATGGTGAAAAGTACAAAAAATGAGATCCAACTTGTAATAAAAGAAAAATGATCCTGTAATACATCGGTAGGAAACTGATTTTCCAATTAGTCCAATGGGGCCAAAGATAATACCAGCCATGTGCTGCTTCTTTCAATGACAAATAATACGCCTCTGTTTCATTTGACTATTTTAGCGCGATTTCTCTGAAATTTCAATCAGGTCATGTCACATTTGGAAAACAGCAGCGCATGATTCCAGGTAGGTGATCACAGTCAACAAGCAGGTTGACCCCAAAAGTTTATCTGCAAGGCAAAAATGAATTTGTAAAGAATATGTTCACAGAAAAAGAGCTTTTAATGGGTTAAGACTGGACTGTTTAAAAGTCATCTCAGGTAGGAAATCCCTCATTGGCGGTCATGCTAATATCACATCTGTTTATGGCACGTTGGCCAAAACTATTCAGATGCAATCAATCTAAGATTTTTTCTTTCAATCACCGCGGCGCCTTCGACTCAGAAGGCACAGGAGGGTCAAATTAGCAGAAGACCAGATCTCTGAATTACCTCCCACATCACATTAGGTCTGGTGCTGTTTTTCCCTGATGAAGACACAATCAACAAATCAAGGCTTTGTAGGTGGGATTAAGAATAGCAACAGCATCTTCCCATGTCAGAGACAGAAAAAATAACTACAATCATGACAGATGGCGACAGGCATGGATGCGAATGAAAACAACAATGTTACATTTTTTTTTTCAAATTCTGAAATTGCTGTGAAAATTATCAACTGCACTGGATTTTCAGTTCACACCAATCCGTCAGGACACAGTCATTCACCCAGTACTGACTGCAGGACAAAACACAGTCATTTACTCTGATAATAAACATTCAAGAGCACAAAGAAATACTTTCCGTAGCTTTTGGCGAGTGGGGGACCAGTAATGCACATTTTTACATTTTGTATGTCATATGTAAAATTACTGTTTTACTTATTTTGTTTGTTGTTTGTTTGTTTTTTTTTATAATAAACAAATGCCTACATGTGGCAGCACGGCGGTGCAGTGGTTAGTGGTTGGAAGCTGGGGCTTTTCTGTGTGGACTTCCTCGTGCCTGCATGGTCTTCCTCCCACAGCCCAAACACCCGCAGGTTTAAGTTAACTAAACGTAAGTGTGAATGTGAGCGTGAACTGTTGTTTGTCTCTATATGTCAGCCCTGTGATAGAGAGGCGACTTGTCCAGGGAGTACCCCGCCCTGCTCCAGTGTCAGCTGGGATTGGCTCCAGACTCCCCACGACCCTAAAAGGATACGCAGTATGGCTAATGAATGAAGTGCCTATATGTTCATTCAGTATATTCAGTCATGTTCATGTTTTGTGTTTTCTACCACTGACATTAACAGAACTGCAGACATATCAACAAACTGTTGGCAGAATGTGTGAAATGCATCACTGCTGGCAGGTCTAACTAAATCAGATCTATATGATATTAACACTAATACATTCAATTCAGCAAATTTTACAGGATCTGTACACTTTTTGTTTGCATCTGGTAACAAACTGCTGTTCCATATCACCAAGATAGTCTTTTTTCATCTACGTAACATTGCTAGGATTCGGTCTTTTCTGTCTAAGACTGACGCTGAAATCTTAATTCATGCTTTCGTTTCATCAAGACTTGATTATTGTAACGTTTTGTTTTCTGGTCTGCCACGTTCTCGTATTAAAAGCCTTCAAATGGTTCCGAATGCTCCAGCTAGAATTGTTATTAAGTCAAGAAAATTTGACCATATTACACCGATTTTAGCCTCCCTTCATTGGCTTCCTGTTCATATCAGATCAGACTTTAAGGTGCTTTTGATGGCATATAAGGTTCTCAATGGACTTGCTCCTTCATACCTGTCTGATCGGCTTAAACCTTATACTCCATCTCATGCTCTCCATTCCCAGAATTGAGGGCTCCTGTCTGTTCCCAGAGTTAAAGACATCTGGCTGCAGAGCTTTTTCCTATCAGGCCCCTCTGCTCTGGAACAACCTATTGCTATCACTGTACATTGTTGTTCTTTTCCTCTGTGCTCTCTCCTGCTCTCTCTCTCTCTCTCTCATCAACCCAGCCAGTCGAGGCAGATGGCCGCTCACCCTGAGTCCGGTTCTGCTCGAGGTTTCTGCTTCTTAAAAGGAAGTTTTTCTTTGCCACAGTTGCCTAGCGCTTGCTCTTGGTGGGAACTGCTGGGTCTCTGTAAATAATATTATAAAGAAGGCTAGACCTGCTCTATTGGGAAAGTGCTTTGAGATAACGTATGTTGTGAATTGGCACTATACAAATAAAAATTGACTTGAACAAACTGCTACAAATACATAACACAACAAAAGTAGCTAATTCAGGCTATTTATCAGGAGGAACTGTGTGAATGCATCACTACACACCGCATGTGCACAAGCCCCTCACTCAGCAATATTACACACTCGCCTACAGTCTTGATAACAGCTAAATAGGAATATACAAAAACACAGCCATTAGCTGGTAACATTCCAGCAATGTTAAGTTGTACCATTGTTTTGTGCAACTACAGTGACTGGCAGATATGCGAGAGCTGACACTGTGGTACGGTGGTTTGCTTACACCAAACAGTCTATGACTAGAACTGGGGCAGGGAGGCAGGAGCGACGCTCGTAGCGTTCTAACCTGTGTGCTTCTATTCTGTAGACTGGTAGCGCTTACATTGACTCATCAGGTGAACAGTGTAATTTGCAGCAGACATCATCTTCTTTTCACCCTTCAGTTCACAGGAGTTCCATCACCCAGAGAACAAACGTGTTGATGTACAAAAATACATTTATTTGAAACAATTTCAAAATGACAGCTTCTTTACCGTAGAAATATCGAAATAAAGATGAAACAGAACATTACTGATGATGCATGCATTGTAGATTTTTTTTTGTGTACTGAAGAACATT
Organism: Seriola dumerili; assembly: GCF_002260705.1. Taxonomy (NCBI): domain Eukaryota; kingdom Metazoa; phylum Chordata; class Actinopteri; order Carangiformes; family Carangidae; genus Seriola; species Seriola dumerili. The sequence goes on along the minus strand of NW_019174305.1, from coordinate 4,381,254 downwards.
ACAGTGCTTTTGCCTTCTGAAAGATCACAAATGCGAGAATCTCTTTTATTTTTCCAAGTATGGATTCCCACCGGAGGTCTGGGTCTTACTGTATAATGTGGCATTTAGGATAACGGATGAGACAGCGATTTTTCCAGTGATCAAAATGTTTGATTGAGTGAACAATGAGGAAGTAAGCATGAAGAAATTACCCAAAGGATACGAGTTTCTTTCACTGGTGACAGTTGCAGTATGTGTGTGCAGATAAAAAGCACAACAATTTTAGTAGCTATTCTTTACTTTCTTTAGACTTTTAAGGAATGGCAAACCCTTAGCCGGCAACAGCTGCTACAAAGCATTATGGTCTGGTTGTAGTCATCATACATTCTTCACAATTTCAAAGGGGTCCATGAGTAAAAAAAAAAGAAAATAAAAAATGCAATAAAAGTATGGTTATAGATGTGAGCAGCACAAACTTTTTGATATTTCTTTTTCTGTTTCTCCTAATCTTGCTTTGATAATAAGAATCAGAACAAAGTGACTCCATCAAAGCCCCCACCCAAACAAAATCCAGCCAAGCAAACAACCCTTTGCTTATGACATGTGTTGAATACAACAAAGCTTTAAAACAATCTTTGTTCAATGTGTGTTCTGTCTGCAGTAACAAGGCTCGGCTTGGCTGTTTGGTTTGAGATGAGAATACTCGGTTCGAGGTAATGCATACGTGATGTGACAGCCTACATCTCAGCGCAGTGTTCCCCTGACCCTCCCACTTCTCCTGCAACTGCTGTTTTTACTGGAGCCGAGCATTGCGGGAAAGCTCTGCATTCTGCTCAGCTGTCCGGCTTTACGAGATCACCATCACGGCGTACACCGCGAGGCCGACGCGTGTCGACTCGAGGCCCGCTCCCACCGGAGCGGACAACACAGCACCGGTGGAGAGTTGCATGCTGGGAGGACACTACTGTATAGCACATTGAGTTTACACCTGCCGTATGAAATGTGCTATATAAATAAAACTGACTTGATTTGACTACGCCCTCATTTCAACCTCAAGTCAAATGAGGGAATCTGGTTGTGGAGGGAGTCTGACGGCACTAGGGAGAGTGGGTTAATGCTATAAGCCCAGCTCGGTTGTACTGTATCTGCTCTCCTTGTACACTGTGAGATGTTCACACGAATACAAACTGTTACAGTCTTTATAACTAGGGACAATAATCTGGTTTTGTCACATGAATGAAAAATGTTTGGGAGACTATTTTAGCAGTGTACAGATTGTGCAGAGAGGGCAAACAATGATGAAGGTCTGTGATAACTAACAAAAAAAAAAAAAAACACTCTTCATGCTGCATGGAGCAGACACTTCAAAACCCCGAGCAACTGACTAAATAAGAAACACTGCACTGAAGGGGTTTATCCCAAATTACCACCATATCCACTTATGAACAAAATAATAATGAGCTGATGAATTCAATTGAGATTTTGTGATGTTCTGCATTCAGATGACTTGAAACATAAGGAATGCTATATCGTGTAAAATACCAATATGCTATAGACCTGCTTAAGCTTGGATTACATGCCATGAGGTTTCATTTTTATCATGAACAAGCCACTAGATTTATAAATAACTAAAACTAAAAGATTCAAATTAGATCACATTTTGTTAGCTAAGAGGCCAGAAACAACTTTAAAGGAAGTCTAATTGATGCGCACAGGCTGATTAAAGGAAATGTATCTGGCACGCTAAAATAACCTGTGTGACTAAGGTCCAATTCTTAAATAGTAGTTTGATGAGCTTAAACAAACAGGTTTAAATGGGAGATTCTGAAAAGTGAAATAGATGCGATGCGATCAGTAGGACTGTTTCCGTAGAGAGGAGTCACCACTATTGTTGGTTTTGTCGAACTACAAAAGAACAGTTAACTCACAATCCTAAAGTGCTGTTACAGATTGATGATTTGTTTTCCCTCACAATCTTTGGCTGAGTACCAGCACTGGTTTGTAGAGAGCACATTAACCAAGAGGCAGAAGACAATTTGGCTTGTCGTCAAGTAACTTTTTAAATTAATATGAATTGGCCACAGCAGATGTAATCTGCAGCCACTGATATTTTTCATTTGTACCGCTGAAAGCGATTTCCAGTGCCAGCTAAAAATTAGAAGTCCGCTCATGTTTCTTAAAATGTTTTTTCACATACTTTTACCAAGTAATAAACAAGAACAGGACTATTGTATGTATTACAGCCAGGTTAGCAGCTCTGTGAGGCTGTAGCCTACTTAGCACAACAGTGCTTTGAGCTAAATGCTAATGTAGGCATGCTAATTTGCTCACAATGACGTTAACATGATAATGTTAAACAAGTTTATACTTATCATGTTCACCAATTAGCGTGTTAGCATGGCAACACTTGCTAATTAGCGCTGCATAAATGAAATGCAAATCACTGGACATTTTGACCTGATGATGGCACTGGATGAAAAGACTGGGGATCACAAAAGTCTTTACAATTCATCCCAGAGGAGGTCAAATGTCTGTGACAAAATTTCATGGTAATCCATCCAGAAGCTGTTGAGGTATTTCATGCTGGACCAAAGTGGTGGACTGACTGGCTAAAAGGAGGGAAGGATTAAAAAGATTAATCAAAGATACGCATCACAACTTGGCAGATTTCAACCAGCATCCGTTGAAAACAGTTATCAGAACCAACACTAGGCCGACTGGTATTTTAGAGGATGTAAATATAAGATAATGTCACATTTTAGTTTTGGAATGAATGCCAACATCTTTCTCCTAATATGTGAATACTGTGAATTTGATCACTGGTAGCCACAACATAAGGAACCTCTTCATAGTAATTCAGCTTTTGTTCTGAGGCCAAATCACAGCTCTCGGAGCCACTGAGTCAGAGGCAAAAGCAGTAATGCTGATGGCAAAAATAATGTTTGGTTCAGATAGTTTAAAGACTTCATGACTAGACTAGGCTTTAAAGTCATCTTTGTAAAAATGTTCCAATACCTACTGTATATGTCTGATGAAAATATAAACATATTGAACGTGATAATGTTCATGTTGATTCTCTTCGTTTAATTTCCGGGTAATGGGTGGAAGTTAAATCTGTAATATGCCAATACAGTTCTGCTGCATTAACCTGCCTTAACAGATACACACTGTCTTCTAGATAAATATCACCCAACTGTAAATGAAGAAAATGAGAGCCGAACAGAAGTCTAGGCAAAATCGATCGGGGTCTTTTGATGAATGATTAGAAAATAACTATTTACAACACTTGCTTATCTACAACACAGAAATCGTGTCCTCAGTAACTACATGCACAAGTCAAGGACCTTAGCAAAACAAAGTTGATATCTTTAAGTAATGTTTGACTTTTTAACACACTTTCAAAAACAGACCATTGTGAGATCTTCTGTCGTTGCCATGGTACTCAGACTACGAGCATGTAGAAAGTAATAATATATACATTTAACAGAACAGATGATGATATTGTACATTTCAATAATATTCCCTGTTTGATTGAAGACTCAGACATTATAGTCTATATATAGGCAGAAATGATTTTCAAAGCAAACTCATTAGGAAATTTACATAACTCCTCATAGGTTTCAACGAAAGATATTTCACTCTGCAAATGAATGTCGTTATGTAGCTTATACATCCACAAAACTGAGTAAGTTTTGCCAGTAATTACAATAATCTCATTGAGTAAGTTGACATTTGCTGCATGGATGTTGTTGAACGAGACATCCATGCAAGTCTGTATAAATGAGGTCCCTTAGAAAACTATTAACATCAGTTGTGTTGAGAATTACAAAACAGAAAAAGAGAACCCCCAACATTGTAACACTTCGCTCTGTACATAAACTCGTCGCGTTCTCCCGCCTTACACGCTAGTACAGTTTGGAATCTCCCTTGTGCTCTCACAGGCGTTTCCGACTCCCCCTGAACAGAGAGAAATGAAACAAAAGAAGAAAAACAAGCCGAGAACAAAGATGGTTAGTTCCGCATTGTCACTTTAATGCCTGTATAACAAATAACTTCTTTGATATTGACACTTGGTGTTAATTACTGCATTTCAAACGTGCTAATCAAAGGCTCTGAAGCTGTGAAGTACCTTGAAAATTAGAAAGTGAGCCATTATGAAAATTTGTCTCTTTCTATTATGATTCCTTTTAATTTAATGAATGGTCGCACAATTATTACATTATGACACATATTATTCTAACACTAAATTTCTGTTTTGAAATTGATTATTTATTTTGCTTTATGTTTCTGAGGCATCAGAGACAAGGGAGAATAATACATAACATACAGCGCCACAGTACATGACTTTAATAAATGGACAAAGTTAATGCACAAATTATAGGGCAATTCCACTAACTTTACATATAAATGTCAGGTCACTGGTCAAGAGCTTGTGATACTGACTGTGTTGTATCTCATGTGGCTCTGGAGGAACATTCTGAAGGCTGAAAAAACAACCCAGATGATGTCGTCATAGGTTTATGGTATCATCAGGGTCATGTCAGCTTTGGCATGACATAATGACACAGTGACAGAAAGCCCGGGGGAGTCTGAGTTGCATTATGGGAAATGTGGTATCCAGTTATTCTGGAGCTTCATTCATATTAAGGACTAAAACTCTGGATATCTTTGTCTCTTCTGAACAGACCATTCTTTTTTAGACTCTGATGTCCCCAGCTCTATGAGGATGTACCCCTTTAATGTAATATGCATTCCCGGACTACAAATAATCATTTCATCTATAAAATGTCAGAAAATAGAGATAAATGCACACAACAATTTCCTAAATCCTCAAAATTTTGAGGCTAGGATTCAGGGAATATTTGACATTTGTTTGGCTTCAAAACACACTCCAATGATTAATCAAATATCCAAATCTTTAATGATTTTCTTTCACTCTTCTCTCTCTGAAAATCGGTCCTTGAAGCTGCTGTGCAGAGTTTTCTTGTAAGCAATCAAAAAGTTATGTTTACATTCAGCGTTATCATTATGCATCTTGTGTGTTCTTTGTTGGCACATAACTAAGTTTCTGCTACAAACTCTTGATCAGTGGAACAGCATGAAACCCGACAGGAACGTGTATCACACTGCGTCAAGTGCATCCTCACATGCACTCATGGTACAAACAAGAGAGGGATCCACTCATAAAAATGTTGCTCCATATCACTTCATGGATGGAACTAACAGAAATGTACCACCTCTGACCCAAGATGGTGGAATAATTCATCCTGCACTATTAGATCTTCTTCTACTACTGCTATATTTAAATCTCGTCTTTTTTCAAAATGTTTCCTTTCCTATACAGTAGGAAACAGATCTCCTGAACCAACCAATCAAGTCATGTTGCTACGTGATTTTGTAGCAGGCTGTAACAGGCTGAAACCACTCTACGGAAGATTATAGGTTTAATGCGAGAGGTAACGACGGACGCTCAGCTGAATAAAGCAGAGTCCTGATGGCTTCGGTGCTTGAGGGCGTCCACTACTGTGCAAGAGGTGTTTCTAGTCTGAATTTCAACACCCAAGTCAGAATCAGCTTGCTCTCCAAAGCTGTGAAACTACAGGAGCTTCATCCATCTTGTAAACCATCACAGAGACAAATGAACCCAAGGATTGCACTTGCCACATTGGACTTGTGCTGCTTTCTGCTGGCACTGCTGCATCGTACAAGGTTAGAGTAAGCGGTATTTGGCTAATTTGCTTTTCACAACCTGTTGTGTTTGTGCCGGATTGAAATATTCTTTTTAACTAAGTCATATTGTGACCAAATAGAAAAGTGATTAAGGCCACTGTCTCTGTGCTCCTGCTGGCCTTTTGAATCCCAACGCTGCATGCTTAAACATGTTGGTTTAATTAATTATTCACTGTCCTCAGTACTGCAGAACTTGCTGAAATCTATTTTTTTTTTCATATGGTAAACCCCTTCCAGGACTGTCTCTACTCTGTGGCTCCCTCTGCTTTCCTCTTCTCTGAATAATTAAAAATTTCTAAAAAGGAGATTAAGTTGCCAATTCTCTATTTAAAAAATAATTCAAATGCAACAGCTAACGTATGCCTGGGGGCTGAATCTGCACACATTTATTCTGTGCATTAGCAGGACGGCTTTTATCTCCAACACAAACAAACAAATCCTGTCTTTGATCAGGAAGCCAGAATACCTTTCATGGAACTGTCTAACAGAAATATCAGCAGGTAAACATTTTGACTGATTCCATACTTACTTTTGACCCTGGAATCCAGTTCCTTTTCCATGAGTTCCTTGGATGTGGAGAACTCACTCAGAGTTATTTTAGGCGTGCTGTCGCCCTGGCCTACTGAGCCAATCATCTCCTGCTCCTTCTCCTGGTTCACCTCAGCATATATGTTGATCCAAGGGATTTTTCTAAAGATTTGCAAAAGAAGAGATTGACAAATGGGCCCAGAGCAATGTTTGAAAACCAGCTTGTGTTTCTGAACGATGTATTCATTCTTTATTCTTTATTTCACTCTTTTCTTAGAGTGAAAGCAAAATGTCGGTCACTTTAAGATGACAAAAGTTTGTTAAAAACCCACTTATGTGTTTCACTAACCTCAAAGAAAATAGTTCCGTTGCCATGTGCTGATAAGGACATGGCAACTTTCAAAGTTATGGTGATTATAATTATACCTCAGTAACTAATTTATTGGCAAATTACAGTAGCATTGGTATCTTTTCCCATCTACATTTACAACACCTAATATACATCTTTATTTAGTCACTAACCAATTTATTTCCAATTACTATTCATTTTAGTTATTAATTGCTCTGTTTTGTCAACTGTGAGACTTCTTGAAAAATGCATCCTCTTTAGACTAATGGGAAAAATTTCATATCCATAATTAATGACAGCTTTTCCATTTCCCTCAGACTTTTCAAGAGAATCATTTTGAGTATGAATAATTTATTCAGCAAATAACAGCCGAGGCACAGCAACCGCATATTAAACCATTTAATGGTCCTTTTCTCTGCATTTTATCACCGATTAGTGTGTGTGTGCCTCATGCATAGGAATCCTAGAAGTATGTCTACAACGTCTGGTGGGACTTGTCAAATCAGGTTTCCTAACACAACTGTAATTGATTGGTCCAGAGTGTGCTCATCTGGCATCATCAATAATGGAGGATATGGTAATAGGTATATGGCTCTATATGAACGTGCTGTATGTGCAGCAGGTGGATGTAACCACAAAGCTGTGTACCTCTTGAATTTGTAGATAAGAAACACTGCTAGGCCCAGGAACACGACCGATAGGAGCATCAGCATAGCCGAGCTGCTGTGTCTGGGGTTGGAGTCCACCAAGGGTGCTGTGGGAGTGGAAGAGAGGACAGGAAATGCTGCTATTGTTACATGCGCTTTAATGTTGTCTTTTACATCCGCCGTCATTACAAATCAACCATTTTGCTAAATGTTGTATGTCAACATACTGATGTAAAGGAGTTTACACTGTCCCTAATAATAAATACACTAAGTGAAGAGCATTAAAAATAAAGCGTGTTGTTGTTGTGTTAAACCCTGTAGATAATCATATATAACATTTTCAGGCTGTTTAGTGTTTGGCCGAAACTGGTACAGTCACATCCAAACAATGTTAATTAAAGTGCACTGCCCTTTATAATAATAATAAAACACTGTGTATAATTGTCTTAGGTAGTGCAACATTTACATCATAATTATCCAAATTAATGTGAATTATATGAAAGTAAAGTGAAAGGTTTCCATTAACCCTGTTACAGATATATGGCCTAGATCTGGTACGTTTACATCATGGTTTTATCTCGGGTGACAACTTAAAGGAAAAACCTGAATAAATGAGTGGAACAACATAACAACATAACAAACGCAGATGCTTCCACACAGATGCACTGCACTGTGACAGGTATAAAAATGCTGCACATGCCCAGTTGATTCTGATTTTGTATCAAGATGAAATTGATTGTTGGGGCACGAATGGCAGGAGCTGGAGTCACAAAGAGCCTCAGCTGGCCACTGTTGCAATAGGAACAGTTGCAATAGGAACAGTGACAGGGACGGAAAGTGACATCTCCATATATATAATTCTTTTTAAGTATTGCAGTTATGACAGTGTAAAATTGTTCTTTTTACTGCACTTTCATCTCAAACAAGAAGCCAACCAACCAAACAAGCACTTACTATGATTAATGTCACAGTACATGGTTTTGCTCATAAGGTGTCCACCTTAAATTCTTCTCATTATTTTGAAGAGTGCATTAATGTCTGTCACTGAAGGAAAATCACATCGCATTTTCCTCTGTTTCCGTGCTGCTCCCGAGCCCTTCAGCTCAGAGACGAAGGCGCGTATGCAGCTGACCTTTCCCCAGCAGCTTGAAGGCTTTTTAGACCTTTTCGTGGGAGGTGAAATATGAAGAGGGATCCAGCTGGGTACACCTCCAATGTCATTAGAGTGCAGCACACCACAGAACGTCACAGAGCAGCACATGCCAGCCCGTTAATACCTAGCACTTTCAGCTACAGACAACTCCTGGCTGTGTGCCTCCAGAGACCGTGTGTCTAATAAAACCAGCCAAGCAATGAATACAACGTAAGATCTGTCCAGCAGTGGGGCACGGGAGCTGCTGAGGACTACCAAAGCCTAAGCCTGTAAAACAAGTTTCCCCGTACCAGCCACGTTATTTACAATCAATGTGGCTGTATGAATCTAGCATTGATCTGATACTTATAACAGCAATTTGTTTTTTGGCAGGAGTAGCTACATTTTGACGGTCTTGAATGTCACCCCACCTTCCCATTTCCAGCAGTTAAGAACAGCTCCTGCCCTTAAATTCTACAGTGTTCTTTCTCAAGGACTAAATAATCAACATAATTATACTCAGTGTAACACTCATTTTGTGGTTGGATGGCTGTAAAAGAAATAGAACAGATGTTCAGCTTTTGATGGCAGGCATAAAAGATCCCTCGTCTCAAGGAGCCCCACTTAAAATCAAACCCCTCCCATATTCCCCTGTGTTCCTTTGCCTGGATGGCAGCAGACTGACAGGAATTTTAATAGTTGGACCGAAGAAAAATTCTTGTTTTCAAAACACTGTTATTACAGTACATTTCAAAATGGAAACTAGAAAATGGTAAGTGATAATTAAATTACCCCTGAAAGTTATTTTATGGTTGATAACTTAACAGCAGTACTGGAAGCAGTGAAAGCAAATGGTTCTTACCCAGTGTTAACTGTGTGTTGTATACAATCACCCTCACACCAGGCTTGAGCTCGAACTCCACCAGATTTTGGTTCAGTGCACTTACAATAATATCGGACACCTGTCAAACAGATACAGCGTGGCATTTTGCAATCAGAATAACACTGTTTGATAAGATTTAAGCAATTTGTGATGTAGAATCTATTCATAGTCTCCCTTACCTGCTCTAGCTCCTCCTCACTCTTTTTCTTGCCCTCTGATTGGTTCTTGTGAGGTAACAGGAAGAGCTCAGCGGCTGTTGGAACTCCAGGGAACACAGCTACAAGGAACTGCTCCTCTGGGAAGTCAGACACCTGTAGCGAGACAGAAATATAGGCCTCATTAGCTATCACACTGTGAAAGGTGATTGTTACAAATAGCTTCACAATTCAAAAACGTGCCGTTGTGCTGTGCCCATAAATTCATATAGTCACATGAGCGCAGGCAGAACACTCACGTCCAGTGGCTTATTAAAGCTCCCATATTGTATAAAGTGAGACGTCCATGTGTTGTTTGGTTATAAAACAGGTATAGGTTCTATATTAATACTGTGAAAGTAACAAAGCGCAGGATTTAGTTTCTCTGAGTGATTAGCTGAAATCTACGATATTTTCACTGAATCACTCGGAAAACAGTGAGCCAATCAGAAGAGAAGCCTTAGAGAGGAGATGTAAAACTACACTGAGATGGTTTTTGGTTCTTAAAACGTCAAATATAACTCAAAGACTCAGGTACACTGCCATACTCAAAAGGATGTGTTGGATATATGTTACAGTGAGAAAAATATACCATGTGAGTGTAGGGATGGGTGTACTCGAGTTGACTGAACTAGCTCACATGCCTTCCTTCATTTCATCTGCCACAGATCCGACTGTGTGCACTGCACTGAGGCAAAGCCTGACAATTCTCTTCATATGGCACATTTCATCACAAGTAAAATCAGTATGCTTTACGTTTAAATGCACACAGCAGATCTTTACATTTCGGTATAATGCTTCTTGAAAAGTTACTTTTTAGTCTTAAGAGAGCTTGATTATCTACTCAAACTCTCACTCGAGATATAATTGCCTGCCTGAGTCCCTGCTGGATGCTAAGTGGTTATATACACTCAGCACTCAAGCTCGAAAAGCAGCAACTGTTCAGATGTTGTCTATGATCTTCAAATAGCAAGACTTTTTTTCCCCCTCTTCAAGTTTTTCATGCCTTCAGGTTGTACTTGAGTCACCGCATGTAATTTATGCTTTTTGAACAAGTGCAGAATATGTGTTTTGTTTCAATTTATTCAAAACATATTTTGAGTAAGTGTTTAAAAAAATACAAAGTAATGAAATATTGCTTTTGCTAATTGTTATGCTTAATGTTTTAAAGCTGAAACTGTGGTTAGTGGTAACTGATGTGACATTCAAACTGCAGCAAGGGTTGCTTTAGTTTCAGTTGCATGCAAGGTTGAATGTAGACCTGTCATATTTTTGTTTGAAGTTCACATGCGTGTATTCTGCGGTAGTAGAAACATTTGGAGGAATGCCACCTGGAACACCATATTATACAACTCTGATTACACCACAATACAACCTCCCTCTGACTGGTCTTTCTAATTCCATTTCAGTATTTAAAAGAGCTTCAGCATTCACCAGTGCACTAGTGTTTCAACTCAACATCACCACATGCTGGGAACATGGCAGTGGAGTAACTGTACATTCAGGTAACTAATGTTTCCCCTCACAACTGCTGCTGCTCTATTCTGCTCAGAGAGAGAGAGAGAGAGAGAGAGAGAGAGAGAGAGAGAGAGAGAGAGGTGGAGCGATGTGCAGAGACATGGAAAGAAAGGGCGAAAGACACACACGGCAACAGAGTGTTATGTCAATACATGATGACATTTATGTCTAGTCCGCAAATGTAAGAACATCCCAGTTTTTCGAGTGTAATTTATTGGAAAAGAAAAGAGAACAGGGTGGTAGGTTTTCTTCACCACTTGAGACACAGTGTTCAAATTGTACAAATGTGCAGAAGGTTCAGTGCCAATGTTTCACAATTGAATGTTCCTGTGCTTTTCACTTGATTACAGACAGATTGTGGTGATTTTAATAAAAATGCTGGCAAATGGTGCCGGACTGGTTGTAAATCTAGGACTCAGGACTTCAGGACATCAAAATAAGATGCTTATATAACCATCTACCTCTCTTAGGTTTTCTGTGCTTTGTTATGTATTGTTACTCTACTTCCTGCAATGCCACTGCTAAAGCTGAACAGCTGCATACAGATATAATTTGTAGGACAGCACGAAGGGCATCTCCAGCCATGGAAAATGAGGCAGTTTTAGCCAATACGCTAGAAGCATGTGCAGCAGTAGTGATGCGGTTTCCATTGTTTTTGCTTCCACTGGTCGGTCAGATTTGGAATGAGAACATTTCAACAACTACCGGATGGATCGCCACGCAATTTGGTTCAGACATGCACTGACAGGATGAAGCCTACTTCACATTTCCACTTCTACGACACTTGCCTTCATGACAGGAATCATGCATCTAAATCTAATGAGCAAGTCATCAGACATTAATGCTATCATGTCATGTTAGCACATTTTGTGATGTTTTTCTATTGTCTTGGACATTCATCAAATTTGTTCATTCATCAATGTAGAGCAAACCAAGAAGCTTTAACATCAAAAGTAAATATATAAAGTGTTTAGCCATTTCTCACTTGAAGCAAACAAAAGAAGAACAATTTGATAAAAGTTTTTTTTGGCTTTGTCTCAATGTTCAAGGATGACAAAAGCTTATTTTTCTTTTGATAAAAAAGGTGAAGCCAAGAATGTTTCTGTTTGTGTTTCCAGAAAACCATTTTAAGCCCTTAGCTCTTTTATACGAGCAAAGGAAGCAGGGCCTGGGTGGTAATCATTCTTTATTTTAGAGCCTGTGATGCTTTTATGTTTTCTCTGTGGCCTGGGTGGACAAATGGACTGGGTACAGCCAAAGCACATCAATTATCAAGCACAGAAATCACTATTTGAGTACCAAAGTAGTGGACAAATGATAGCCATGGGCATGACTTGCAATGAGAAAAGGGTTGGTGGAGTGGGTGAATAGGGCAACAGCAGAAGCAATAGCCCCTGAAAAAGCAAACAACCAAAAACCAAAAAAAAAAAAACCCAACATATTCAGACCATGTTGTTCTCACTGCAATCAGTCATTAGCTTAAAAAGCTGGCTGGCCGATCTTGAGCGTTCGCTTTTGATGCAAAAATCAGATTGAAATGCGCAAGTGCACAGAGAGGTGAGGCAGTCAGTGAGGCACCTGCTGCAAGTTTATGTGAAGGAATGCTATTTAAAGAAGGTAAGCTCTAGATGATATTTACATAGGTAAAACCTCCTCTGGATAATCAGGTGCTCGAGGTCAATTCACTGTAAAACTAGAATTACTGCCTGCGGTTGTGCGCCTCTGTCAACCAGCCAAGTTACAGAAATACAGAAATATGGTCACAATCTCTCCTTCCTGGGTTACAGCATAGAATAATGGCCAGAGGTGTTTTTGCAGAACATTATGATGTCACAGTGACGTTGACCTTTGACCATATGGATATAAAATGCCATCACTTAATTTTGTCCTATTAAGTTACATTGTGTTATAATTAGTGTATGAATTTGTAAGTTATGGCCAAAACGTGTTTTGTGAGGTCACAGAGTGCCAGAAGTAATCAAATTCCCCTGAACCTTATCCACCAAAATCTAATCAGTTCATCTTTGAGTCCTAATGAATGTTCGTGTCAAATATAAAAAAAAAATCCCTCATTGTGGTCTCAAGATATCACGTTCAAGAGGTCAAAACTGTATTTTGTGAGGTCACAGTGACCTTGACCTTTGACCACCAAAATTGAAGTGAATGTTTGTACCAAATTTGAAGAAATTCCTTCAAGGCATTACCAAGATATTACATGAAAAAAAAAAACACAGAGTCTATAGCCATACTACTGTATCACTGTAAGGCTTATAATATTGCATGCTAACATTTGCTAATTAACACAGCTGAGGATGACAGGAAAATAGTATTTGGTCATAAACCAAAGTATTGAACAGATTGAAATGTTGACGGTTACAGGACCACCAAAATCACTACAATCCATCGTGTGGGGAACATAAATGCTGTGCCAAACTTCATGACAATCCGTCTGATAATTGTTGAGCCTTTTCAGCCTGGACCAGAGTGGTTGTCCAATCATCCAGCAGACAGGGTTAGAGTCACACCCCTAGCATGAAATCACCAAAACTATTAGTCTGGGAACAATGAATGTCTGTATCAAATTTGATTTGTGCCATTCACTTGCGACTTTGTTAACTATTTCACCGGTCAATTAGAAACCTTCTGTTGGAGCTATATGAAAAATGAGAGCAAGGCAACAGGATTCATCCTCTGGGGATCTTTAACATCTGTAACAAATCTTACAGCAATCCACGCAATTGCTGTTGATTTATGACACATTGACAAATTGGGGTAAAGGGGAAGTGAGGGGATCACCAAGGTCAGTAGAATTCCTCCTCTGGGGTGCATGAATGTGTGTGTATCAAATTACATGGCAATCCGCCCAATAACTGTTGAGATATTTCAGTCTGGATCAAAATGGTGTCCTAAGGGACCAACCTGACCGATGTTTCCATTCCTTGAGCCGTGCTGCCAGCATTGCTACGAAGATGTTTCATAAACTGCACGCTGATGTATTGCCACCACTGCAGAGGCTACACTCCATTGCATAATCTCTGTTCTCTAGTCACTTAAACCAATGATAATCATTACCAATGTATTAATAAGGAATGTTACTATTATCAGAAATCCAGATTCTTTTCAATTATTCTGAGGAGAATCACATAAAACCTAAAGTGCATTCTAGTCATTTTGAGAATGAAGTTATTATCAGCATCATGATTGTTTAAGTGTGTGAAAAGCGATTTACTAAATACAGTATCTTGGTGCCTTTGGGGAAGCAATAAGGAGATGATATTTTGATAGTTTGTATAAAGCTTCAAGGGAAGCTATGGGGGAGTATGAACACTTTAAACTGTATGAGTGTGAGCTGAGAAGTGTTATGGGGATATGAGAGGGAGGTGGCTGAACAAAGAGAGTGGAATGAAATAACCTCCATTACTGAATGCTCATTCAGGACGAGCAGAGGCGGTGGCACTGAAACGAGCCTGTAGGTGAAGAATGCAAAGTCAGGATTTGAAAGATTCAGCATCGGGTAAACACCACAGTGAAACGGACCCGAGCTTTAATTGCACGTTATTCTTTCTCTCATCTCCTATTTTATTGTCAGGGAGCTGTTTACTATGTCTCAAAACCCCTCAGTTGTGGACTGACCTCTGTCTGGAGGAAGAGTTCTCAGCCATAACAAATAGAGGAAAAACAACCCTTCCTGTCATCCCTTGGACAATATGTTTGTCTGGAAATGAACCTTGTGGCAGCTCCCGCCTCATACACAGATCTACAGCATCTACGGCCCTTTTACATAAAGAGTAGCTGATATCAAACTCTAACAAGATAATGTGAAGAGATGAAAACAAACACAAGTGACACATAAGCCATTCTTCACAAATGTAATGTAATAAAAACACATATATTGGAACTGCCACCATTTTCACCCACTATTCAATTTTAATATTTCACTTCAAGGGAGACTCTGTAGGGATGGTTATTTATTGTAATCACTGCTCTAAGGTCACTGGTAGATCTCTCTAATGTGTATTGTGAAACTCTGCAGATGACCACAATGAGCCCAATTAACTACAAAAGAGTTCTCCTTATAAATTAGCAATGATTATCCTCATCCTGATTGACTAATGACCACGCTACTGTAGGCGTGAAGGAAATAATCAGACACATACGGCTCAAGATTCTAATTTTCTGCAATTCTGAATCAATTCACACATTATAATTTTTGATTCTTGTATATTACGCTTTCTCCTACTAAATTAGTGATGCTAACATAACAAGATGGCCTTGAAGCCAGGGCCAAATTAACCTAAAGTGGGGCTCCTGGGCAAACATGACCTGTGCTAGGCCCTTACTGATCTCTCATTTCTTCCACTCTCTGTATATTTTGTACAGTTTGCATTTATAAAAAATTAGGATTTTTTTTCCCTGTATGTTATTAAAGGATAGGTTAATAATTTTTCCAAGTCTGACTCAAAATAATATCCGTGTGCCCATATGAACACTGGAACAGTTTTTTCTTGTTGTAATCATCCCTCCTTTTCATACTGGCCATGAAGAGATCCATTTCCCAAATCAATTTCAATGCAAGCGATGGAGGGCAAGTAAATGCATTAGGAAGAGATCCCTTATTGGTCAGGTATGAACAGGAGGAATGATTACAACAAGAAAATAATGTCGTATCCTATTCCTATAGGCAAACTATTACATTGTAACCATAACCAAAACTTACACAGACTGGTGTGTTAGAAAAGGCCAGAAACATAATGACTGACCCCTCCCACCACCTCTTTGCACTTTTGCCCTCTGGAAGGAGGCTCCAGAGCATCGGTGCAAAGTCTGCCAGCCTGAGCATCAGCTTCTTCCGCCAAGCCATCAGGACTCCTAACACACTTCGGATGCTGCCCCTCCCGCTGACACCGTAGCACAGACGAGTGCACCACAATTGCACCAGCACTTTAAAACAGACTTAACACTTTTTTAAAAAATACACCAGTTTCTAAGGAACTGCACACTTGATAATTACAGACACATAAATGTTTCTCTGTCTTTAATGTGTCTCTGCACTTATTTTATTTTTTTAACTTGTCTGTCATATCCCCTTGACTCAGAGAGAACAATATCTTGCTCCCATGTATTCAAGGACATACTATGGAAGTGAAAGTAAATCTGATTCTGATGTGAACCTATCCTTTATACTTACATGTCATGTGCACACTTAAAGAGTTATCGGTTGCTGTAATCATTCCTCCTCTCCATTTTAGTCGTTCAAACATGTTTTTCAGAACATGACTTCATTGTCAGAGATGGTGCTCAGCCACAATCCTCACTCTATGTTGTGTGTTTCCCTGCTGAGCTGTGGTGGAGGGAAGACTATAGCCGTCTTCTGTAACCTGTAAGTTACACACTTCAGTGAGTGCTGAAACCTCATATTAGCTTTAAATAAACTTTAGAGTCCATATTTGCACGGAACAAGGACTGCTGTGGATTTTGTCTCCAATCTCTTACATTGAAATAAAGTTAGGAGGATATCTCTTTTAGGCCAGTGTGAACAGCAGGAATGATTCGGGTGACCAATAACTCTCTCAATATGTGTGCTGTGTAAAACAGACTTGAAACTGTTCAAACTACCGCTACATGGTTGTATGGCCCTGCCACCTCCCCTACTGTTCCTGAGATATGGTGCTGAATAATGGCCAGAGAAGCATTTTTGTAGAACATTATGATGTCACAGTGAAGTTGACCTTTGACCTTTTGGATATAAAATGTCATTACTTTGACATTTGTGTGACTGGTTGTCATAATTAGTGAATGAATTATGATGATGAATTATGGGCAAAAACTTGTTTTTTGAGGTCACCGTGACCTTGACCTTTGACCTTTGACCACCAAATTCTACTCAGTTCATGCATGAGTCCAAGTGGATTTTTGTGCCAAATTTGAAGGCATCCTCGGATACTGTGTTCAGGAAAATGGGATGGATGGACGGACGACCTGAAAACATAATACCTTTGGTCATGGCTATGGCCGGCACAGAGGCATACAAAATGTGAACCTCTTGTTTGACCGCTAATTCATTTAGGAATATGAACCATGTAATCAAAATATAAACTGAAATAGTAACTGTGTCAACTCGGGCCACTCTACAACAGCATTAATGCCCTTATCATTTCAATTTATTGTGTGCTTTAATGGCATAGACAGTATAAACAAACAAAAATGTGATTTATGAAATTACCACAAACTAATTTGCCACGCTGTGAATGTGGAGCTGCATGGAGGTCCAGGGCCTCAGGGCAGTTGCCCACTTTGTCTAATTGGTAATCGAGCCTTGTTCTTTTTGCCTGCTGTGATATGACATAAATAGCAGTAAGCTAACAATGCAGCACTGAGACAGATGGTAACTGTCATATTGTCAAAATAAAAACACACAAATAAAACTTGTAGCAGCTTACCATAAAATCCTATAATGCTGCAGCCTACTGGCACAGTCCATGTACTGTGGGCCCAGTCAGTGTTTATAAGAGCCCACATCAGAATTAAAATTTTAAGCACATCCACATAATTTCATCCAAATAATAAAAGAGCTTAACTGAATGAACACTCAGAACATGAGGATTTTCAATTCTCTTTGACTTATGTGATTAATGACGCACACAGGCCTTTTACTTTAAATGACATCACAGCCCAGGGAAAGGTAAATTGGCTCAAAAGCATAGGCCTCAGTCTGGGTTATCCAGGTTACGCATGAGATCCACTTCACCCATTTAAATATTCCTCCAAAAGCACCCACCTGCAGCGCTAACGCTCAACACGCTGGTACGATGACCACTGCAGAGCGCCACTAAATGTAGTCTGCTATTCATGAGCTGTGAATGGGGAGATGAGGAGCACTTAACAATGATGGGTGAACTTCCCACACACACTAAGAGCACCTCCACCCCTCCTGCGTTCAAGTGTGAAAACACACACAAACACACACACACACACACACACACACACACACACACACATTAGACACAGTGATAGGTATCATCACTTGTTGGTCCCTGTCCTGCTTAAGTTTTGAGTTTGACTTTTAAAATGAAGGAATCGGTGCTCATGAAGCCGTCCTGAGAGAGAAGGAAAGCTGCGGCGTCTTCACACCTGTCTGACGATGAATATCAGGGTGGCCCAAGGCGTTCTCTTGCTGCACCAATGAGCTCAGAGTATTGGGCAGCAAAGGCAATACGGGTATAGGAAATAATTGAGAGATAGCAGGGTGAGAGGGAAGATAGGAGATAAAAAGACAGAAAAGAAAGAAGAGAGAGAAGGAGAGACAGAAGAGTGGAAGGGAGAAAGACAGAAGGACAGAGAAAATAAAAATCACTCACTTGGAGCAGAGCCTTTTTAATTACTCTCCCCACGTCCTGTCTCCACTCTGGTATGTCAGGGTTGAACTCGTCCAGATTAGGGGAGAAAGATAAAAGTAGAGATTTGAAGAATTCTGTCGAGGAGAGTCGGGGGAGAATCAGCCATTAATTCACTCAGATCCAGAGGCATTATTCTCAGGGAGCTGTGCCAACTGTCATTTTGCTCAAGTTGAATTTCAGGTAGTTAACACTTGATGAAAAGAAGAGTTTCTCATATCCCCTGCACTTTCCTTTGGCTAAATGTAGCAGATGCACTTCTAGATAATTAGAAAATGTCACAGCTTTACGCCAACCCATCCGCCGGTAATAAATCATCACATTTTACAGACACTTGCTGGCGGATCACTTCATTTCAAATGGAGACATATTCTTTAGAGGTTTTAACAGTAATGTAATATGTTTTACTCAACTAGGAGCGGTTTTGCTTCAGAAACTTTTTACACAAGTAACAGGCAGACTATAACAACACAAGTCAAGATGAAAATGATGTGTTCTGATGTATTTAACCACTTTCCATAAGACTGCCCTTTTTTGAGTATATGAAAAGCCGAAAAGCTGCCAGTATGACAGACTTGTTACCAGCTGTTATGAGCTCCAGGACACAATTAGGAAAAAAAATACTGACCTTTGACTGCTATGGTCTTGGTATCCTGCAGTATGGTGTTGGCTGCAGCCACTTGGACTGTGATAGTGTGCATTCCCTCACTTGGGAAGGTGTATGAGATACTCCCATCCAATGTTATCACTGGCTGCAAGCACAGAAATAAAGGTATATGTAAAAAAAAGAAATCATGTTACACTTCTCAAGCACATGGCACAACTATTCCCCTCTACACCAGTGTTTATTCAGCACTCTGAGGGTGTTTCCAGGATGTTTACATGTAGGCCATGAATAAGTCATGTGACTGATAGATTCAGAAAAAACAAATAACAGGACAGAGAAATGGAAGCAAAGTAAATATATTGTGTTTTGAAAAATGACTAAGAGTCTGTGACTACACTAACAGGTCTTTTAAGGGCTGCTCTTAGGCACAGCAATGCTTTGAACTAAATGCTAAAAAAAACAGCCTTCTACCTTGTTAAAATGTATGATTTGACACCTAGATTATTCATATGAGAAAATAGTGGATGAACCTATTGCGAAACATTTACTTGCCAGAAATGGTGGCCATCTTAAACTTTCGAGTAGCTAACATGTTTTATCAAAAGAGTAACACCTAAGGAGGATTTGTGCCAAATTTAGCATTTACATCTACATATGAAAGATTTCCCTGAAATATGCAGTTATCTGCTGCACTAATAAGTCAGGAGATAGCTTAATAAGCATGCTAACATTTGCTAATTAATTAGCACTAAACTCCAAGCACAAATGAGGCTGATGTGAATGTGAGGTATTTGGTCATCAACCAAAGTATTCAAAGCCACAATCTGAACCTATTGCATGATAGTGAAGGTAAAAGTGTGTTTACCAACGTCAGTAGGATTCATCCTCTGGGGAACGTGACTATCTGTACAAACAGTCATGGCAATCCATCTTAATGGCTGTTATATTTAAGTGTGGACCAAAGCAATGGAAAAAGGGACTGGCCCTGACATTGTGATCCCTTCTGCCACAACACTGGCGTTAAAAAAACTATAGAATTAGTGATGTATATAAGTTAAATGACTGTTTAATTTACTGTGTATAAGGAAATGGGAAATAACCTTTGATAGCATCCCGATGAAGGCAAAATAGTCAGAAATGTATGGTGGATGGAGTTGTACAGCTATGTTTCACTCACTTCTACACATCACTGTGTTTGTAATCTTAAAGTCAGAAAAAGTTTCTCAGGCATACATTCGTATCAGGGTGACATTTCAACAGGTGAAATTACTTTATGGTTTTGGTTAGCTTTTATATTTATTTTATTTCCCTTTTATATCTATTTGGTTAGCTGCAGCACTTTTCAAATCCGTAATAAAATGTTGCTTTACAAAGTTTTACAGATAAAAGCCAACATAGAAAGCAATAAAACTAACACTCAAATATATATATATATATTAATGAGTCTCGTCCTGGAAGAGTTACCTCTGTATTGTTGCCTAGCCACCAGAAGTAGGTGACGGTGCGTGAGTGGCTGGGTAAGACCATTGCTGTGATGTTCACCTCCTTGTTTCTTATGACCACAAAGGGAGCAAGTAGCTGGACATTCTCCACTGGACCTGAGAAAGTTTAAGAAAGAAAAACCACAGAGGAACTGATATTATGCAGAGGTACTTGTAGTGAGACTCACTCACTTGTGTCTTTCTTATTCACGTAAGAAAAACAAAACTATTGGCAAAATCACAAATCCCGAGTACAAGGGATGAAAAAGTTTTTCTCCCACAGTTCATAGACCTGCATCTCTGGTGAAATAAAAAAAAAAAAAAATAGTACCGGAGTGTGAATGTGTGTCTTAGCCTAGTGATAAACTAGGAACCTGTCCAAGGTGTTTCCCTGCATTCTAGGGTAGGATCCATCTCCCATCCCCAACAAATCCCCCATGAACAGGATAAGTGGATAAAGAAAATGGATGGGTGGATGGATCCAAACATTTCGGGAACAAATATGGGAGTACAAACTCCCCGAAAAGATTTACTCGTAGAAAGGAATCCTCCAGTCACTGCTGAATGAGTGCTAATATGAAATGATGGATGGAACCAGACACCAGACATCGGGATTCTATACCTACTTGTAGTTGGTTTTAGGCTGCTAAAGCACTGTGCTTAAGGTTAGAGAAAATTGTGATTTAGGTTCCTCGTTGTCCAACAGTTAGACTGAACTGCCATTGAATTTCACTTCACTTATTCACCCTCATATTGTGTATCAATATAAAATGATGGAAATTCTTTTAAATTTCCAAAATGTACTTCACAAAATGCAACTGTCAACTTGTCATTGACTTTGAAAGATTATCTTCATATTCATTCATCAAATTAGACGGTCTGGGCCTTAATTATGTCATTTGAAAGCAGATAAGACTGTATACATAAATGAAAACATCCCCCAACAGCCACATAATTTAAAGGGTGGTCAGGAACTAACACTTAATCACGCTGTAATGGAAATGTTCTTCCACTTTAATGTCTGATTTTTGTATACCGCAGAGGCAAAGTGAGTCACACAGACTGTTCCAACTAAAGTATCAGTAGCCTGCACCTGCCAGCATGAGGTTCAGAGATTGCCTAATAGGTAAGACATACATGGTGATTATTTACCAGCGGGCATGTTGTGATTGCAGACTGTATGTTCCTGTGATTTTTCTTAGTTTCAGATTCCACTTTGTTTTTGAAACCAACAACTTGTGAAATTACAGTTATTATTAATAACAATGACTGTAAGTTTGCAGTATGATTTTTTTTTTTAATGTTGTCCTTGCATGTTGAGAAAATAAACTGCAAATGGAAGACTTATTCTCATTTTTCATCCTGTCTGTTGTACTTTAAAGAAATGACAACAGCTATTGTTTTTTCAGGGTGAAACAAGGTTTTTAAATGGAGTTTTAATGCATATTTTGGTTTGATAAATTGATGGGATAATCAACCGTTTTGTTCCCTACCATTACTACACAACAAAATACATACATACTGTACAAGATAAATTAGTTGTGTCAAAGTCTCCTCCCAGATAACTATCTAATATGTCAAAAATGTTCTATATAAACAGCCCTTTTGATCCACTAAACTGCATTAAAGCCCTGACTCCTTGGCAGCTATAACAGAGTGTTCACCTCGACCAGTCTATTTTGATTACATGGTTTTTGTCAAATGCCAGCCGTGGCTCCTAAAAATGACACTTATGTACTAATAAAAAAATGTTTAGAAGGAAACAATCTTTGTATAGATTATTTTCACTGGCAACTATTTAGTTAGAAAATGCAGAGAAGTTGTTTCGATGGATGATTGGTGGGTGTACAAAGAGACTCTGACACCAGACATTGGGAGTCGATACCTACTTGTGGTTGGGTTTAGGCTGTTAAAACACTGTGGTTAAAGGTTAGAAAAAACTGTGATTTTGGTTCTTGTTGTCCGAGCCTAACAATTAGACTGAACTGCCATTTAATTTCACTTCATTTATTCAGCCTGACATTGTGTTTGTGCAAACCAATTTGTCACTGGGGGGTGGGGGGTGGGGGGGGTTGGGGCAGTCGATGGCAAGTGACATTTTCAGTTGACACAGAAGCTGCAGCGGTGGTTGCTAGGAGCAGTTAGCTCAACATTTTTCACATAACTTCAAGAAATTTTAGACTGTGAGAGTTGTTATTTGTGTAAGTTGATTTACAGCAGCTGTGGCGATCTCACTCACACATGTCGCCATATTTGTGGGCATTTTCCTGTTACTATTTTTCATGGAAGTAGTTAGTTGGCTGGTTAGCTATGCAGTTAGACGAGGCTCGAAGGCTTCATACCTCCCCCCAGCTATGATAGGTTGTTTGTTTCTTCAAACAGTGAACAATTTGCCGAATTTTTCAATATTATCCATGGCCATAATCTTTTGCAGGCTTGTGCTTTGAGTTTCCTAGAACCACAGAAATGTTACAATCACAGTTATTGCAATTGATCCTGGTCAGTTATTTGCCAAAGCATTTGATATTGATTTGATTTGATTTCTTGGAAATGATTGCCAAATATTCAGAATGGCAGATATGATATTCTGACATTTACAGTATTAAGTGGTCACAGCAAAATTCCGTTATGTTAAAAGGTCCTTGTGGCTCCATAAGTGTGGAGGTTTTATCTAAAAAAAAAAGTCACATTCTTATATTGAAAATATGCAAACGCCATCATTTATTTTCAACATGATACCTTCTGGATAATGCTGCCTCCCCACTAAGAACTTACAAGGACCTGGCAGGGTCTTGGTTGCTTTACAATAATCTCTGGGATGAAGTTTCGGGTGTGCTATGCTACATTAGTGGAAAAACTCCAACAAAAGGTTTGCGTAGCGCTGTGGTCTGAGATGCTCGTCTCGGCGAGGCTTTTGTTAGCTCTCATCCTCTTTAACCAGAACTAATCTTTATCACCACTTCCAAGATGCTGAAATTGTGTATGTGTGTGTGTGTGTGTGTGTGTGTGTGTGTTCTTGTGTGTGTGTGAATGAGACAGAGTCATTTGGTATTAAATACGCTCAGCTGAGAAATCATTGTAGTAGTTTTTGGTATTTCCTCCTTAAAGCATCACCTACACTGTAAAATAAATCCATCTGAAATTGTTGCCCTCAGAAACATATAAATCCAGAGCACACTACCTGACACATCAGGATGGCAAAAAGTTAAATTAAAATGGATTGAACAAATCGATGAAAGAGTAACTAACAAGACAAAGAGACGAGTCAATATATACTGAAAGGAGCTTGTGTAATTCCCTTGAAAACTTAAAATGATGCACTGTTTTATTGCTGAATACAGCTGGGAGGCATGACGATCCTGTAATTTGTTACGTGTGCTGCTGTGTATAATCTGCTCCACTTTAAAACAAACCATTGCTCTGGTGTTGTATCCTCAGATAACTGGCAATTAGCTGCAGTGGCCGTAAACGCCCCCTCTTCACAGTGTCTGCTTTTGCCCACTCTGAAAGTGCACATAAGCAAGTTTGTTATGACCTTTATCCCAAAGGTTGTTTGTGTTTATCATAGCTGCTGAATTATATAATACTGTGTGTGTGGGTCAGGTCAGGACACATAGGAGAATGTCTGCACTAGATTTGAAGAAGTTCCTTCAAGGCATTACTGAGCGTTCACAGGGCTTGAACTGTGTTTTGTGAGGTCACCGTGACCATGACTTTTGACATCCATCCGTGAATCCTAGAGAATACTTTTGAAGAATTTTCGTTACGTCATTAGTGGGATATGGTGCCGAAAGGAATGGGACAGATGTATGTACATACGGACAAACAAAGAAAACAATATGTCTCCGGCTCTGGCTGTTGCCGGCGGGGAGGCATAAAGACAATGAGTGACCACTAACCTGAACTCTGCATAACATCATTTCTTTTCTCTTATAGATACCTTATACATATCTAATAGTTAATGTTGTGCTTGTCGTGTCTTATGTCTGACTGGTATTGAGATGCCACCTTCTATCTGAAGAAAATCTAAGTTAATGGATGGAATATTAGCATCAATTTGCTTATTACTGCCTTTCTACCCAAATTGTTTACTGTATAATATAGGCTAAAACAGACTATAATATAGGCTACAGTTGTCAATACACCATTAATTAGACAACATAACATGTCCACCCCGGGGGGGAAGTGTGAGGTATAAGGAATTGAGTGATTCCACTCTGTGTAGCAGCTCTTTAGCTGCTCGGACATGGGTAGCACCTGCAGCATGCTGTTTAAGATGATTGTACACTCTGCCTTGTATTCATCACCAGGGACAGGGCAGACACCACCGATATTCTGTCTCTCTCATTCAGCCCTCTGTCTCGACGGCCTCTTACGTTTCACTTGCGGACTTTCAGACATCATTAATAACAGTGACTGAAAGTGCGGCTATTTTTACGTGTAGGAGGCGACCACTGACGCTGAAGTCATGTGACGTGTATTTTCTGGAACTTCTCCAATTCACTTATAGGCTAGAAGTGGTTTGTTTTTACTTGACATTACATTATTCACATCACTTTTAAGACATAGTGTATATATGAAATGACGTGTCCAAAAATACGGGACAAATTGCGTCCCATATTGTATCTTATTTTCAAATATGGGACACTCTTTTACCATACAGGACAGGTGGCAACCCTGACCGGTATTTACTTAAAGCATCTTTCAGCAGTTATAGCATTAACAGTAAATAGAAATCTCGTTTAAATATTTGTTTTTAACTTGAAAATGAAGTTAGCAGCATCTTTGTCAGTCAGTCTTTGTCAGTCACTGTCTGCAGGTATTCCTTTCAGACTGCATACAGCTCCAATAACCTTGACCAGAAAGGAGAGCAGCCTGTATTTAGCCTGAGAGGTGAAACCCAGGGCAACAGTCTACCACCTGTTAGGTTTGTTGCTCTGAGCTCATGTAATAATGGAAAGTCACACGGATGAGCATATCTCAGCTTTGGTCAACTCCCTCTGTGGAAGAATAAGAAGGTTGGTGGTTTGATTCTCGGCTCCTCCGGTCCGCATGTCAAAGTATCCTTGGGCAAGATACTGAACTCCAATTTGCCCCCAATGTATCATTTGTGTGTGTATGTGATTTAAGTGAATGGGTGAATGTGGCTTGTAGTGTAAAGCTATTTGAGAGGTCAGTAACAGTAGTAAATCACTGTAAGTGTAGTCCATTACAAAGTCAACGTGAAACAATAAAAGCAAGGGGGACAAAAAGAGAATTTGGTATAGTGACAGGAACACAGTCCCCGTATTCCCTGGGGGAACTTATGCCCTTTAGAATAACTCCAATGTATTTGCAAGATTTTCCACTTGAAAGCAGCAGTATGTAGTTTTGTTCTCTTACATGTGACATGCAGGAAGAGTGTGGTGGTGTCATAACCCAGCGTGTTCTCTGCCAGCGCTGTGACACGGAATATTCCAGCAGACTTGTAGACGTGCTTGATCCCCTCCTCAGTCCAGCTCAAGTTGGAATAGGACACGGCTGTGCCGTCGCCAAAATCCAGCTGGATGTTAGTCCGCAAAGAGTCACCCTGAAACACAGCACAACAGGGCTCCAGTCAACTACAGGTGAACACTATGCACTGACATCACTTTTTCATGTGAAACACACCTCACCATCACAGAAAGGTCAAACACGATCATCACGTGGTTGCTTTAAAAGAGCAGCGCTGCGATACGGAGAGGAGAGGCCATGGAAAATGACAATGTACTCCATAAATTGTGTAGAGCAGTTAGTTGTCTGATGATCATGGGATGTGGCTGGGAATAGAACTTTACGAAGTGCATACTCTCTATAAAAGACTCCTGTAGGCCATTTCAAAAGGCAAAGAATACTACATTAAGTTACAATAGTTTAAAGATACAACAGTATGGCCCCTGATATCATGAACCTTGTTGTAATCCCAATCACTAGCTCCGATCAATGCATGAGTGCATGATAGTGTAACCTGCAGTTTTGGTGACAAGAGGCATGAGAGCAATCCTGTAGCAGCAAAGTGCAAAATGTAAAAGACAAACATTACAGCAATGTGTTAGCATAAGAAGGAATAGGTGGAGCTAAGCTGGGTTTCAGTGCCAACCAATCATGTCCCCTTTGAAAGCAAGAAGGAGAATCTACTTCTTTGAGAGACTGAAAGCTGCATGGCAAACATTTACAGCGAGCCAAATATTAACAAGAACTACAAATGTCAATATTCAGCACTCCACATATTAATACAAATTACCCGAAATATGAATATATGCATTCACAAATGTTATTGTAAAACACTATTACTGTAAAGCTACACCTTGTTATATACTATATGTCTGCTGTGCTAACAGCTTTAATATCAAAGACAGGAAAAGGGTGAACAAGTTTATTAATTTCTTTTTATTCATCCCCTGTTCCAGTACTTTGACAGTGCTGGGTGACTGGTTTAGGACACTTGAGATGCTCCACAGAACACTGCAGGTCTTTTGTTCCCACAGTAAAACTTTTCAATGAGTTGTGATACTTGCCTGTTTCCTGAGATCTCTCTATCTCAATGTAGTTTTACATCTCCTCTCTCAGGCTTCTCTCTGGAGCTCTATAACAACAGGTCAGTGAGCCAATCAGAAGAGAGGAGGCTCCGAGCCTCTCTTCTCATTGGCTGACTGTTTTCTGAGAGATCAAATAAAAATATAGCAGATTTCAGGTAAACACTCAGAGAAACCAAATGCAAGGTTGGATGGCAGGTCCAAGTGGGCGGGGCTGAGAACAGTGTCTGCTTTGTTGTGACATCACAAAGTTACAAAAGTCCTGACGGCTGGTTTTAAGGCTCAGGTTCTGAATACAGGCTGTGTGCATTTCTCTGTGGACTGAGGCTTTGATACTTTCACAGTATTAATATAGAACATAGACCTGCTATATAATAAAAAAAGACAGTCATCTACCTTTAGACTATATGGAACCTTTAAATGTTTTAATTTCATATTCATTGCTTGTTTTCCTGGATCTGCATCACATTGACTGCTTTTTATTTATTTATTAATTGATTGATCATATTGATATATTGTTGTTTTAATTCCCACCCTTAATTACAACAGCTTGAAATTATGTGCAGTCCTCAAAATATTTTGATAAAAAAATTGTCTGCTTGCTCATTTGACAAACTGCCATCTCCTCCATAAAATATTAAAGATGAACTGTTATAAAACCAAATCTAACCTTGACCTTAGCAAATGAAAAATTGTTGATGACTAATTCTTTTTTCTGGCTGCAGGGCATACTTCCAGCCTGTGAATTGCTGCCTGAGAACTCCACCAATCGAAATTAAAGCAAGTTTCCATTTACTCATAATGAATTATCTCTAACCAAACACTCAAAACTCAACATTTGATTTATGGAGCTTGTTAGGAGCTCTGCATGACCTGGCAGGAAACACTATCTCACCAACCTCTCACATTCAGCTACCAGAATGAAACGTTCAACACTTCAGTGTTTTACGATAGTTGGCCAGTGTAATTATGACTCGTTCGGAGCTTTGGAAACACTGCCACGGTTTATTGCAAGGCAAAATCTGAAAATGCTTCATGCTTTGTCAGAAAAAAAAAAAAAAACACTGCAACTGATTATTGATCAATGATGAGGGCAAAGCTCACAAAACTCAGAAGAGAGTGGTTAAAGGAGAGCAACATATTTTAACAAATACTGTAAATATAATAGTGGAACTTGTGATCTCCCCTCTTCCTTTCACAGTGGTATAAACGAAGAGAGAGGTTCTACTCCAAGGACGTCCACATGAGTGACTAAGATTGAATTGGAAGCTATGTTTCATTCATTCACTTCTGTAATACTTGTAACATGTCATTTTATAGCTAACCAGGATGATTTTATATTATTAATATTCTGACATTTGCTTGCTCATTGCATAACATGTTCATTTTCATCAAATATACTTACACTATATAATTACAGCAATTACATAGTTAGATAATTATAGCTGTTCTCTCAATTATTCAGTACAGATTTTACTTTTGTGGTTTTGTCTGACTTGTTTAGCAGCAGATAATTTGTTTCATAAAACAGGCATTAATGCGCTTTGTTTTGCACACATTTGGCACATATTAATTTGCAAAACAAATAACTTGGTAAACATTAATAAATGAAACAGTGAAAAATCATAAAAGTTAGTTCAACAAGTCCTTCCTCGGAGAAGTTTAGTCATGTGTAAAATAATTATGAAAAAACTGTATGTACACACGCATACATGTGTGTGTATACACATCAGAGAGTGTGCACATGTGCATCTGTGTACAGTATATGCAACCACTCCACCATGTTTGCCTTTGCATGGTGTGCGAGTCTTCAGCTGCCTGCACCGTTCTGGGAGTCACATCTGGCTCTATCCAAGGATCAGCACACAGCGCAAGTGTTGGTGGCTCCAGCTGCCACTGTGACCAAATCTGAGCTCGTCCCCCCAGGCCCGTGAGGGCAAACTCCCAGCCTCCCCTTGGCACATTGTAGCGCAGTGCTTGAGGGATCGTCATTTGTAACACTGCATTAGCATGCTGGCTCCACCGAAACGCATAATAAAACAAAAATAAATACACCTATTGTTTTCTTTCAGCGCTTTTACTCCTTCCATCCCTCACTACCCGAGTCCCTTCTTTGTGTCATTCTGAGTGTAAAAACACAGGAGGTTGGGTTGAGCCTTCTGGGGATATTTCATGTCACTTTGCCTAGAAAACGATATCTTTGATAAGTGACTGGGGAGAATAGAGAATAGCTAATAACAGGGTTTGACAGTGCGGGCATTGTTAAGAGCTATAATGAGCTGGCATGCAAGCAAGTCCCGGGCTTGGTGGCGCCAATGTAACTCGGCTCGTCTTGGTGTCTGCTGTCCATTCTGCGTTCATGCTTGCTCTCTATATCAGCCACAATGGAATTCACTAATCTGCATGAGACTGATGCTGACCCGTCTCTGTAAATGTCACTCTTTGTGCGCATGTATCTCCCAGGGCTGAACAGATCCAAAAACATTGTGGCTGGAGCCTTGAGGCTGGGACATCAGTGTCAGTTTGCAGTGAAAGCACTGTTGTACCGGTTGACAAGGATTTGGATGCACAAGGCCAGCATTTGTTAATGTACGTGTCAAAACTGAACCTACAATGTCAGTGTGATGAGTGACAACAATGACACTGCAGCTGTGAACAATTCTGGTTTGTCATGCTGGTTATTTCTACAGCAGACAGACCAGAGGTCATGGTGCACTTCTCTATTTATGGTAAATATTAAACGTGCTGTACTAATTTGTCAACGAACAATGTGTTGCTTTGATGATTTCAAGCTTTTCATGACAGGTTATTGTAAGAGCCATCATCAAAATCTGTGAAATGGAATGAAATGACCTTGTGTAGAAATATTTTATATTTAAAGCTGCAAGCTAATCAATATTTTTTTATTAACAATGGATCACTACAGTTCCCCTCAGCTCTCAGGCAGCAAAGGGTTGAAATTCATGAAAAGATAAACTCACTCACTGAATTTTTGAAAATGACTTAACTGAAATTCCTTATAACTGTCATCTCTACTGGGAGGAAATGTTGGTTATATACTACTTCCTGTATAGCTTGATTTTTCAAGCTATAGTATGTATGTATGTAGTATGTAGTATGTAGTACATAAGTATCTGTGGATTTACCAGGTAGTGTAAAAAAAATGCTTCCCTGCAGAGTCTCATTTATGCCCAAGAGACATCCATGACACATGGTAATGTTATGTAATACACAATACACTGCAAAGGATGCACTGACCTTCTCAGGGCTGTATTGTAATGTTCCACCTGACTCATCCGAACATCTGAAGCACATTTTCATCACACTCTGCTTGTGCGTTACAGGTAGAGTGTACACGCGGTGTGTACCTGCCTACGTAGGTGTGCATATTACTCTCTTGATAATGCACTCTTAAAATATAAGTAAAATACTGAGGCATTTACTTCAGACCAGATTTTTGCTTTTCGCTGCCTCAACATGGCATGCGCCGACGGTGCACCTGACCCCACATCACTGTAAGACCAACACACCCAGATGGGTGCAAGTGTTTTTGCTATTTAAACAGCGTGGCCGCTGGATGGGAAAATGACAACTGTGTCGGTCTGAAACAAACAGAGACATTTGCGTTTCACTGTAGTATTTGTTAAAGATTCATTTTAGATGTGAAGATGAAATAAAGTCTGACTTTTGTGGCTTTTTGTTTGCATGCTTTTATTTTAGAAGACATAATGCATACTGGTGAATATATACTGTATGAACGAATGTTTACAAAAAACTATCTGTTCATGTAGCTCTAAATGTTACATTTTGGCAATTACATTACATTAGATGTTTGGATCTTGCTTTTTTTTAACGAAGTGAAATAGTTATTTGACACACAGACACACACACAAAAGTTTGTTTATAGCCTGTGTGCCCTGTGCCTCATGGGAAATAACAGTAAAAGGTTTTTGTTTTTTTTCCCTATTAACTCATTTCTCCTAATAACCAGACGAGTCAGGACAAATCCACGTATTATTATGACTGCAGTTTAAAAATGAACCCTGCAGTTAATATTTTAGCTGGGAATCCTCAGTAGTCGCATCTGTCATGTTTGATCGCAATGTTCGTTGGCAGGAGATTCCATCGAGCTTTTCCACTGGGGCAGAAGTACGTTTCACAGAAAGATAACATGAGCTAGAACAACTGTAGAACATTTTCCCCTAAATGTGACTGGCGTGTAAAATAGAGAAGTAGCTGATAAAAATTCAAACTGACAAAACAATTATTAGGAAGATCACAAGGAGCTTGTATTAACCAAGAAGGAAAAACAGCAAGTCTTTTGAGCTTGTTTGGTGATAATTCAACTGGAGATGCCATATTATGTAGTAATGGCCACACAAATGGAAGGGGGTGGCACCACAAATCCACATCCAGCCGAACACTAAATTACTAAAATCAGACAGTTCAACAGTTATAAATAAGTTTTCACACCTTAAGGGTACAATTAAAAAGCTATTAGAAAAACATCAATGAATTCTTCTGTGGAAAACAAGTGTCTCTGTGATGAAAAAACAAAAATGAAGCATCACCAGCATCTGCTCTCCAACTAAAACACAGCGGTGGCAAAGCTTTAGTTACTTCACCTCTGCCGGTAAATCTGATTCATGACAACACTGAACCAAAAGGAAAGCCACTTTTTTCACAGACAGGAAGCCAAGGCTCACTCTGTGTCATCATTTAGTCCGTCGTACTTCTTGGAATAAATCAGATGTAAAATGTGATGTATGAACAGAATGGTGTTTTTCAAGCTTTAAGTTGGGAACATGCAGGGCTGTAGCCAGGATGTTAAAAGTACTGGAGGTCATGATGCTTTAAAAATGTACTAGGTGTGTTATTCATTGCTTCTACAAGTATAAAGAAAATGTGTTAAAAGACTGAATTCTATTTCTGTATTCATTTCACACTGTAATTATATCAATTTGATCACTTTTTTTTATTTCTACGTTATTTTTTGCCTTAATTCCGATAGAGAGTCAGAGAGGGACATGAAAGTCAGGGACAAAGAGAGAGGATGATATGGAGCAAAGGGCCACGGGTGGGACTCGCACCCTGGCCGCTGCAGTTAGGATTACGCCTTCATGGTAAATAAAGTGAACAAAAACAGCCTCGCAGGTGGTGCAAGATTTTTCATATTCTTATTCTCAACTATTTTGCATTTTTTTCAAGTCAATTCAATTTTGAAATTCAAAGGTTGCTATAGCGTGAGGGCTGCATTTGTTTTGGTGCATAGGTTTGGATGCAGCACCTGAAGTGTCAGTTTTTGTGAGTCTCTTGGAAGAGTCTTGACAACAGTATTCACTGGAGAGTTTTACAAAAATGTCCATCAGTACAACAGAGTATTAGCCCACATTGAGGAAAAATCTGACATTTCCAGAATAAAGTCATAATATTACAAGAAAAAAGTCAAAATATTATGGGAATAAAATCATAATTTAATGAGAAAAAAGTAATAATATTTGAAGAAAAGTGTCATAATATTACAAGAAAAAAGTTGAATTAAAAATGTAAAGAAAAAAAAACAACACAATTTTTAGGAATATTACAAGCAATAATACGAGTGAAAGGATACTCAGTGGCAGTGTGAGCTGCTTCTGGCAGCTGTTGTTTGTCTAACAATAGAATAGACTCAGTTTCTTGCACAATCTTCTCAATGTCCTGATGCCGATTATGACGTGATGCTCTCCTTATTTCTGAAGCCAATGCTATTATTACTTCACAGGATGCTCCATGTTCCTCATTTTAAAGCGTCTGATATTTCCCCTCTAAAGCGACATGAAAACCTAAAATAAATACTTTATTCTCATAATATTATGACTTTATTCTTGAAATTTCAGATTTTTTTCCCCTCAGTGTGAGCAATTGGCTGTTTATTGTCAGCGCGGGTATTTGTGCAGTTTCATTTGCATTTGTCTTCATCTATTTTGAGCAATGTAAATCAGCCTCACTCACTTCAGTCAAGGCATTTAACCTTTATTTGCTGAATTTGATTACCAAGCTTGTGCTTGAAAAATCTCTCAAAGCTAATAATTATATATTAATTACCTTTCAACCAGCGCGCACACGCACACACACACACACACACACACACTATAGTCTACAACATTAAACCATTTTAAGTGATCATATAAAGTGAATACGCAAGTGTTTCAAATTCCCTCTGTCTCTTTGCTTTGATGCTAAATGTGGAACGGCAGATAAATTCTTCATGAATTGTTTGAGATTTGGTTGATGTCGTTTTGGCACAAGCCAATCGCTTCTCTTCCGACTGCTTAGTGAATAAGTGAGTCGCTTTTACAAAGCTCATCTGTGATTATTGTGTTGCGTAACAGGTTTCCCAAACAATACAAAAGCAGTGATGGTATTGGGTGGTCATGTGTGTCTTATCCCAAAACATGGGTCAATTTTTCGTTAGATTTCAACCTTATTTTTAAATGTGGATGTGTGCCACAGAGTCCTCTACCCATTAAATATTTAAGGCCAATTGCTCTCCCCAAGAAATACAGCCGTTGCAGGCTTCATGAATATAAATTAAACTTTGAATTCATCTTGAGAATTTTCTCAAAGAGGGCTGATGCCACAAGGATTCTTTACCGCACCCTTCTTTTATCACATTGCTGTGCTACCCACCTCCCTTCCTCCGTCACCCCCTCCCCTTTGCATCAGACAATTCCCCTCTTAATGAAAGAAATAGGCCTCAATTCCTCAACTCATCACACAGTAATATGACAACTGGGCCCGGACAACACCCCTGGGGACGCACACTTACCTTGAGCTGTTGCAATAGCAGGAAAACACTATTGCTAACGCCCCAAAGCCTGCAGTTAATATCAACGGACCATATTCTGCCTTAGAAACATGTGAGGCAGTTTTCCTTGTGACCGGGCAGCCTGGCAGGCCTGGCTCTGAACACAGCGCCTTTCACTCACTAACAGGGTCTCTGGTGAGGTTTGCTTCTGCGTCTAGCTCAGAAACTCTTACATTGTCTGGGCAATTTATAGCCATTTGACTCTATTAAACTTTTCAGAGTGTTTAAAACCAGGCTACTTTCCCAGAAAGCACAGTATTCTAACTTCAGCATTTCTGCCTCAGGGTTTGGTTAAACTATATGTTGTGAATGTTTTATAGACAGAACAAAACACCTTTACTCTCAGTTCCCTGCAGGTCTCCAGTAACCAACACATTGGCTTTTATCTTATGTATTGTTAAACTTACAAAAATAAATATTTTTTGATATCAACACTGAATAAAAAGACTTTCTGTTAATGTGTGTCAGTCATAACAAGAATTTTAATTGGGACGTCCAGTTTATCTTTGATGCATTCAAGCAGTGATTTAACAGGTCTACAGGGGACAGGGATAGGTAAAAACTGTGTTATCGGCTTATAATAACATATGCTATGTTTCCAAATGATGTGACCTAGATGTAAGAATGTACAAACTAAACAACAATGGGCCCATTACTGAGCCCTGAGGGATGCCACATATGATGTCAACTTTTCCAGACCTAAAATTCCCAATGGACACAGGACATTTGTTTTCCTTTAGATAGGATACAAATGAGGTAAGTACGACTGCCAAAGTTTTCTTTAGGATAATATGAAGACATTTTTTTCTTTACCTTCTGAGCAAATCCCTACATTTGAAGAAAAAGGTTTAAAGCTGTGAAATCAGTGGTCAGAGATTTCCTCCTGTGTGATGTTGTGGTCAGCTTATTGCATTCCTTCCTGTTACTGACACGCTGTACATATGCTTATTTCACTAAAGCAATTTCTTAGGAAAATTTTCACAAACTTTATATTCATTCGCATGTTGTTCATTCATGTTGCTAGTCAGCGTTAGAAACTGCTGCTCTCTCTCCCTCTGCTTCTCCATCCCTCCTGCTCGGTGTGTGTCACATGTTCATGTTGTATCCTCAAAATGAACTGCCAAAGACACGTCCATCTACATTTTTGCAACTTAATTAATTAATGAAATAACAAAATGCCCACAGATCAACACAAGCACACATTTTCTTTAAGCCCACACACAGCGTGTTTTTTGCGGTTCTCTTAAAGGGATAGCGTTTTCTTGATTTTGAATGATTTTCCTTTCTCCACAGTAAGTGGCCATACAGGTAAGTAATATTACTAAATATTTTTTACTCTTTTGGCAAATTAATTTAACTGGACACACTGATATTTAGAGCAGCGTATTAGGGCCATTGTAGGCCACAAAAAAAGGAAAAGAAAAGAAAACAATGGAGCCAGAATATTGTCTGAGATTACAGTCACAGATTTATGAGAAAAAAACTTGGATCAAGCTAATCACACCGCAGACTTTCTGTGAATTATGCCTGCAGTGGATGACCTAATCAGATAGCCTGCATTCTAATCAGACTTATCAATAATAATGATAATGATGATTATGAATAGTAATAATAATGGTTCTGCTATAAATGCTGCTGTTATTATTAATGACATTATTAAACCTATAAGTATCACTAGTCCGACAGTGCTTGAATATAACAGTATATACAGCTGTTCCCGGTCTCTCTCTGTCTCCTCTCCTCTCCTCCATATCTCTCAAGGTGGGAACTGCAGGGTTTTTCTCTGTAATGTTATAAGATCTGGACCTTACTCTGTAATTTGCCTCGAGATAATGTATATTATGATTTGGTGCCACATAAATAGAATCGAATTGAATTAAATTGAAATGAGACGATGACCCTCAGCTCTACAGCTAAACATAGCGGTGCATTCACCAGCTATACAGCCACATTTTTCCCTATGGAGTTGGTGGAGACGAAATCAGAGCTAAAAGGAGATTAACATGGTGATTAATGGACTTACATTCAGTACATGCCCCAAAACATAAATCCACATTAATGCTAATGTATCTTCTGGATGTGAAAGTGGGCAATTGTTGTTAATTTGCTTGCAAAATCAACTGTAGAGTCTGTCAAATTGTTTTTCTGTTCCCCAGTGGCCAAAAACCAATGAAATCAAATCCGGCTTTAGGTAAAATAGGTTGAATAAGTTGAGTGCCTTAAGAAAACTAGTATCTATCTAGTCCAGTGACGGACTTGTGTTAATTGTGTTCTCACCTCATCCAGATGCACCAGAAAGGTGACGTTGCTGCCCAGGTTGGCAGTGAGTTTGCCATCTTTGGTGGTCAGTAAGAGTCCTTTAGGAGCTCTGTTGGGGCACTGCTGCTTTCTTGCCGTGTACATTTCTTTCACTCCTTTAGTGCAGTTGTTCAACACGACCTTGCGATACCTTTGAAAAGACACATGAGTTGGAATTTAGTGCTTCGAGCATGTATGGTTTATAAACAGTCGAGCTCAGCAGAGTGGTGCTTTGGTACAGCTGTTGTGTCTGAACAGCCTCACTGTGCAAAAACACACTAGAAGACAACTGACAATACAAGCCGTGTCAGAGATCGAGACAACTTGCCGAGGTTAATCAGAGTGGTAGTGAAGAAAAAAAAAAACTCCCACTATGAAGCTTTGCAAGGTGCCTGTCCCTGGGGAGCCCCCACAAAAAACACAGAAGACACATCTTGTTGGCACAAGAAAGAAAAATTGATTCTAATGGAAAGTAAATTACTGCACCCCAGACACAAAAATGTATTTTGTTCTTGAGAAGTTATTATCACTAATGTCTAAATCGAACCAGGTGTACTGCAGTGGGAGTCATTTTAACTTTATGGATGTGGTAGTAAATTTTTTATACTGAAACAAGTTCAGTTCAGTAAAGTGATGACAAAGTAAAAAGAAAGTAGGGATTCTCTGATCTGTTGGTCCATCACATACAAAGGTTGTGAAATAGGTGAAACAACTAAATACATGTTACTTAAACAGTGTCTCTGATGAGAGATAATTCATGGCCTCCTGACCTCTGTATACCCACTACGGCATGTGAGGCAGTTCATGCCAGCAGTCGAAGTAGTTCTCTTCTTCTCCTTTGTTTTGTTTTTTTATAACAGCAATTGGCAACCAGCATAGTAGGTGCATTAATGCCACTGATGCAGTACTCAGGTGAGTAGTGAGGTTGTGTATCTTTTAAAATAAGAAGTAACACAATCTTCCCCTGAGATATATTTCTAATATTTTACTGATGTATTTTTCTACTACTACTGCTTGTCCTATTGATATTTGTGTTTTGATGATGATGATGTCTCTATGATTTGTCACCAGCTGGTTCCTGATTGCTGTTTAATAGGGGTCACACCCAAATGTGTCTCAGAAATGCTGAAGAAGGCAAAGATCTGCAACTTTGTTTATTCTAATCGCTGCCGTGCACATTAAAAGTGATTTATATTTATTTGTGAGTGCTGACAGCTTTTTTGACAGTTTGAGACTTTTTTTTTGTTGGCACCCAGTTGCTATACTTTTTTTTATACTGGGTTGAGCATGCCAGATCTTTTGTGATAGCCAGCTGCAGCCTCAGCCAGGAGATTGTCTTATTGACAATTATCAGTAGTTCAGCTGTCCAGTTGTTCTCTTCTATGTTTTCTGATGATACTGAATAACAGGAAGTAAGGTGATTCTCAAGGTAATTCTATATTTAAACATTCTTTAGTTTAATTTTGTATGCATTGTCAATGGTCTGATTCCCAGATGTGTGTGTGGTCTCCTACCAGGCCACAGCTCCTCCAGCAATGGTCCAAGGTGCCAAGAGGGGTCCTGAAAAATCTGATCTAAACTTTCCATTTGAACTCCTTCCAAATGGGGTTATTTTATGTCCCTCTCTGGTTCCCAGTTTTTATCTGAAATTATGGTGTTCCCGTTTTCCCTTGGCGTCCAAACTCTTGTCCAGTAGTTATTCTTGTAATATCTCATGTATATATGTGTGATATATTTTTCTTTTTAATAGTGCCTTTAATTATTAACATGAAAGGTTCAATAATGGATGGTGAAATATGTAGTCTGTCCCATTCTTTATGTTTCTGTAAAGTAAAGTAATGTCTGAGCTCTAGCTGTATCAAACCAGTCATGGGCTGGTGACGTTGTGTTTATGCTAAAGCTGCAAAAAAGGACATCAGTTCTCATCCCTAAAATGACTGACCCAACATGATTAATCCTGTTTCTTTCCATTTTTTTTTAAACCCTGCTTGTAATTTGGATGGGACAAAGTCAATGTTATGTACAATCCACATTGAGTCTTACCTTCTTTACAGTGTTTTTACTCATCATTACTCATTTTATTTACTCTCTAGGTGTCTTG
Organism: Seriola dumerili; assembly: GCF_002260705.1. Taxonomy (NCBI): domain Eukaryota; kingdom Metazoa; phylum Chordata; class Actinopteri; order Carangiformes; family Carangidae; genus Seriola; species Seriola dumerili. The sequence continues at coordinate 4,343,012 of NW_019174305.1, read as the reverse complement.
AATCATGAATGTTTCTAAAGGCACATTTGAGCTTTATCTTGAGATATCCATGCACCATTGATAAGAGTTGGGCTGCTCAATAGTATTTTTTCAGGTTAGTTGAATCTAGGCCTCTGTTTCCTTTAGAGCATAGAATTCTTTTACATTTAATTCTGGGCCTTTTGTTTTGCCACATAAATTTAGATTATAAGATTATTAGCCATTTTTAAATTGTAGTAAATGTAGAAATGGGGACCTCTAGGGGTAGGGATAGGAACCTGAAGGGAAGCCTTGGACATATGTTAATTTGTATTGTTTCTACTCGCCCCATGGTCAGTTTATATTCCTTGATATCTGAACCCTTGGTTAGACCAGTGCAATGATGTACAATAGAAGCCAAAGGTTTAAAGTTTCAAATGTTTTTTACTTCATACTTCTATCTGCTTCAGAGGCTGATAAATAGCCTCTAGCTAGCAGTAATACTGGCTTGCCGATCCTCCTCCTCTCACCCTGAGCCATGTCTAACTGGTTAGCAGCCTAGCAGGTTGAAGTAAGTGTCTGAATTTTTCTAAATCACTGTTTGTGTTGTTTTCATCCAGGTAACTGCTGTAATCTGCGTCAATATTGCTCCCCTCACTCAGGTCATTAGCCACTGTCCGAACTGCGACTTTAAAAACAAACTAAATACATTTCCCATAATGGATTCGCCTTCCTGACCCGAATTTCAGAGAATCACAATGCATTTCATCAGTCACGTCTTCAAAACGGCAAACTCGTACTATACTACGCGAGTAAATCGCACCCGGTCTTAAAGAGACAAACACGCGTATGTGCATCCTGCTTCTTGCTGCACAGCATGACATTCAGTTTTGTGATTCTAATCATATTAAATCTGTGATTAAATCTTATCTGTATTTGCTCTGAAACCCAGCTTGAGCATCCAAATCACATCCTGCAAAACAGATACATTTGTGCAAAAAAAAAGGCACATGAATGAACAGTATATAACATTATACAGTCTAAATACAAACAGTCCTTACCCTGTGCTGTTGAGGTAGTTTTGGCCCTGGCTGCAGCTTCTTGACACAGAGGAGGGATTGAACCAGAAGGCAGGCCGGCAGTTCCCGTCCCCACGCCGCTCATATCCATAATCACTATCAGACAGCAAAGCACATCCACACAGCACCTGATCAATATCAGCATGTGAAAAGGGACATATTGTCACACAGTGTGTCCCACATCCCTCTCTTATCTATCTCTTTATAACTGGAGACCAGGGGCCTGTCTGGCACATCATTATTATGTATTGATTAAGGCCACTGTTGACAAATGCGCCACATCAATGTGAAGGTGTGTGTGTGTGTGTGTGTGTGTAAAAACGCATACCGGGGGGGGGGTCACCATACACAAGGATGACTAACTCTCACTTGCCCGCTAGTAATTCCAATCAGAACATGATTTACATCTAACAAAGCAAGGTAAGCAAACGTCCATTCTGATGACGGTCATGACATTGATTTATCAATTACCTTCCAAGCCAGAACAAATAAACAAAACTAACCAGCCTGTGGCTGACCAGTCCATTTTGATTCTGTGATTACAACAGTGTGAACTATTCATTAACGAGCAGTCAAGACAGATCAGTTGCAGAGGTGCATGAGGCCAACAAGGTAAAAGGTCAGTATGGAGTTCTTTTTGGGACAAAACAGCCGAGCCCATATCATAAGCGTGACATTACAGTATGTACAGCAATTCTAAAGCTGGGTGTGTACACAGAATTAGGATCATGGCTCAACCGTGTCATGACATTATTATCACATTATCTCAGAAATTTAATTATGAGACCATAATCGCATTAATTCAGAAAAACAGACAAAACATTTTTTTTTTGTCAAGTGAATGCATCATGCCTCCGCAGCTGCAGGCCTTATATATTCTAAAAAACAAGTTCAAATAATTTATATTTCCACCATGTTTGGTTCAGCATCTCTTGTAATCATTCTGACTTTTTGGTTATACGGGATCCAGGATTATAACTATAATGAAATGGGTTGAAGAACAGTAACCTTTTTATTTTACATTATATTATTTTTGAGCCTAAAATGGGGGTGTGTGGTAACAGGTTAAATTCATGCTAAAATCACATCACTTCTATCATAAAATGCTAATAAAATCGTTCTGCTAAACTATCACACCACAAAGGAATTTGTTTTCACAGCAGCCTAAATGAATGAAACCAAACATGCAAATGCACCATAGTTTGTTTAAACCTCACCAAACAGGTTAGAGTCTGAAAGTTTCCTGATTTCCTAATTTAGATCAGAAAATGTGTAATCAAAAGTATGGAGGTTCATTTTCCAGTCTTAATCTTTGGTGCATCAGCTTCCTGCTCTGTATATACAATATAATGATAAAAATTCTTTTCTTTGCAAGCAGGTCTCTGCCATGCACAGCTCAGCCATTTCATATCCATCTAATAAGTATGCACTCGAGCTGATCATGTGGCAGACAGACGCTTCACACCTCAAATTAAGTTAAAGGATTTGAGCTTCTTTCTGCATTGGTGGTTTTTAAAATCCTCATTTTAGAATTTTAAGCATGCGCCAAATAAGTCCCTGCGGAGAGAGACGAAGTGAGATAGACAGGCAGAAATCAGAAAGACTCAGAAACAGACAGAAAATAGGACAAACTTTACACTAGTTCAATGGGAACCAATTAGCACTCAGTCTCTGACCTTCTACAAACACTATTAACATAACTGCTGTATGTTGGGATGGCTTTCTTCTGTTCCCTGTCATACAAGATAAAAATACAACCATTTAGGATTTGCATACAAATTGAAACTATTTACACCCCTCCACACCGTCTCAACAGAATTACAAGCACAGTGAGCTGGCAGACAGACGTTACGGAGACAGACATTATGAGTAAATTGTGTAAAACGACCCCAAACTTATCAGATTATTGGAAAACACACATGCAAATGGAGTAAAATTAACGAGACACATGAATAGCATATGTAATGTATTCCACTTAAATGGCTGAAAATTGGCCTCCGAGATGAACAGTGGAAATAGTATTTGTATAGAACTCATCTCTGCATGCTTGAGTGGTTGCATTGTTAATTCACTGATCACAGAAGATGGCACAACCCACTTACTGCTAAGGAATAAATCGCCCACTTTACATACTATTTTCTCTTTTGCTCAGTTTTTTTTTTAGGTAGTGACCATCTCTGACATAAGCCTGGAATTGTGTCTGTGTTGCTATAACACAAAACTAGATAATTATTATTACTATTATTATTATTATTATTATTATTAAGAAAAAACACATCTATATTTTTCTACAAGCAAAGTACTTTGAGCACTGTAGTACTAGAAGTAAAAGTACTGTAGTACCAACAGCACATATTCACAAAGCTATTTTTCTTCGGAATACATCCGTATGCACTCAGTGGCTTTAGTTACAAATGTGGTTATTAGAAAACCATTAATATTAGAAAGTGTATGTCAGAACACAGTGTTTCTCAAACCTTCTCAGACCAAGGACAAACATTTTACACTTCCCCAAACATCCCTAAAACCATCAGGGCCAATCACTTCACTCGTACTGTGGCGAGCTTGTGTGGGAGAATATCACTTGGAAAGTTTTAATTATCCACAACCACTGTGCCACACACACTGCACAGCAACAGGTGGTGCAACAGGATGACATTACTAATAAAACTCAACACTGTCTTAACACTTGCTTGTTGTGTCCGTTATGTCGAACGTTTCATTTGATTTTCTTTTAATTGATGGTCAGTGTGTCGGATGGTCGAGAGGCTGCTGATGCCTGCTGAAGTTCAGAGCAATCCCTGGGGCAGGCTAACCGTTAGCTATCCGTTAGTCATCCACATTTCCTTTCAAACTTCATGCTGATCATTTTTTTTACTTTAATCGTAAAACATAAACTGTAAAACGTAGTAGCTACGTGAGTAGACAGCTTTGCAAAAGGGCCGGTTACGTCGCTGTAAGTCCAACAACACTGTAAAACAGTCAATTCATAGGAGTTGATTTATTATAACTGTTAGAAAGCCCATGTTGTTATATGCTGTTGCTTGTTCATGGTTATCAGTCATTCATCATGTATCATTCACTGATAGTTTGTTTTCATTGTGATATGTAATGTCCCACGTCATTGAATGCACCAGAGTTGTACTGACGCCCCTTGAACGCACCATACCTGTCGTGTGTGCTGCGGTGTCGTGAAAGCTAGTTAGTTTCCCACTCCATGTGGCTGTTGATTGCTGGAGGGTTTTCCCTGGCCTGTAGGGGTCTTTTACCTGCATTACCTCGATTTATTGCTGTGTGTAAATGACAAAAGACCGCAGCAGAATAAATCAGTCATAACTGAACCGGAAGTCCGTCTCTGTGTTCTCTAATCGGGACACACATCTGGACCTTCTCGCTCTAAACCAGCTAATTTCCTGGAGACCCCACTCTCCGTTTTAATAACAAAATATATACACTTGCTATAGGCTTTGTGGTCACTCACAGACAGTTTGGGAAACATTGAATATAAAACATGACATTTTAACAAAATTTACTGGCAGACCACTCTTTGAGAAAGGCTGGTCTAAAACAAAAGTCTCATAGCTCAAAACATTAGTGTTATTTTCTAATCCTGCTTTGTGGCAATCCAGCCGATACAGATACAGGGTTGAAGTAATGTGATTGAGTTGTTTCTAGCTAAAGCAAGTAGGTTAGATCAACCCTTAAGAGCACATTTGAGTGGACTGAAGAGGACGTTTAATGGTAGCTGGATGGATTCACTCTAAAGAAACAAGTGGCTAATGAGGGGAAGCTGTTTTCAAGACTTAAGAGCTGTTTTTTTTTTTTTTTTAATACTTTTGATTGGGCGTAGCATTCATACTGTTACAAACATTCAGACTTGGCATCCACCCAGTGCAAAATAATCAAAGTATTAACACAATAAAACAACACACAGCCTTTGAAAGCAGCGCTTCAACATGTGTGGCAGTGTTATAGAACAAACATTGCTGTTAATGAAGTGCTTTTGCAGACAATGGAGAAAAACATAATCTCCCCTGACGATAATGAAGAAAGGAGCCATTGTACAAAGACAAACTCCATCTTACCATTCAAAATCATGAGCTCGGCAAATACAGGACTCAGCTGAGAGGATTCTGGAGTAATCTTTTCCCAGCATGCAGTAGTTTCCAGGCCTGCGCTTCATGTAAATCTGTTTTTGTCCCATCACACATGGCTCACCCTGTGGTCACAATGAGCACCATAATTACTGTCAGTGATACCTCTTTTTATAGCATGAACTTTAACACAATCAGTTTTACACACACACACACACACACACGTTTTACCTGGTTGTGTAGGTGCCAGGTCTGATAGTCCTCCTCTGTGCATTTCCTGCTGAAGATGGACTTGTAGTCTATCTTGATGAGCTGCCATTCAGAACGGTGGCTGAAGTGTCCAAAAAAGCTGCAGAGGCAAATGACAAACTTAAAAAAAAATGACACAATTACTTTAAATAATGGGCTGTAAGACCTCACAAAATAATGTGAGGCGATTAAAGAAGAATTGTGGTTTATTGCAACCAACCCCAAGCTAATCAATTTTTTTTTTTACAATATCTGGTACATTGTTCCAATTTATGATTGACAAATGCTGTTATCTTTTCCATTTTATAAATGCCCTGTGTAATTTCCATCCATACTTTTGAAGTTGGGCTCTCCTGTGATAACCATTTACCAGCCACTAACAGTATATTCATTAAATATTTATCTCTTTTGGACCATTCTTGTGGTACATATCCAAAATATATAGTTTTCATTTCTAGAGGGATTTCACATTTCAATGACAGGGCAGTCCCAGAAAACATGGTGGTGGTTTGCGTTTTGATTTCCACAACAGGAAGTGGGATTTCTGAGCAGGTGTAATAAAATGCCTTATCATGTTCTTCCAGCCAAACTCCCTCAATTTCTGTGAGCTGGTACACTTCCATTGGTACTTGCATATTGTTGTCCATTCTTCCTCAGATATAATGATCCCCCCTTTCTTCTCCCATTTTGTCTTAATGTATGAAGTGGAATGTGTTTTAAGATTTGACAGACCTTTATATGTGGATGGAATGATTCCTTTACCAGTATCTGAACTGTATGCTTTTCTAAACAGTCCCATCAGACATATACATGGTTTGGTTGCATTTTTCACCTTAATATCAACATAATGTTGCATTTTCGGATATCGATAAAAGTCTTGCTTATCTAATAGGTGTTTCTCTTTAAGCGTTTCGAAACTGAGCAGTGTGCTTTCTTTAATTATAATGTATAGAGCTGTTATTCCTTTAGCTGTCCAGTCCTTAAATCTAGTATCCAAATTATTTGGAGTAAAATCTGAGTCATATGCACACCAGTTAAGAACTACAATATCTCCCTACCTTTCTATTTTTGTTAACAACATTGTACTTTTCAAATGAACTGCTGAGATCTGGCAACAAAAATGAACATGAAATACAAGAAAGGACTAGTCAGATGATCAGGTTGAAAACAAGCCATGTGATTCTTTCCTATTTTATTTCTTATTACATTTTCCCCCTGTCTTCTTATATTGATGTTTAATTTCCATCTGACTTGTTGTTCCCACATCTCAGCAATAGCTCTCTTTCCTATCAAAAACTACAAAAATAAGACATTAGTTGTAATGAACTGGAATTATTCTTTAAAGGCCTTTTACTGTGAATGATGGATCCTACGTGAACACGTGTTCAAACTGTGTCTGTTTTTCTTTTTCTTTTTTCGCTGGTTTGAGGAAGGTTGTGGCAGTCGGGGGGTGGTTTGGTCCCCCTCAATGAAATCTTATCAAACCACACCCACACAATCCTGATGAAAACCTGTGAGCTCAGGTTTTGATAGAACTCACAGTGACTGATTTTTTTTTGCGTATCTAGCCGTGGCTATTTAATCATATACAGAGATATTTAAGATTTGAAGCCATGGTTTTAGGGGCTTTAAGATTGAACAACAGTGACTTTCCTGTGATCAAACCCATTTGTCAAGTGATCTAATATCCACAAAGGTCTGACTAACAGCCTACATGACCTGCCTCTCAGAAATGTGGCGTAATAAAGACTAACTACCAGAAAGCTTTGAACAGACGTCTTCTAAAAGTCCTTTATCCATCAAGCCTGCTGAGGGAAAAATAACTCAGGGGACCGAACAAAGTAGTGAAAATACCACTCACCTTTCACACGGCCCACGACACCCCCCCTACAAGGACAAAAACCCTTTTAACATGTCATTTGTCTCTTTTTGGATTTTTTTTCTGGACTCACGTCATGATTTGGTTCTCGGCCCCGGCCTCCACCAAGACTCCGTCCACGAAAAGCGGCACAGAGGAGAAGCTGTGTTGGTTCCACTGCCTCCCCTCATCAAAGCTGACCCTGTGCATGTGTGTCACAATGTATTCTCATCACAAACCCAGCGATAGCAATGGCACAGAAACAGACGCTGTGTATTAGAGCCTGGTCATAGGGGAGGATTTAGGTGGGGATCAGAATGACTGGCTTGTCTCAACAGACGAGTCTCTGAGTCTCTGTGCAATTAGCTACTGTAGCTTTGGGTAAATATCAAATGTCTGAGCATTAAAAGGGGTATTTAAAAGACAGTCTGCCTGGTTATCAAAGCACAGATGCACAAAACTGCTTTCAGAGCACATGAAGAGAGTTAATGTTTTGGTGTCAAAAAGGAAAAAAAAAAGCAACGTCACAGGTCCTGGGTAAAGTCTACACCAGGGTGAAAAAAACAAGACCAGAATAGAACTGTTTCATGTTTGACTACAAAACTGCAGAGGGAGAAGGAGACAGCAAAAAAATTGGACAGCTTTCATCATCGAGGCCTAGGCTCTATTTATTCTGACAGCTTATCAACATCGGTGCTGATGTGAGAACAACTAGCAGTACCTGAGTGTGACATGGGTTGAAACACTGCTGAGGCCTGTGCTTGGAAGAAAGAAAAATCCCCCCATGCTGCCTCTAAAACCCCCACTGTCTTCATTTAGCTAAAAGCATTTGCAACAGAAAAAGCGTTGACATGAACCTATTATGAGATTCAGGCTGGGGAAGTGTTTAACTTAACAGTGGCTGAGAAAGCAATACTGTTTCATAGCTGCTGTACAGTGGCTATGGAGATACACAAGCTTCTTTCTATCTGTCATTTTTTTTTTTCACTTCCTCTACCATCGTTCTTAAATTGGTTGGGAGACAAAAACCCAGCAGGCTACACTTCACTGGCTCTAAAACTAATTTCAAAATTGTTGCAAAAGCGACTGGAGAACAGATCTGGTCTCACTTGGATTAGCCTGCACTGAGGCAAAGCGTAGGCACGCGGTTTGGCAAGAGGGAAGCAACATGTTAATGAAAACACTAAAGGGGGGGGGGGGGGGGGGGCTCAGACTGCTGGCTGTTAATGATAAGTGGCTTCAAAAAAAAATCTCTCAAATTATATTGCCTGTGACTTTTTTTTTTTTTTTTTCCAAGAGCCACAGTCAAAGTGCATCACTAACTGGATCGAGTGTCACATGCACGATATACCTGCTCGTTTTTTTTTTTTTTTTGGACAATAAGTGTTAAATTAATTAAGAATAGCTGTAGGAAATTGGAGAGGCAATTTAAGACGGAAAAAAGTTCTCTAAATGGACGTACCACAAGTGTCTGGTTGGCACAGATGGCTGTTTCACAGCGACAAGGGCCCCTCCTTTATCCAGAAACCACACGTTGTGCTCCTCTTCAAAAATCTGAAGAGACATATGCGGAAATTCATCCTTATAGTACTGACAAAAGGGACAGCAAACATTTTTTTGTTTTATAAAATGTGCTAGCAGCGGATGTCATTACATCTGGGAAAATCAATAGTTTTTGCCGAGAAATGGGAAGCCTGCTTTTACTGATTTCAGTCTGAAATCAAGGACCCGCTGTTTCAAAAATGACTATGAATTTTTGATTTGTAAATCTGCTACTATCATGACAGGCTTTCTTTTATCACAGACATTTCCCAGGTAACTAATAACTTTAACAATGGCTCTATTATATTTCGGTGTCCCAGTAAGCCATGCCAAGTGCCAGTGAGCCTGAATGTGTAATAGCAGGAACCTGAAAATGGAGCAACTGAATGAAATTCATCCATTATTAATTTTATTTACACCTGTGCTTTTTCTACTGTGATGCGCCAAAAATGTCACATGAATTTAAGGCCTATTGTGAATGTGCCTTGCTGAAGTGGAAGGAGAGTGGGTGGTTTGTTTTACAAGACACCTCAATCCAATATACATTTGGAAATCCAGTAGCTTTCATGTCAACATTTCACACTGTTGTTCGGGCCTGTCACTCGGCTTGATCTGAACGTGAATGTTGGTGTGAAGCTCACCTGTCTCCAGCTATTGCCAGCATCGGATGATATGAACATGCCAACGTTGTTGTAAGACAGCTCTGCTCCAATATTTCCTGCAGTGGGAACGCCAACAGAATATGTGACACAGCGAAAAAAAAACAAAACAAAAAAAAAAAACACAGTAAAATCACACAGATGAAGTGCCATATGTGTTTTAAATACATGCTGCGTAATCACACCACGTCAAGTGATTAATTTACTGGCTTGACTCCCAGATCGGCTTGGTGTGTAAACACATGTGAATAATACAAAGAAGACGCGGGGTTAATTCCTATGCATGCCTGCATTATTCAGGCAACATAATGTGGAGGAGGGTGGGCGCCTCCTTGGTTCTGGCAGTTTTATAGTTTTACAATGCCTCCAAAGCTTTTTCCTGCGAGTGTGTAGCTTCTTCTGCCGATCTGCTCCACTATCTTGGCCACGGCTCAGTAAATAGGCATGTGTTTGATCTGGATGGTGTTTGTCATGTTGGTGAGATGATCTCTGCACCAGCTGACGTCTTAAAAGGCGCAGTGGGCAAAGTGAATCGCAGTGCCAAAGCAAAGGCTTGGCCAGCACTATACACACACACACACACACACATACACACACACACACACACACACACACACACACACAAAAAAGACACACTGCAAGCACGGCAGTGGAGATGTATGTTTATTCAGCATTCTCACACACCAAAGACAAAACAGACAGATCCAAAGACAAACACACACTCACGCGTGAACGCTCACACACACAAGCCAAAGGCAGACTTTTTTTTTCGCTGACACGGCCACTGCTGCTAACACGTCTATTTTTTTCTGAACTCGTCTCTCTTTCTTTACCTCAACTGTTTCAAACGCTCTCTCAGGCACAAAGACACTGCACAACACAAACCGACACCGCACACATGCATGATTGGCTGAGTTACTTGTCATCGAAACAAGTGGACAAGTGATCCACAACCTGTTTACTGTGGAAGATGCGGAGATCCTGTGGTGCACCAAGTGTAGCTTAAAGAATCTTTGACCCAGATGCTTTAGTGGGAGTATATAAGATGACTCGGCGGATCACGTCGCAGCGCTGCACACTGAATATTTTCATGATTTGAAATGTAATTTTTATTTGGAGGGAAAGAGCTGAGGCTAGAAAATGTATATTTACAAATTGCTGTGGTGGGCTAGAAATGTGTTTCTATTTATCAATGCTCTGTGGTTTTACTCTACATACTCCTGGTCTTTTGTCTCACCTGTGGCAACTATGATCCCTGGTGCAGAGTTCTTGGTGGTGATTGTTCCTGACAAGTAAGGGTTCTCTGACATTTGCAGTTGGAGATGAAGTGAACAGAAAGGCTGGAAAAGACGAATAATTAACTGAACTGAATGCTGATTTGAAGAAAAGAAATATGTTAAAATACATTCACCCAGAAAGAGTTGACATGAAAACCATGACCCACACAAATATTTTTGGAAGAGTAAACATGACTTTGAGTGTTGGATAAATTACATTAGCTGTGTCCCAATTCAGGGGCTGCATCCTTTGGAGGTTGCATTTGAAGACCGATTGCGTCTCAGCAGCGCAACTATGCTGTCCCATTTTGAAGCCACTGTTGTCAAAGTTGCTAGGCGACAGGAGCTGGTTCAGCCTTCGTGGTCTATGATGGCTACGAAGGGCCACACCAATTGGGACACAGCTATTGTATTACATTTTGGGAATGCTGGGGGGATCCCCCAGGAGGAGCTGGAGAATGTCGCTGGGGAGAGGGATGTCTAGACTACCTTGCTTGACCTGCCGCCACCACGACCTGAGCCTGGACTAAGCTGCTGGAAATGAATGGATGGAGGGATGGAATATTCATTATAAATATAATATAGATGCATTCTGACTGTGCATCAGCTTTTTTAATTAACAATTTAATAGCAGAGGAAAGGGAGTGTGGATACTTCATTTGAAATGATAGGGTCAGAACAAAATTGTTGAACAAAAAAAAACAAAAAAAAAAAACCTCCCAATTAGTCTCCCAAACAGAGCTAACTGTGCTTTCATAAGTTTTGCTAATTGCATTTAATCTGTCATTAATACAAAGAGCGATGGAATTTGCATTTACGTATGAAGCCAAGTCTCCAGGGCATGCACACAACAGAAGACAATTACATTTGTTCACAGAGCAGAAAAAAAATTGTGTCTGCTTTCATCTTTGCAGCAGACAGCATGTCACTGGTGTAAGGACATCAAGGGCAGTGGGACTGAACAGGGTAATCAAAAGGAATCTACAGCAGTAATTAAAATGTCACATGAATGCGCAATCACAGGGAACCTGTAAGCCACAGTACACGGCCCCAAAATCACCTCTTAAACAGCATGGAGTCCTCTTAATGTCTCAAACATGATTCTTCCTAGCAGTTGGCCTGTTAGCTTTAGTTGCAGGGAGGCTGTCTAATGAGGAAGGAGGTGCCGTCAACACATGCAGTAAATCTGGATCCGCAGTGCCTCAAGCACAACTTGCATTTCCCTAAGCATGCTATTAAAAAACAACACCTATATTATACACTAATATTAGTTTTTCACTGTATGACCAAAACAGTATTTTACAGTATTTTATTTAATTTGATCATTGATTTAATTTAATTTGACATGCAGCAACTATCAGAGCATTTTCTGATTTAAAGGGGTTGGATTAGTGCATTAGCTATTCAGTAGTTCTTTCTATTAAGACACAATTTATGAAAGGGTTTACATGCTGTTATCAATGGCTTAATTAAAGACGACTTATAGCAACATTTGGGTTGACATGTTGTCAGAAACCTCTCTGGTTTGTGCATCTCCTTGTCAAGCATAACACTTTGTTAGGAACGGTAAAAAGTCATTCGCAAAATGAAAAAAAAAAAAAATCAGCATAAATGTTGGTGATTTTTTAATAAATGGATTTTGTTTCTAAAGCGGATCCTCTTTAGTTCCCAATGAACTTAAGACCTAATGATTAGTGAAAGAGTTGTTGGTTCAACCTCCAACTCCGGGAAATTTAAAGAGCAGTACTTATCAACACCACTGAGGGGCCCTTGAGCATGGCTCTTAACCCCCAACTGAACCAGGAATGTTGCTTGATGGTCAGCAGGTCAGCAATTTATGGTTGTAGTGGGCAGCGTACAGTTAAGGATGCATAAACCTGTGTAAGTGTGTAAGGGGTTTCACCAGTGACAGTGCTGCCAATGATCAGTCAGTGCTGTGAGCAGTAGTCAGGTATGTGTGCATGTCATTTTAGCTAACATCACAAGATATGCAGTTGTTAATGAGTAAACCTGTATATAGTTACATGCAAAAGTTTCCACTAAATTCATTCAGTTGTGGTACCATGACAACCCCTTGTGCATAATAAAATAAAGTCTTATTTATCTCATTGTATTGGAACATTGTAACAGCAGGAGAACAGCCACTTTCTCTGCAGCTTCACTAATCATTTGTTGCAATTAATTCCATCATAACAATTCATTCTAAATTCTAAACTCTCATTTTTCATTTTTACACTCTATACATGAGCACGCCATCTTTCAAGCTGTCGTAAATATGAAGTGTCTTACCAGTATGCAGTGGATGTCGTTTCCGTCCAGGTCAGTAGCAGGGGCCTGCAGGAGCCTCCAGTCCCGGCCCTTGTTGTAGGTGATGTAGGTCTTCACTTGGTTGTCTTGCCTTTTGTTAGCGATTAACATGCCCTTAATTCCGGCCACCTGATGAACATAGACACATAACAGATTGAATCTCAGCGTTACCCTCTTAATGCAAATCAGTAGGAGTATTTTATATCTATCTAATGCTCCCATAACAGTTCAGTTCTCATTTGCAGATGAGAAAGCATACCCAGCGCTCTAATCAGAAAGGGCATTTTGTGTATTGAGGCAACAATTTTCACAGCACCAGTTAAATGCAAATGGTGTGCTTATCCTTTCTTGCTGTGTGTGACAGTCTGGCAGACACCATAAGCAGAGTCAGCTGCATTTTGTTATACAGTGTTCAGTGCTATTTGTAAGTAGAGACCATCGTGCGATGGGATCATAGCAGCCATGACGCCCATCGGCATGTTGACGTTCCAACTCATGAGCACTCAGTAATCATGGGTTGGACCAAACCCAGTTTCATTTTGATCTCAACTGCACACCTGTATAGTTTCATAACTGTGCAGTTGTGATACCATCACAGTGACAATATCTGTCCACAGACAGAGAGACATAAAAACACTTGCCAAAATACTCAAAAGTGCATCTGTGGTAGTTCCTGCTACAGTAGATGAAGATGTCTCCAGGACCACATTTTGCCATGATGAATGACGCACACATGCACACACACACAAAAACACACAAAAACACGCGCGCGCGCACACACACACACTGACAAGGTGAAAACAATACCAGCCACGCTGTTGTGGCAGGTAATGACATTACCTTGACTTCATCAAAGAAGCCTCCATATAAAACGGTGACGTACGTCCCCCGACTGCTGCCAAAGTTCTGCCGATTCTGAGTTTATTTATAAACCATCCTGTCAGTGGTGATTAACCAACCAAACCGATTAATTGGTCGCTCTCTACTATAAATGTAATCTACCCAATGTAATATTGGGTTTGATTCCGTTGCTTGTAGATAGCTTCAAAATTACCTTTCTGAAAGATTTCAGTGTGTCAAATCTGGAAATATCCAATCACATTTTTTACCAGTAACAAAAGGTGTCCCACAAGAATCAGTTCTGGGCCCAGTCTTATTTACAATGATGACGTTGTCTCTTTTCTAACTGAATGTATGACAGTACTCTGTATCTTGCTGTTGAGAATCTACAACATTATTTTAATGCTACTCAAGATGCACTTATAAACTTAAAGCTGGTACCAATTTCTTTTTTTTACTAGAGCAAGAGATATTGATTTTAACAGTCTACACCTATCTACACTAAATGGTAGCAATATTGAAAGAGTTACAGAGTATAAATATCTTGGTGTTTGGCTTGATGAATCATTTACATTTAAACATCATATTCAAAATCTCATCATCAAACTGGGGCAAAAACTCAGTTCATCATTCTGTGCTCAGATTTTTTTCATTGGAGATCCCTATGACACTCACCACTGCATTCTGGTCCTCTCTGGCGCAGAGACATGATAAACACCTGTACCCTTTCATCCATGAAGTCAATATTGGACATTCATCCCCCAATCTAACATCTATGCTGGACTGGACCATAGGACCCTACCTAACTTGCTGTAATAGCTCTCTCATGCTTCAAGTCCTGCGGGTTTACTCTAAACTTGGAAACCTTTACCTGAAATCTGATATATTTCTATTTGATCACTCAGAATACAGTCAGCCAATCAGAAGAGAAGCTCTGAGCCCCTGTAAAATATGGGACCTTTAATCTCATCTACACACCTGTAAAGTGACCCTGGTGACAATATCTATCCACAGACATAAAGACATCTCACAATTACTCAAAACAGCCTCTGTGGTAGTTCCAGAAATCTCCAGGTCCATATTTTGCCATGATGACACACGCACGCACGCACGCACGCACGCCCGCACGCACGCACACACACACAAGCCTCCATGTAAAAGACATTGTCTGTCCTCATGTGACTGGTAGAGGCAGCACAGCCATCATCCAAAGTTCTGCCGATTCTGAGTTTATTTATACCATCCTATCAGCCAAACTGATTAATTGGCAGATCTCTGCTATACACGGCCCTCATTTTAATCATCTGAGATCAGTACAATACACATCAGTGCCCATGTTCATGGTAATAAAGGAAAATGTCAGCTAGTGTAATGGTGTGTTACTGATGTGATTTTTGAAATCAGAAAAATTACCATGGTGAAAACTCACATCAACATGGTTAGGGTTAGAGGAAACATCAGGGAGACTCAGCCACATGTCTGAGCCTCTTCAACTACAGACCTGTAAAGTTTCATGGTTGTATCTTGCACAGTATCATGGTGGCAAAATCTACCCACAGACAAAAAACAATGATGCATTTACTCCAAACAGCCTGTATGGTAGTTCCTGCTATAATAGATGTCTCCAGGACCATATTTCCCCATGATGGCAGATACAGACTCACAAGGTGAAAACAATAATGTACCAGCCACGCCGTCGCAGCTGGTCATTATATCCTTACATGTTTCAGCAATCCAGACAGGACAAAATGATGACTGACTGTTGAGAAGTGACACCTTATCTGTTTTCACACAGTCAGAGTGACTCTCCCAAAAACACACGCATACACACAGTTACACTCGTATGGACACACACTCTTCCAAATTCCTCCCTGCAAGTTGTCTCTCAGGGATTAGACACATCCTTCAACCAAACCAAAGCATGATACAAGGACAGTCTCTCCAAATGGTTGCCATAGTGAGAGGCTGCAGTTGGATGTGTGTCCCTCCCTGAAGGGGCACATCTGTATAAGTGGCACTAATAGGCAGCACATTTGACAGTGTCATAGAAACATGGTGCTCAGGATGGATGCAACTAACGAGGGTCCTCTCGTCTCTATCCAACCTGACCTGTCATTCACTGCAGTAATTATTTATTGCCTCCACCTCCTCAACATGTACGGACGTGCAAAAACACACACACACACACACACACACACACACACACACACCTGCATGCAAACAAGGAGAACCACTCGTCCCCACTAGCATACATTTCACTCAATCCATCCCTCACACCACTGACACTCTACTGTCTTGATGACAAAGTGAACGATGCAGACGTAGGTCTCTATCCTACAGAACAGATTACTCTTAGCAGAACAGCATTAAAGGGAGTCAGCAACATTTTAGGGAACTCACTTTGTGCCTCAGTGCAACAACGATTTAAAGCAGTTCTGTTATTTGTTGCGAATGAGCAGTAATAGAAAGGAGAATAAAACATGATGATTGTGCTGCAGCGTGTGAGCAAAGACAATGAACACCCAGCTGGTTTTAATAATCCCTGCTGCCATCGGTGGAGCATGAGTCATAACTCTGACCAAGTTGTGAACAGTGCAAAATCTTTTAAAGATCCTCTCCAATGAAATTTAAGTTTTTAACCTTGTTAACATGCTCATATGGTGTTTTTTTTTTTTTAAATATAACATGAGACATATCATGAGCAAAATAAGCAGTCAATACCATGACTAGTATTTCCACCTTGGAACTGCACTGAACCAATGACTCAAAAAATCTTCCTGTATTCCAGTCACCGATTTTTGTGCACAACAAACTTCTCACTCCACTAACTATCTAGATACTCTCTGCTCTTTCACCTGTCAGCCTAGCTCAAGCAGCAGTGGTGGGTGGGGCATAGCCTGATCCAGAATAATTCAATGAGCGAGTAAAAATAGATGAGCTTCCAGCCCCAGTTTTCCATTTTAAAAATTATGTTAAACAAAATATTAATAATAGAGTATGTTTACATAGTTTCAAACATGTCTGGAGAGGACTTTTTTTTTGTCACACAGCCTGTTTTGAGGGAGAAGACACAGCTCGAACATCTGAACCTCTGTAAATGCATTCGCCCCAAAAGACATCTCTATTTGCTGATACTGAATTCAGCACTGGACTCTGTTGACTTAGTCTAGTTATCATACAATAGGGAATTCTTAAATAAAACATAAGGAGGCTGATTTTATTGGTCAGCATTTACTGCAAATGGAAACTCTGTGCATGACCCTCTTTTTGCTTTTTAGACAAATCCAAATATAACCCACATGTCCACATATAGGAAAAATAAATGCAACCACTGCATTTTATATAGCGTGCCACAACATCAATGCAAATTCCATTTACAGTATCTGTGAAGCCGTGCTCCCAAAACAAATCCCTGTACATTTAAATAAAGCTGCAATTAATTATTATTTCCACTATCAACTGATTGTTCAATTCTCGTCTGCAATAAATGTTTGCGTTGCTTGGTTTCATCTTCACACAGGTGTGCGGGATTAGACTAATAGTCTCTACTGACAACAATCCACTTCGTGTCTCCAATCAGTCGGAGCTGTTTATAGTGAGGCAACAAAGAGATAAATAAGTTCTGATACTGTCAATCCAAAACAATCAGTGATAACTGTCAGAAAGCCACCTGCTAAACCACCCCTCAGATTGAAGTGAAGTGCAGTGGGTGATGTATAGCCCTGATGTCAACAGAAAATTTGTTTGCACAACAAAGGCTCATGATTACAGAAACTGCCCTTATCCAATGTGATTGTCAATAAATTAATCCTTCTCATTTAGAGGATAATTGTCCAATTTTCTGTGCGGAAGTAGCATTATCAATTTTAGGAGCAAGAATGCAAAGAGAACAAAGGCCTTCTGAGAAGATACATAACTTCAAAGCGGAAGAACAAAACAACATCCACATACTTTGCTGATTCGCCTCCAGGCTGACCGGAGCCGAGCCTTCTCTTTGGAACATTACGTCTGTGAAGTGCAGTTTGTTAGGGTCTAATAGCAATAAATGCGATGAGTTCCACAGCATATATCTTTTGATGTGTATTGGGTGTGATCTATCAGAGACAGCAGTGTATCATCTGGCTCTTGTTTAGGTTCAGATCAAGAGCAGAGCTGTGACCGTGTGACAAATAAAATTAAAACGCCTTATCATCTCATGCCGTGTGCGGAAATGCTTTAACTACTGCTGCATGGTAATGGGAGCTGCACACACTCAGACCTACACACACACACACACACGACATACTGTGCAAGAGAAGTAATGGCATTGTTAATTACCACACCACTGCCACTGCTGCTGGCCAATATCTCACTTCCCTCACTCTCTCAGTCACACCTGCCAGTACAGGAGTGATAAACTGGGTTCACCAGGGGAGTGGAGGAGGAGGGAATTCTACTTTCCTGCTGAATGCTAATGCAAACACATGCGATATCTAACCAGTAAGCTACCAAGGTCATCATTATAAATATGTTAACTATAAATCAGATGACTATATGAAAGGATTAGAGGGGCGTCGAATCCATAGAGAATGGTCATCAGTCTGCTGTTCCCTTCAGCACTACAGAGCATTTTAGGCTATGTTCACATTACTACGTTTTAGTTCCAAGACGTATCTTTTTTGCTACGTTTTCGCCTGGCGTCCACGCTACTCCAGAGTTTCGAGTCTTTTTGACTTTTGGAAACGCTGCTGGCCCCGTTTTATATTCAAAAAGTCTGGGGTTGTGTTGTTGTCTGGACGGACAAAAAAAGATATCTTTAGAAACTATGACGTAGACAGCAATGGTCGCTCCCTGATTGGGTCTTACCAGCCTCGACCACCAGTGGTGAAAGCTACATGATAATCAAATTACATGCATTACTGACATTGTTGTCTGTGCTAGCAGCTGTTCGTCAGTTAAATTCTGCATTTTAACGCTATAACTGTGTTTCCTTGTTTGTAGTATTTAGTGCTACTAATCAACTGCAGAGTAGACACTCTGCTTCCTGTTTACACCGGCTTGTGCATGCTCAGTGTACTTGAATGGTCATGTAAATCCGCGTTTTCAGGTGTGTTGGTATGGACGGAGATTGTTTCTGATACGGAGCTAAAACGGTCGTCTGGATGGAAATTGTTTATAAACGGCATTTTAAAACGAAAACATATTAGTGTGCACACAGCCTTAGTATCTTTCAGCTCATTGTTTTGGTTTGAGGACATGCAACAGCAGTGGTTTGGTTTTCATCAACTACATTTTTAGCATTAAAGCTCTGTTAAACCATCTGTTGAATCCACACAGCACCAAACAACCATCAGACAAAGTCAGTGACTGGCTGGTAAACACAGCCGAGCATTTAGTGGCTAAAGACCAGATATTTTTTTCTCAGGAAATGTGAAATAGTTGGTGCAGGCCAAAACAGAGCTAAATATATATCTCTGTTAAAAAGCCACGACCTATCCAAGTATTATTGCTGGGCATGTCCACCCCTTTATGGCCACAATTTGTCATCTTGGCTTGTCATGGCTTCTTTGGCTACTTCCAGCATGATCATGCTGGTTGACAGGCATGTTTATATTTGTATCAGAGGTGGGCCTTTAAAATGTAGTAGTCCTTGTTCCAAAGAGGAATATACTGCAGAGATTTAAAAGACAGAAAATTCAGCAGCAGCAAAGTAATTGCTGGGTCACTTGTTGATTAACAGCCGTATTGATGCACTCTTCAGAGACACTCTATGGTTATTTTTTGTGCAATTACCCACCAAACATCCTGTCTGCTGTTTCGGTGCATGTACTGTATGTACCTGTGCATTATGGTCGATCTGAAGAAGCAGTGGGGAAGTAATAGTCCCTGTAACTTGCCATAGATCCAATCAATGAAAATCTCACTGTATATGTCCCCGTAGGGGGACCAGTTTCATCAGGTGCCTACCTCGTAGAGGTCTAGCATCTGGTTCCCTCCGATGCCCCTAGTGGTCTTAACATTTTCCATGGCCAAGGTGAAGTAGATCCCTCTGGTGTCAGACAGGTAGAGGTTATAGGTGTCGTTCTGGTTCCACTCCTGCACTGCTGCAAATACCTGCTTCTCATCAGTGCTGACAATGTGTAAATCCTATCAGAGAGCAGGGAGAGATTAAGAGGAGTTATGACTGGAGGTGGAGAGGTGACGGATTAGAACATGCTGACCCTGTGGGACTGGTCATGAGATCAATGCTGTAGTGTGAATATAAATGGTTGATGAAATATGGTAAGGGATAGCTCACTCAGGGACTCACTTTGAATGTGGTGCTACTACTAAAAATACAACTTTAGTTAACCAGCTTTTAAGGAAAAACAAACTGAAAAATGTATATGCATATTTTCAACCATATATCTACGTATATTTTTCCACTGTGACAGCATCAAATTCAAGTCTCTGTCATCCAGCAATTAAGAACATATCAATGAGTCTTAGAAGGTAAAATACTGAGTAATAAGACACTAGACACTTACCTTAGGCAGGGAATATTTGGGCAGTTTGATTTGTATAAATGAGTCTCTCTTGTAGGACACATAATAGGTGGCTCGTCCTAATGTAGGAACCTACACACATAAAACATGAAGTACAGTTAATTGCATATATTGAATACTGCATACAGCGTTTCTCACCCTCTGGTATCTGGAGCTTTGGTTTAATTTTAGCTTTGTTTTGGCAGCATTTGATTTCCACAATGTCTCTTGGTACTGCTGTGATGGAGCAAATATAGAGGACACCTTGTAGCGAGACCTCATGTTTAACCTCATCACTGACACCATATCGTATCTTATCCAATCGATTAAGGTGGTGGGTGTAGGCACATACATCAATCTCTTGCTCTCGTCGTCCTGCTCTGCTTTTCAAGGCGCTGCTGGATACACGGGGTATTTCTTTTTTGGACTTGGCCATTTATAGCGATCTCCTGGCTTGCATTCAGAGGATGCTGCCCTCCCCAGGTGTCAATGCACTTGGTGGTTTCAAAGTGGACTTTGGTAAATATCTCGTAGGACAATCAATAGTCTCATTATTCTTTGTCAAGAGAAATCTTTAAGTTGCCTACCCGAGCCTCATCTGCTGTCTAGGAAAAAAAAAGTCATCCTTAATGATCTAGACCCCTTGCAAACACTCCAAGCTGTTAGTTGTTAGCTTATGCAGCAAGAAAACACAGGGATGGTGGGTGTTTGAGAGATGTCATTAGCCTCGAGGCAATGGAAACCAAGCACTTTACACACATACACACACGCGCGCGCACACACACACACACACACACACACACACACACACACACACACACACACGTATATAGA
Source organism: Seriola dumerili (assembly GCF_002260705.1). Classification (NCBI taxonomy): domain Eukaryota; kingdom Metazoa; phylum Chordata; class Actinopteri; order Carangiformes; family Carangidae; genus Seriola; species Seriola dumerili. The sequence continues at coordinate 4,321,812 of NW_019174305.1, read as the reverse complement.
GACACACAGAGCAAAGTGAGACTGCAGCATCATAACCCACTTTTCCCTTCTATCAATAACAAAATGAAATTCATTTGAGGAAAACCTTCAAATCAAACTTGTGGCTCTCCGCTGAAGAGAAGCGATATCAGTATTAATGTTGTATGACAGGGCCGATTCTTTTACTGATCTTGTAAGTGCTCTGAATGGCTCAGAAGAGAGAAAACAAGCTCTGAGAGGAAATATAGCGGCCTAGCGGTGAGCACTGCAGAACAGTCCCACATGCAATCGAGTAAAGGAGCAGGAGATCGATGGCGGGGTAACCAGAGGCGGTTTGAACTTTAAGAGGAATTGGTATGATTGATTTTCTTTTTCCCATCCCTTTCAGGATCCTTCGTCTGTGACGCGTACGTGTTAAAATGTGGAGGTCCTCGAATTGAAGGGGAGGTTTAGGTTGAGTGCTTGTGAGTTTACTTGAAAGACTTCAGAGAGGTCAAACAGGATTGAAGGATCTTTGGAGAACAACTCTATTTCTTTGTCTAATGTGCTGCCAAGGGCGGTAAGGGTTCCAGAGGAAGCACTTGCCTGTAGGTGGCTCAGGTAAGTAGGTTTTTCTGAAAAATCCGTTCTCTGCTGAACAACTGGAAGAGCACCATTACAACAACTACTGCAACAGAAAATAATAGTAAAAGGCAGAATTTTGGAATCACTATTACTATTAGTATAATGTCCTCAATATATTCTTAAAATATACATTTGATGGCACACAGGTACAGTCATGACCACAGCAGAGTGATTCAGGTACACAGGCTGATGTCAGACTGTGAAACTTGGTGTACTGTGGAGAGGTGAGGGGTTCGGGGTGTGGAGGATTTTATAAATGATGGTTACTAGTTTGTTGTAATAGTGTCAGGCAAGGATTTCGTAAGACATACAGTAGGTCATCTACTCTCATCATCTACTCTCTGGAGCAAGATATTTTTTCAGACTTTTTCAGAGCCAGCTGTTCCTAGGCTGGCCTTAAAGCCACTTTGACAAGAGGATAGAAATAATGAAGAGATAAACACAAAACAAAGCCAGATACTTTTCCCACGTAAACACTGGTGCTGAAAACATCAATTTGGAGGTAAATTTGAATAAAATTGGTGTTGTTGTGGATGAGCTGTGTAATTATTCTGACTTTTCCAATTGACCTTTCAATGCAACAAACCTAATTAGCACAATGTCAAAGTAAATAATATCCATGCTGTAGATGAAATTAAAATACAACCCTAAATTAAATCTGTGTTACTTGGAATTCAGGACATTACCATGTCAGACTTTTTTCTGTCACAGAAATCATGATTAATATGACAGACCAAGCAGTGGCTAGGATGAATATTAAAACTAGTCCTGGGTTCACTGAAGAACAAAACACAAATGTTCAACTGAGGCCAAAGTAAACCGATTTTTACGTATTTTCTTTTTGCCGAGCAAAATCATTTGCATCAGAAATATTTTGCATGAGACCTGCGTAGAAAACAATCTCTGTGATTTTGTGGCAGTAGAGGTGAAACATTTTATTACCTGTTTTATCATTCATTAATTTATTTATTTTTGTATGAATGATCAATGAAATATCTGTGTGTGATTTAAAACATCTCCTGTAGAACAAAACCTTTGACAAATGTATGCCCAACTCTCAGCTCTGACCAACTTCATCTTCATGTCATGTTGCTCTGTGTCTCCTTCATATCTAAGCATAAATGTGTTTGCTAACACGTTAGCTAAAACTACGTAAAGCTGATCACTGTTGAAGCTTGTGTTCCTGTTTGTCTTTCTGCCCCTTAGTGTTAAAAAGTAGCTAAAATAGCTTAGCTTAAATCAAGGCGAAACATAATAAGTCATGAGAACTAACATAATACTAATAAAATCCACACACATTTCATACAAGATAGCTAAGCTAGCTATAGCAGCTCCCCAATAAGTAAGCTGCATTTTACTCAGGATTGCTAATGTCTACATAGCATATTCCATCACGTACCATGTAGTAAGTGGGGCTGAGTGTTCAGAGCCCTACCTGTATGAATATGTAGTCATCTTGAACCACCAAAGAGCTGATGTCTACGTATCCCGGGAATGGGTAGTTCCTGTTAGCTTCTGTGCACATCTGAGCTTTGCACGTGACATACTGCACATCTGTCAAATAGAAAGACATACAGGATGCACAAGAAGGTTTATGACTAGTAATATTATTTTGCTCCTTGTAGTGCATCTTCATATATGAGGCTGTATTAAAACCTTACCTGTAACATGATAAACTGAGAGCATCTTTATGTAGTAACTTTTTTTCTCTGAATTACATCTAATGATATTTAAGTGTCTTACTTAGGTAAGTATTCTTTTTGCACACTGTATTGTGTTGTAGGCCTATACAGAAGAAGATTAGGGTCACATAAATTTCTTTTGTAGATTCAGACTTTCATTTTGGAATTATAACTTTAAAGTCAGAATTCTGAAAAAATTCTCATGTGGCCCTAATGTGAAAGAAATATATATTTTTTTAGAAAGTCGGATGATAAAATAGTCAGAATTCTGACTTTAAAGCCAGAACTGTAGATTGTATTTATCTATTTTTTTTCACATGTGGCCCTAATCCTCTTCCTTACTTGTAGATTTAATTTTCCCTGCACAAAATTGCCATCTGTGCCCATCAATCTTGGTAGGCCAAGCTTTGCCTGGCATCCTCAGGTCTCTCCACAGATGTTCTTTGAGGTTTAAGTCTGGGCTTTGGCTGGGTCACTCTGGGACAGAGACTCCCAAAGCCACTCCAGCACTGTCTTGGCTGTATGGTCAGGGTCTATGTTGTGCTGAAAGGTGAACCATAGTCCCAGTCTCAGGTTGTGTGCACTCAAGTTTTCCTTAAGGACTCTCTGGATTTGGCTGCATTTCCTTTCCTCAATTCTGACCAGTCCTCCATGTCTCTGCTGATGAGAAGCATCCCCATAGCATGATGCCGACAGGTGATGAGCACTGCCTGGTGTTTGCCAGGCATAGTGCTTGGAGTTCTTCCCAAAGAGTTAAATTTTTGTCTCATCAGACCAAATACTCTTTTTTCCTCATACACCCAGAATCCTTTAAATGCCATTTGGCAAACACTGAGCAGGGTGTCATGAGCCTTTTTCTCCAACTGGCTTTCATCTAACCACTCTACCATGAAGGCCTGATTGATGGAGTGGTGCTGAGGTGGTTGTCCTTCTGGCAGATTCTCCCATCTCTGCAGACGACTTCTGTTACTCTGACCATTGGGATCTTGGTCAAGACCAGTCTTGCCTAGTTACTCAGTTTGGCCAGACAGCCAAGTACGGGAAAAGTCCTGGTGGTTCCAAACTGTGGTGCCTTTTCACAATATTATCTCAGAAGTCTACAGAGAGGTTCTTGGACTACATGGCTTGGTTTTTGTAATGCAGTGTGAAAACTGGGCTCTTGTATACACAGGTGTGAGCCTTTCTAAACTACGTCCAATCAATTCAATTTGTCACAGATGGACCCCAATCAAGTTTTAGACACATCTCAAGGATAATTAAAGCAAAGAGGATGCACCTGACCACAATTTGGAGCCACAGTGAAGGGTCTGAATACTTGGATAAATGAGAGACTCAGGTTATGAGTTTAATAATGTTTTGTCATTATGGATAATTGACTGTAGATTGGGGCCAGACATGGCAATTCTATCCATTTAAAATGAAATCTACAACATTATAGAGTGTGCAGAAAGTGAAGGGGCTTGAATACTTTCTGAAGCCACTGTATGTAGGGTTGTATTCCATCTATTTGGACTAATTTTCCTCTATGCAGCACCACACAAAAGCTCCCTCTCTCTCTGTCTCTGCGGTTATATGAGAAAAAAGCAATGCTCATACCTCAGTGACACTACTCTGACATCGCAGGCTGGCATAAACAGTTTCACCTATGTCACCTTGTTGGCACTGCCTTTCAGAGTTATGGAGCTGACATTCAGCGAAGTGAAAAGGAAGAGAAGAAAGGCCGTATTAATCAAGACTCATGCACTAGGTTTATTGGTGGGGCAAGCCAGTACCATTTCCCCGGGGATGCCTTCTGTACTCCGGGAGGAATTCATTCCTATAGAGACCTGTTCATTACTTCTCTATCAGGTGTGTGTGTGTGTGTGTGTGTGTGTGTGTGTGTAAGAGACACTCACTTCCATCTGGTGTGTGAGCCTCCATGTGTACCAGATCTGGCTCCTTGTCTAGGCCCGAGACAGACCTTGGAGAGAATGACAAACCGTGGAGGAATACGTAAACATAATGACAATGAATAGAAAGGGGTGTAAAGGATGAAAAAAAGACAAAAGAGTTGTCAGTGCAAAGAGAGAGTGGAGGAGGGAACAGAAGAAAAGGGAGAAAGATCTAGCAGAGGCATTCTGCTACAATTACAGATGATATCTTTAACTTAATAAGGAGAATACAGGAAGGTTTCCTCCATATTCCAAATGCCATATTATACCAAGCACATCCACCGCAAATCAAGGCTAGATCCCTTCAAGCAAAATGTAACAATACAAGCAGACTCCTCATCCTCATTACTGAGTGGGTGGTGCAGGGTCACCAGTATACAAGCATGAGTATGTCTCAGTAAAATCTTGCTTTCTTGCTCATTTCACTGCTTATGGATTATACTGGATAGATGCAGCTTTTCCATTGTGGGGATATTTCATATCCCTTGGAGGCTGATGAAACCATTGTCTAAATGCAGCCAACTGGAGGTCTGCCTAGCCATTGCTAGAAGCCCATCCGGTGTTTAGATGCCCTTGAAGGGGCTTTGGCGGTGAAGGGCAGAGCCGGCGATGGATTGTGCACATTATTTAGGATTATACCACAATGGCACGGAAGCAGCACCAGATTTATGCAAGCTATGGTGGATATAGCCAACGGCAATCCCAGGCACACCCCAGTCGACTCAGAGAGGAGGAGAGGAGCAATGAGCTGGAATAGATCCGGGCCTAAGTTTGTGATGAGTGTGCACTTTCAGATTGTGGGTACACTGCAGGGGAGGGTGAGCAGCAGACGTGACTGGATAAGAAGCGACAGGGACGTCCTGGATCCATTATTAGTCATAGTTCCTCATACTGTATGTACACTTTTGTATCTGCATGTGTGCAGCTTTCGAAAACCACCTCCCTCTCCTTCTCCTGCTGATGTAAAAATAATAATCTAGTATTTCTGTGCAATGTGACTGATAGGAGCAGGGCGTGTGTGAGAAATGAAGAGGAATGCAACGTGCCCTCGGACGCTGAATGCTAAGTGCGTTCTGAAGGAGGAGATTAATCTCTGCCTGATTGTATCAAGGAGTAGAAAATGTGCAGAATTTTAGCAGCATCACCAGTCAGTCACACACCTTGTTCTAAGCCATCAATATCACTTGCTCAGTTGTGCAGAACATGAGCAACAGTTTCTGCATTTCTGAGTAAACAAACTTTGGAGAAGAGGGATGGAGCCGACACGTGAAAAAGACTGACTCACCAGTAGAATCTGTTCGGCGTGACATGTTCATGGATGAGCTGCCATTTTCTTCCAAAGTCCACCGAGCTGTATAACTGCAGAGATATCAGAGAAAAAGGAAAGAAAAAGTCTTATTAGAAAGACGAATGCATGTTTCTGCACTGGTCCAGATTCTAATTAGACTGGCTGATTTAAAAGTTTGAACAATGACGAGTGAGCTTGGGGCACGGCTGGATAATTCAAGGGTGGAGCTTAGTCAGAGGCTAGAAAGAATTATCAGGAGATAGGCTGGCCATTACCAACTGGCCATTTAAGCTAACATATTGTCACAAATACAGGCACCTCTACTCCCCTCACCTGTTACAAATGGCAGCTATTGGTTTAGAGGAAGCACTTGAGAGAACAATACATAAAAACTGAAATAGATATAATATCAATGTGGCCACTTTTAGCTTCATGAGCAAATCATTTGGTTTTATCCATGGGCACAGGTTTGCATATGGACAGTAGGGACATGTCCCCACCAATATTTTGGGAGGAAATAATTGTCCCTACCAATATTTGAGTGAATTTGTTCACTTTGTCCCCAAGCCGATTGATTTAGGCATGCTAGCTTTTGATTGGCTGATAGCCCGGGGACTATCTGGAGGTCATAGAAGTCATGATAAAGAACTACTCCTTTACCACAGTCAAGGGCAGTTCAGCTCTAACTGGAAGAGTTTATCAACTACAAGGGGGTTAAAATGAGGTTACATAAGAGCACACATATGATGGTATCAATTTTTCCCATTACAATACACAGGTTACAAAAACCATCAGACTAAAAGAGATCAAACCTACACCCTTGCTTTTATCCAGGTTTTAGAATGTTGTATTAAAAACAGCTGTTGGACGCAAAAGCACCCAATCAAAACCAAGACCCTGCAGAATGAGTATCCATGGATGCAAGGAATGATATATGGTTCAGCTGACGTGTAGGTGTACAATATGGAACCGGTGGCCTAATTTCAATGTACTAATTACATTTTCTGGTGCTAAGGCAAACAATTAATAACCCAGGTGCATTTCCCAGCACTGTATTGATTGATGCTGTGGAAGCAGCACCCTTATATCTTGCTGTGTCTGTGCATTGTTATTTCCTCGTGGTGCGGTGGCCCCAGTTGAGCTCTATGCTAATGTTCCTACTTGTTGCCTTTTATCACAGCAAATCTGACACTTACTCTGATAAAAGGATACACATTTGTCACTTGCTGCAAATTTATTTGTCAGCTCCGCAAGGGAAAATCTATCTATGTCAGCAGGTGTGTTTTCTATTTAAAAATGACATCAGCAGTGTTCTCTAAATATGTACAGCAATGTAGCAATGATCTGCTTTTAATCTGAAGCTGGTGTGATTCCTTGGATTTCGCATATGGATGTCAAACACTATCTTGTGGTTTTTCCATCATATGATCAGCACTTGAAGGCCATGTGTCTGTTTGGAGCGCTTGACAATAATAAACAACGGCAGGAGACCAAAGCATTCGTCATAGTGTGCCCTGTGTGGTTAAGGAATGGAAGAAGTATAAGCTGGGAGCAAACATTTGTCTAAACCTTTATAAAGTGGAACAGAGTCCAATATACAGCACCCATAGGCATAAAATCTCTGATTCTTCCAAGCTCAGTAAAGAAAGGTTCCCTACTGGAGCCTTTGCGTTGGTGTAACAGGGTGGCAGTCAGGGTCCCTCATCACATCGGACAGTGACATATGACGCCAGCGGGCAGGCTCAGCCTCTCCTCTCCCCATTCATCAGTTCAATGACATCTTAAATTTTAAAGCTTCTGAGCTGTCACAAAGTAAGCTTCATAGTTTCCCACTCACTTTGATAAATCAAAAGCGCGGCCAGCCGGCTGCACCGCCACCAATGGAGCCAATGACAGCCGGGGGAAGCCGACAAAGGATGAGAGGCTAAATGATGACTGAGGAATTGCAGAGAGCATGATTGTTAAACTCATCTATTCATGCTGATGACAGGTTTAGAAAACATTTTAGGTTGCTCTGACTCGTGCAGCGATTCGCAGGTAATGCTGGTCGTTCGGATGATGTGATATGCACATGTAGCCTTCGCAGAAGATCAGAAACTCACAGCCAGATTTGTTTGAGGAAACGATGACAATTATGACTCGATGAAAATATTTGACAACATTTTTTCCATTGTGAAATACACAGGAACTAAATGAAAAGTAACCTTTTAAAATGTAAAGTATGACTACATGTAACAATGATATGAAACACAAATGATCTAATTACTGTTTTATTGGTTTTATTCAGAGATCTGTGATCTGTGACCCCTGCATATGCTACACGCACGCACACACATATATATATATATATATATATATATATACATATATATTAGATATCCATTGTAAAAATGTGTAATGTGCATATATTAAAAATATGTATGATACATTTTTGTATGGTATATATCGTCAAGGT